>NC_137272.1:42823591-43423591 GCF_053477335.1 Acartia tonsa
TAAATCTTAACCATATTCATTATTAATCTGGGACATTCTTACAAAAGTCATGTAATCAAAGTGTTGGTTGTCTACCTGATCAAGGACCCCCCCCGCCCCCATTTTTAAAAAATACACTAGATATCCCCCTTAAGCCATTAAAAATTCTCATTTTACCCCTCCATACCGACAAAATAAAAAGCTTGAACGTCCATGATCCTGATAATTCCTGGCAATATTTGATTAAACCTCCAGTAAGTAAATACACTTTAGATATCCTTACACAAATTTCAAATTTAATTAATCAGAAATCAATAATTTCATTTATGATGAGAAATAGAGAGAGAGAACAAGGAAAAAGAAAGAGATAAAAAATAAGAAAGAAAGAAAGTAAAAGTAGAAGGGGGAAACGAGAGAAAGAAAAAAGAATGATATTTAAAATTACAAAACAAACTTATTTTGTACTTATACCTATAAAGAATTATAATACCATAATTCGTTTTTAGGATAAACATTTAATAATCTCTCTCTCTCTCTCTCTCTCTCTCTCTCTCTCTCTCTCTCTCTCTCTCTTTGTCTCTCTCTGTCTCTCTCTCTCTCTCTCTCTCTCTCTCTCTCTCTCTCTCTCTCTCTCTCTCTCTCTCTCTCTCTCTCTCTCTCTCTCTCTCTCTCTCTCTCTCTCACTCTCTCTCGCACTCTTCTTTCACTATTTTTAATTTCTCTTTCTCTTAAATTTGCTCTGAAAGTTGTCTCTCAAAAGTTAAAATTTCTCGCAACTCGTCACAAATTATTAAATTCCGGGTAAAAATCAAGACGACACGGGGCCACTCCGCGACTCTCCCCGCAATTTCCCGCTTAACAATTCATGTGAAAAATGCGGGAAAAGTTAAAAGTGCGAGAAACCACCTTTTAACACGTCTTCTAACCACCGAGCCGGTGGCGCCGCGGAGCGGAGAAATTTCACACTACACAAGGGCGGTAAATGTGTGTGTGCAGCGGCAAAATCTCGTGAGGGGTGGCGCCGGGGGGGCGTGGGGAAGGTGTGTGTGGGCGAATTTATAAATATTGGTGGATTTTGTTTAAACACCGGTAGTGTGTTGACAACCACCGACAGAGTCGGACATCTCCCGGAGGGGGGATGGGACGAACCCCCGTCCCCTTTATTATTAACCCTTTCCATTGGAAGGGGGAGAAAATTGAGGGAGTGTGAAGGATAAATAAACCGCGTAGAGTGAAAATTCTACTAAAATAATAATAATACAAAACAAACATTATATTATATAAAAATTATATTTATTAAAGGTAAGTTTTTCAATTCTTTTCCATCTCATTCAACTAAAAAAAACTTTGAGAAATATAAGTTTAATTATCCTTAAAAACCTAAATTTAGATATCAAAAAAAGTCTACATATCATTTATTGTAATTTTGTCAAAATATAATATTTTTCGACGACTAAAAGAAGTCTAGTCTAGCTAGAATGACATTAGGACTAGATTATTTTCACAGCACCAAGACAATTTTCTGCTATCTTCTAAAACAAATTACTAAATCACATAATTGCCATTTTTTGTACAAGTAGAAATTAAAATTTCCGTCAAATTATGTGAAAATGTCATAAGCTGACAATTTGTTTTTGCTGAGAAAAAGTGATCCTTACTTTTTTGCCAATCATAATTATGGCACCTATATAAAACCATTTTGCCTGCAATGTTTCTGCCAGTAAAAGTAATTAATTGTCTTTTCTTTGTTCAATAATAACCAAAAACTAATGATTTTTTTGTCATAAATTGACTGATTGTAAAAATGGGAGGAATAATAATTCAGCAATATCCATTTTTTATTATACTAATACCTTTGCCCCTAGATAATATTGCAAAAATAGCCTAAAACTTTCCCAAGACATAAATCTTAAAATTTAACTATTCTACCCCCCCCCCCCCCCCCCATTGGGACCCATGTGAAAATAGATAACCATTTCAGTAGTTATCGAGATCTTAAGCTTTTGACAGAAAAAAACTTACTACTTTATGTGATAGGATATTACTTACTTGTTAATAAGATATCTTTTATTGACATATCTCTCTAAATAATAATCATCTTTTGGTTGTAAATTCGCATGATTTTCCTAGAAATTAATAAGGCACTTTGATTTCTTTACCTTTATATTAGGTTCAATATAATAAAGAATTAGTTTGGTTTTTTGTCTTCACAGGCAAGTTTGTATTTGATCTTTTGTTAATAACCAAAAGTTTTTTGATGTTTTAAACAATTTCAATAAACATTGCAAAAAAATCTTTCAGTACCCTTATTTCCCCTAACCTAGAAATGACACACATTTTTTTACCACTTTCACTTGTCCGTCTGTCTGTCTGTCCGTCTGTCTGTCTGTCTGTCTGTCCTTGTGTTTGTGTGTAACTGTAGTGTCTCATTATCTAATTGGGACAAATATTTAAATATGGAGCTCTTAAAAAACAACGAATCTTATTTTTTTATTTTTGACATCTCATAAAAATGTTGTCAAAAAATCTCCTTTCTTTGAAAATTTTGGAAGATTTTTTTAAATAGATTTTTTAATAATTGAATTTTTATATTTTTAAAGATTTTATATTAGCACTTTTAAATACAGTGTGGGGCACTATGTTCCTGACAGTGACAAAAAATCGATTTTTACATTTTGGAAAATACACTTTTAAACAATTGTTTAGTAATATACACAAGTTTTTGGAAATAAAGCCGAAAGAATTAGCTCTTTACTATGAAAAATAAGAATTTAATGTGTAATTACACCAGAGGTTTGGAATTAAGTTCCTTTTCATCAAAGTAAACAACTATTTTTTCGGTCAACTAAACTACATTTCAAATCAGTGTAAACCCTTTATTTTTAAAGCTATTTTTGAGTATTATATATTTTTGGAATCAGTATATAATAATTTATACGTTTAGCCTTTAAAAGAAGTCAAATCTCCATTTTTTGTTGTAATTGTAGGTAATTTTCTAGACATACCCGTTTCTTGTAAGATAAACAATTTTCTTGAAATGAAAATTTTACGTTTGGGTCCAGAACTAAAAATGGCAAAGGATGGCAATAAAATCCTCTCGTATGAGTAAATTAGAACTATGTATAATATCATAGAACCTTAGCCTAATCTCCCGAAATCTAGCGAAGTTTGCTTTTTTAAGCTCTTAAGTAACTAGGGTTAACCAAAAAATAACAATTTTTAAGTCATAAAAGTAATATATATTTCTTATTACTTAAAACACCTATTCAATTAAACTTAAAGTAAAGAAAAGTTTTAAAATCAAATAAATGATTATCCAATAATGTTTAAGCTCTTATCTGAACTATACCTTTTTATTAGGGGGGGAGGGGGGGGGGGTTGCTCGATATATATTAATCTTGGATCCCATTAAAGCTAGAAGTCTAAAAATTTTGTATGTGTTTTGCTTGATCAAGAAAAAATATTCTGATTTTATATTTTTAACATTATATACTCCCTTTACCCTTTTATTGAGCAACCTTTCACAAAAGGTTCTTTCATACTTATTAACAAAGAAGAGTAGAATTTATGTTGATTAAGATAGAAACTGTTTCCTTTAAAGTAAAATGAAAATAAAAATTAAAGTCTTACATATCTATGATCTAAAGGGATAAGACAATTGCCGATAAATTAATGTATATCCCCAATGCTAATACACGAAATTGCCCCTTCTATAAATTACAATTAGTTGTTGAAATGTTTGGACACTCAACTAATAAACCAACCAATCAAATTAATAAAGTCTAAAAGTTGTTATGCCTATAAATGAGAAAACACTATTTTAAAACATTGTGGACTAGAAAAATAAACAGCCCATTGTTACATCCCTCCCTGCTAAAAAAACACACACAGAAAATGAGTAAGAAATTGACTTATCTGTATGTAAACTTTGTATTAGAAATCTCAAAATATAAATTTCAGGGGCAGCAGTCTGCGGTAAAACAGCTGCAGATTTTCATTAAATTTTAGTTGGTCGTGTAATGTTGTTAGATTAGCTTAAGTTTAAAATTTGAAGTCTCTAAGTCAAAAATTGAGGTAACAGGAGCTAATTAAAGATTTCTTGAGACCTGCAGGACCTCCAGGATAATACCTGGAACCGGAAATTTACTTGAACAACTAGATTTCATATTGGGATGTAGTATTATAGGATATTTTAGTATTTGGTAAGATGAAATGCTAAGTTTAAGTCATGAAAAAATATTTTTGCTCTTTACCTGTATGATCCTGCCAGGTATCCTGGCATCCTGTGCCCGCCAGGATGGAGATATTCAACTTTCAGGTATGTGTCGTGCCCATTTTAAACAAGTCACTCAGTTAAAGCTCTATATCTTTCACACACAGAAAATGAGATAGAAAATACCTGTAAAGGGGGGGGGGGGCGCACCCCCCCCCCCCCGACTGTTAAGGGTTACCTAACATTGATTATTGGGTTGTGCAATATCTTTTGATATAATTCCCGTCAATGTAGCTCAAAAACAAAGGAAGTTACAGCTTCTGAAATGTGCTTATTAGACTATCTTTACACCCCCCTTGACGCCCTTTGTGTAAAACCCCTATTATAAGTATTTTTCACAATTATTTTAAAAGATATATGTATACTTATTGCTTTTTAAATAAAATTTCATTAAAATGTTCAAATATACACTCTCTATGATTTTTTGTCATTTTTCGGGATTTCTGGAACACAGTGTGGGGGAGGTTTGGAGGGTGGGCCTTATAATTAAGCATGTTCATGCAAATTTTTATTTTTAACCCTCTGCTACCGAAACAGTGATATTTTCCTCTTTCAAAAATTAACAATCCATGCATCTATATTGACTTTTTTACATAATATGATTCTAATGATTAAAATCTGCACTAATTATAGGCATTTTTAATGAATACATAAAAAGCCTTTCAAATAAGAGTCAACAATTGACTGGCATAAAAGTTGAAGGAATATAGAAGTGCCCTATTTCTATATTCAATTCTTTCTTGTTTTGGATAAAAAAAATGATTGTATGTTGCAAAAAGGGTTAAAATAAAAATGATTATTGCATGTTACAATTTTTGCTACGCGAAAAAAAAGTAGAAATTTCGTAATTACGCGAACGAGTGACAAAAATGACACCTAGAACTTTTTCATATGCTACGCCACTTTTAATTACTCCAAATCATGCAAACCCTGGCCTGCTAGTCTAACATGGATATGTATGCTGAAAACTGCAATTTCAATGGTCTTTTACTAACAGGCATTTAAAGAAGGACCAATGCTACATAAAAGCGTTTTTTACTGTAATTTACATTAAATTTATGTACATTCTTAAGCATATTACTAATAGAAACCAATATCTACCCTTCTACACTATATTGAAAAAGACATTAACATTTTATTGATATATAAAATACTCAATTTTTAAATATTTTTAATAAAATTTATCCCTTTACAGCCGAAAATTTCTAAATTACATAAAATATTAAACCTAGGAAGGTAGACACAGTACGTAACATACTCGCTTAGTGAACACTCGTAATAAAAAGCACTGTATAGCAATCTTCACATGAGCTGAAAAGGTGGATAGGATTCTTCACATGGGCCAAGAGGTGAATTAAGTTTCGTTTCTTTGAATATTGCTAGACAAATCGTTCTTGTTTTTAGTTAAAAATTTAATTATCCAAAACTTTGACATTCAAAAATATTTAAAATATCAACATATTTTTTTAAATCAACATCAATTCATTTTTATATATATTTTGAAAAATACTATGAATTATTTATCACAAATATAGTTTAAAGTAATTATTAATTCATAAATTATATCAAAAATAATTTTTTTTTCAAATTCTGCCAATAAGCAAGGGAGTTTTTATGTAACTTACTCTGTCGTACTTATGGACAGACACTAACAAATTATACAGTTGCCCCTTTTTTTCGTTAAAATATATCCTCAAATTATATATATCTCCAAGTAAAATTTCATGGAGAGGTTTCGTGATTTTTAAGGTTTATTCCAAAAAATGTTCTAAAATTAAAATAACAATTTATGAGTTATGTACTTGTAATATAAAGGCATACATTAAAAAAAACAATGGCTATACAGTAGCTTTACTGAAAGGTGTACCTTAAATTATATTTAAAATAGAGTTATTAAAAATTAAAAATACTATTTTGCCTAAAAAAATAAATGATAGTGATTTCTTTTTTTTATTTAAAACAATTACAGCATGCGATTTCTTAGTGCAGATAGTACATAACAGTCCATATTGTATTTTATTAATGGTTTTAGTAAATTAAACGTGTATTAACCCGGCGTACATTACAAAAAAAAACGAGTAGATTATAAATCATTTAAAAGTCGTTTAGAATGTTTCGCAAAGCCAAAAGAACTCGCGAACTCGTGTTCCAGATGTTTTTACTTTCCCACCAATAAAAAATCATCAAAATTTCTTAGACACAATGTGCGTTTCTTTCTTCCAATTTGACATTACTTTTGCATGCTTTAATTGTTATCAAGACAATAATTTTCATATTTAATATAAAACTTGTGTAAAAATTATAATTATATAAAGTAGTTTTTCTTTAAGGCCATATTTCAATGTCTTACTTTTTTCTACATTTTTAACTCAAATGTCCTAATATTTTGATTAATTTTGGGAGGTTTTCAGAGGACATCCACACACTGTATTCTTTTTCATATGAGTTATACTCAAAATAGTCCATAAATTTTTACCCAGTTTAAACATGATGACGGTGTACATTTACTTCCACAAATGTAGTACATTAATACTGCTACGTGCCTAGAGACCCCTAGAGGCACATGAGAGGGCGGGAAAGTCGATATTGCATTATTAGTTTTATGAAGAAAAAAGTAAAAAAAGTTGAGGGGTATTTTTTCTATGGGGATTTATCTTGTGAGGGTGGTCTTACCTTTCCAGGACCAATAAGAAGCTATATTGTAAAGGAGAACCATATCGGTTCAGCAGTCTGTTTTATCCTTCGGTACAGACAGACAAACATACAAATTCAGATCCTGTTACTTTTATATAATAATTATAGTCCCTAAATCATTAGCTATCATGCATTTTTGCAAATATATAAAATACGGGTTGAAGATATGCGGAATTTAGTACACACTGATTTTAAAACACAGGTCCTTAAGTATTTCTTAACAACATTTTATGAACCTATCTTTAAAACATCCACAGTGGTTTACAATCTGGTTTAGAGGACAAAATTGAAGGCATTTGATAAAATTGCGCCAAAAAAATTTACCTCAAATTATTATGTTAAATAAATCAGTCAAAAATCTTTTTTTATATTGCTAGCAATATAAGCAAAATAATGCTGAAAAAAAATATTGAATTTTGTCTAAATAATGATAATTGTTCGTGTAATAGTATATAAACCTAACATGATTTTTAATATTAATTACCCCAGAATATTTAATTATATTAATTACACATACCTTAAACAAAAACTGTAAAGACTTTCGGATATTTATGTCCTAGTTTTGACTGACATTTATCTATTAATATTGATATTAAACTACTACTATCTACCCTATATCTACAAAGTAAAATTATTCTAATACTGTCTATAATACGCCCCTAGAGGCCTCTAGTGGCACTTAAATGTTTTTTTTTATTTCAAATATATAACTTAGGAAATGATTTGTATGTTGCGTTTTTTTTCTTCGATTTTTTAATGATTTCTTTTGGGAGGGTGGTGGTATCCTCCCCACAAATAGTTATAAACCTTCCGAGGACCTATGAGAAGCTACCCTGTTAGGGAGAACCCGATCGGTTCAGCGGTTAGCGAGATCCTTCGGTGCAAACATACAAACACACAGAAAGACAAACAGACATCCTGTTACTTTATTATAAGGATGAGTTTTATATGCTTCAAATATGTAAAAAATTACATTAATTTTGTAATATTATTCTGACAGGCCAAAAAGTTAAATTATCCGAAAGTCTTTGCTTTGCAGTGTTACAAAAAGATATTTCTTAACGACGATGGTTAAGAAAAATCATGGAAAAGGGGAAAGGTTAATGAAAGAATTTAAATGACTAAAAATCTCTTGCTATGGAAAATCAGTTCTATATAAAGTAATTAAACACAAAGTTGAATGCCATTATTTTAAATCTTTTTTTTTTAAAGATGCGGGAAAAAATATTTTTAAAAATCTACTAAATCATTAACCAAGCCTATATCCCTGATATGAAATGCTATCCAACCCTTCTCCATTTTTTTTGGCCAATAAACTCATGACCTTAAGGCTTTTTCGTGAGGTGCCTTCTTTTATGTTATCAACCCCGTGGCCCCATTTGATGTGGGGTGGGGGGGGGGGAGATTACCCTCCCCTAACCTTTGTCTTTATGATATTAATGTTGTTAACTATGTTTGCAAAGGCAATAAATCAATTTTAAACTGTTTTAGAGTTTTTTACTGCATGATTATTCATTTTAAAAGATAAGAGAATTCTTATTTTTTCAACAAGGATTGGCTCCGAATCCGTTGGAATCAAACCGGTTCTAAGTAATACTGAAAAATCATGTATCTTATCACATTATAAACAGTTTTCCACGACAAATTAAATAAAATTATGCTATTTAATCTCTTGGCTAACAAAAATTTAATAAATCTTATGATTTTTCATTTTACCATACGTAGAAAACTATCTATAATTAATTACTATACATAATGGCTTGTAAAAGAATTAGAGTAAAAACTTTTATTCAGGTGACATACACCTATCTTTAATTTTCTTTGAAAAATGTTTACCATTAAAGCATTAAACCAACCTACCCCCGAAAAAAATGAATATTAATAAACTTCCCAATAAAAAAAAGGTAATATTCCAAAATGACTTTCAATTTCCTAAACTTTTTAATTCTCCCTATTTTAAAATTAATTTTTGGAGGGAGAAAAATGATTTAAAAATGAATAGGCTAATAAAGGAGAGAGGGCTAAAATGGTAATGGAAAAAAGGGGAATGAAAAACGATTAAAAGTATATTATCATTCATCTATATTCCAAAAAGAGAGTTTAATTTGAAAATAAAATTTTAAATTTTGGCTGTAAAAATTCTTATTTGAAAAACATAAATTTTATAATTGTACCTACATATTAAAGATACAAATTTAAATTTTCTAGGTTTTAAATGCATAAGACTATTCTATCAGTTATTTGTCTAGTGTCCCAACCATGTTAGAAATTACTACAAGACCTTAATGAGTTTTTAATTGAGCCTTGCGCTACGATCATTAAAATTGGAAAAATTCAACCGAAAAAAAACTTAATTTTCCAAATATTAAAATAATTTAAAACTGTGTACATATAAACTATATGTTTTTGTTAAATAATCATTAAAAGTTTTTATTGTTTGTTGTAAAAATGCTTTTTACAACAATATATATATTTTAATCTATTATCATTTGAACGACAAAAAATCGTAGAAACAACTGTTCTATGTTCATAATACCAAAAGTATTTACTTAAAAAGAGATCATTAAAAATACATTTAGCTTCATATTATATATATTTTACATGTATATATACTGAAATCACTTTTTATCAACTTGAAACCTTTTTGCTTTGCGGTTTGGAAAACACCATGGCTTGGTTTCTGTGCGGGATAATTTTACTTTTTCTGCACTGGATACCCTTAGCATGACTTTTAGCCAGTGATGTAGCAAATTAAGAAAAACTAAATTTGTACGTTTTTTTGTCCTTAGATATTAGTTAGTAAGGTTTTTTTTGTCTGTAGCTAAAGACTGTTATAACTATTAAACCAGTTCTACATTTAAGCTAAGCTTCAAATAGATCCCGGAAGGGTTTTAGACTATTTATTTTCAGATTCAAGTCTTCGGATGGTTTTATGCTATTCTGCAAATATGAAAACGAAATGGTTTAGGTGGTATGGTTGCATAAAAAGAACTTTAATACAGTAAACAAACAAACAAACAATTTTTTTTGATTAAATACTTAATTTTAATTTTACATAAGTTTGTTTATATTGGCAAGGACAAAAGACAGTTATTTAATTGGCATAAAACATAATTATATGTATCAAAATGATTTATCTAAAAGGATTGTTTTAATATTTTTTTACTAAAAAAATATCAGAATATCTTCTCTCCAAAAGAAATCTATTAAAGAATGTTGAGAAAAAAAATCTATTAAATTTAAAAATTAATCTTTGTTGTGTAGACTGATTGTTATTTAAATTTGGTCAATTTTCCTATCGAGCTATTTTAAACAATTAAGCCTTATATGGGATATACAATTTTTAGTAGCGAAGCTACTATATGAGCAGTGTTTATTTGTCCATCTATATGTCCAAACATGTATTATTATTTAAGTAATTTAAAAATCATGATTAATTATTAGATTTTTTGTAAATAAGTTTTTTTTCACCAAGAATTGTATAAACTCGTTAATGCTGCGCTCTTTATGGACATAATTGTCTGCTACGTGCGTAGCTTGCGTGGCGTGCGCGTTGTTTGTGCGTTATGTGTATTTAAGGGTAATTTTAAGATCTTATGATCCACAACGCTCGTCACGAAAAAGTACCTTCTATTAGGGATGTTAAAAAAATCATTAAGATTTTATTTTGGAATACCCTATTTGACTTTGAAAAATTTAATTACTTTTTAAGCCACAAGGATAATTTTGTCCACAAGTAGCAAAATAAATGTATAAATATAGAGGTATAATCCAGACAACTACCTCCCCTAAGTGGTGTGGACCTTTTTCGTCTGCTAACAAATTGCTTTCTGTTCTTTTGTAGAGACTCGGCTGTGTTTATATTTCCGACACGATTAGCTGATTTAGAAGACAAAATACAAAATCGTGACAGGGTCCCCGCCCTGTGGGCAGAGTTACAGATAGCTCATGTCCCATCTATTCTTTTACTTTAAATGTAGCACCTAGATCTAACCACCGGACAGACGTACGGACATACTACCCTAGCTGTAGAGTAACTTTGCTTGTAGTAATACACATGTTTAAGTAAGATTATCTATGTTTATAAGCTTATGGTAATTATCAAAGGATTTTTAACATAATCATTATATAAATCTAACAATATTTTTATTATTTTTTTATTTTCAGAAAGTTGGAACGCGAGTCAAAATCTTCAAATTGGATTTCACGTAATTCTACATCAACCAACTACACGGTAAGCAATTGAAGTTTAGGAGATCTTAAGGAATTGATGTACAAACATACCCAATTATAATAGACAAAAGCCCTTCTTCTGTAGATTGAAATTATAGAATTAAGATTCAAAATTAGTTATTCTGGGGGGAAGATAAATTTATTTTCTTTTTTCCTATCTTTTAAGTCATCTAATGCATAAAGATACGATTTGATGGTGTATTATCACTTCCTCAAGATGCATACTAGAACCGAAAATTATTACTACAGCAACAATTTATCATTAAACATCCCTTTTCATTTGTATGCTATTGTGTCTTTTTGCAAAAAAGAACACTTTGCAGATATGACAATTTGCGAAATTAAAGGCACACCAAAATCTTAAGATTTGCAAGAAGATATGGCAAAAAAAAGATAGATAGATATTGAAATAGTGCATAGATAGATAGATGTCATAAAAATAGATAGGAAGATAGATTTCACAAAATTTATTGTAAAATGTAGATAGATAAAAAGACATAAATATTGCAAATATAAGTATTTAGATGTGTGCAAAAATTGAATAGAAATTTTGCAAGGCTTGTATGTATGTAGGTATGTGATCCCTTCTTAACAACCCCGCAGGGTTTAAGGATTTGTCTGGACAAAAAAAATGAGGCTTTATTATTTTCATAGTAAATAATACTTTTTGACACAATAATGACTATTTTTGTGGTAAGAAAAGTAATATACATTATATCCTTGCAATTGGCTAAAAATCTGTTAGAATTACACATCCCTCATAAAATAAAATTTTACTAACGACCTCCCCCCCCCCCCTACCAAAAATTTATCTCAGAATGTGATGTCATTTTTACACCACTTGCTATCTATCTATCTATCCTTTCTATCTGTCTATTTATATGTCTATCCACATATTTAATGTTTGCCCGGGTCAGCCGTAAAACGGCCCTAAATGCCAGACAGACAGACAGACGATCCCCCTTTTACAAACCATTCATGCGTGTATGGATTTATTTTTACTACTATTTTGACATCATAAGACTTATAGCACATATATATTTTTGCAGAGGGGAAGGGATCTAAAGGGATAAGACAATTTTACCCAATGTTATTACACAAAATTACCCCTTCTGTAGATCACAATAAGTGGTTTAAACGTATGGACACTCAATTTAATAAACAAGCCAATCAAAATTCATTAAAAGTCCCCAAAGGTGTTAAGCCAACGAATAAGAAAATGTTATTATAAAACTTTGGGGACTTGTGTAATAAAGAGTCCATTGTCCTTTCTCCCTCTGGGTATGGCAATTAAAGAAAAAATATCTTAGTATCTAGCCTCTATTTTTTTAATATTTACTAGCGGCTATGCCCCTAGAGGCCTCTAGTGGCACTTTAAATGTTTATTTTTATATTTAAAATATTCTATATTGCGTTTGACGTTTATGTTTGCGTTGAACTCTCTTTCTAAAATCGAGAACGTAAAAAAAAAATTTTCTAGGGGCGATTTCTTTTGGAAGAATGGTGGTAACCTCCCCCAAAATAGTTATAAACCTTCCCGAGGCCTATGAGAAGCTACCCTGTTAAGGAGAACCCGATCGGTTCAGCGGTTAGCGAGATCCTTCGGTACAGACACACAGACAAACACACAAACAGACAAACATTCTGTTACTTTAGTATAAGGATTATAAGATATAATATTTTAGCTATAATTCATAATTAAGAAATTAATGAGAAAAAAATGCACTATTTTAAAGATGGAGATAAAGTTTTTCTTTTGGTTCAACATACTTTTTACTGCTATTGTAAAGAACTTTTATGGATTTTTTTACATTATTTTAATTTCTAATATGTAGGATATCGTGAATTTTATTGAAAATATGAAAATTCTGTTATTAATGGTTTATTTTGCAAATTGAAATTGATAAAATTCTGGAAAAAGTTAAACTGAAATGTCAACTAATTTTAATCTGATCCAACAGGCTTCCCAACTTTAATTAATCTAATTGAAATTGAATTTAATTATGTTACATTTTAGTAACTTAAAAATTAAATAATCTTAAAGCTTTTTACCTTTTATTGTATATTACATACAATTTTGAATATTTTAGTTTTTGTTGTAGAAATTGTATAAAAAAATTGGAAAAAATATTACGGCAACCCTGCTGACAATAATTTAAACATTTCAGGAATTTGAAAACCTTTTACTAAAATTGTATTTTTAATCTATTTCCACTAACTACACACTACAGGACTGAACAAACGATCACGCCAGGATGTCTATCTATCTATCTATCTATCTATCTATCTGTGTCCATCTATTTAGGTTGATTTTTGCAAATTTAATTGGATTCCATAGGGTGGGGTGGGGGGGGGGGGGGGTGGTCAGGGGTGAAGGAGTGTAAAATTGATGACCTTATCCCTTTGGAAACGAAGAATGTCTGGTCTTTTTTTTGGGGGGGATGGGTGGAGAAGCGTATCATCTCAAAAATGAAAAAGATTGGCGTTTCTAGGATCATAAGCAGCAACCCGATGGACTGACAGACATAAAAACATCCTACCTTTTAATATTAAGATTTAAAAATTTAAGATTATAAATAATCTAAATATATATGATTCGTCCCTGAAGGGTAAATTTGCAAAGTCCCGGAGTATTTAACCCCATTTGCCAATTTATCCCCTTTTCCAGTATTTCTCTTTTACCCTCTCTTATTTCTTTTTTTCTCCACGCCTCAGTTGCAAAAATTAAGAAAGAATTGTCCTTTCAATTTTAAAACTTTTTGGTACCAATTGATTTAATAAAATATATGTTTAAAATAAAATTTTCCAAAAATTTGGTACAAAAATCTAGTAAATTCAAATGTTACTTAAACCCTACTTCAACTCTCTTTTCCTCTTTTATAAAAGCTTTAAAAGTAGTAAAAATTGCAAAACCAATTTTAACAGTGAGAGGTCTCTTTTATTCGCTCGGCTAGAGACATTTCGCAAACAAGGACAATCAAATTCAGTAGCAGAGTGACAATCATTTCAAAGAAATATTCATATTTAAATATTTTAGAGTAGACTTTTATACTATGTTGTGGCAGGATAAAATTAGTAATCAAAGGGGGGGGGGGTAGGTTCTGCTAAAATTCCGTAAGAGTGTGAGTTTTAAGGCTTAGAAACAGTAGTAGAACAATAATATTCACTAAATATGTGTATTCCTTATTAAAAAGAACTATAGACAAAAGTTTTAAGTTAACATAAATTTTATCGTTCTATTACTGTTTTTAAGCCTTAAAACTCACAACTTTACGGAATTTTAGCTCAACCTACCTCCCCATTTCTTAACAGAAAAAAAATAGTTATAGAGTAGACTCGCTACTATTAAGAGGCTTGAATCGGAGAAAAGGGGTGCAAAATCAAATGTCAAAAGGGGGGGGGGGAATTACAATTGGAAACGGTGTGAGAGGCGGTGGGGGTGAGGGGTTGATTTTAGCAAAGGTATTGAAAATTGCAAATATTCGCAAATTCTGCAAATTTTCCATTTTTACAGCTTTCAAATTAATGGCAGCGGTGCGGCGAAATAAACGAACTTTCTGTTACTTTTTCCACAATTTATTGACTATTGAAATGTAATTAAAGACTGGATACCTACTGGTAGTTTTAAGTGTCTTGTGAAAGGTCAGGCTTCATAAATAACTTCAATGCATTGTTTTTATTGCAAAAAAATCTGTTAAAATGTCATGGAACCTAAAAATAGTAGTGGGACAAAGTGTCTTAATAAATCAGCCATTTAATGTCATAAAAAATTAGGGATTATCCATCTCTTTTTTAGGGCTTTTTTCTTTCCACTTCTCCTCTCATCTCCCTCATTTTTATGACGTCCCATGGCTGAATTTTAAGACGCTTTGTCCCACTACCTTATATTGGTCTTGGGTTTTTTTCCTTTCATACGATACCATATTTAAACCACTATTGAGCTACGCTGCTAAATTATGCTGTCATCCTTGTTTTTGATGATAAATAACATTATTTTGTGGATATTTTGAAAATGTGTAGTGAGGGAGAATTTTATGAAAAGATTAGATTATGGAAAGCTTCCCAAGTTTAATATCATTTTATTACATTTTTAATCAATTCTCTTCCCGTCATCTATCCCTCTCCTCCTTTCCTCTCTCTCTCTCTCTCTCTCTCTCTCTCTCTCTCTCTCTCTCTCTCTTTCTCTCTCTCTCTTTCTGTCTCTTTCTCTCCATCTCTCTAAAATAATCTGATTTATCTATTTTTATCAAAATATCAGAGAAATATTGAAATACTTAAAATTTAAATTTTCTAATTTTTTTTAAGTTTATTGAAAAATAATACATTTCGTCTTAATAATGAATATTTTTGTCTTTCAACTTCTTGTCTTTTAACTTCCTTATTTATTGGCCAATTTTGATAAAAAAAATTGTTATTGCTTCGCTGTTTATGGAAATAATTTTATCCATTAAATAAATATTAAATCTACAAAAATTATTAGAATCTTATGAAAAGAAGCCTATAACGTGAAGGTTCATTAAAAAGTGAATAAAAAAATCGATAATGTTAACATAAAAAGTACAGGAAAAGTGTATTTAAAAAAAAACTATTTTGCCTACAACTTTTGTACCAGTTAAAAGTACCAATAAACTTTAATATTATATTGTTTTCAATGGTACAAAAAAAATTAAAAAAGATTTAACATTTTTAATAGTGAAAAAATTATTTTACTTCAGTTGTTTTATCCCTATGAATCCGTGGTTAACGAATATAATTTTTTTGACAAATTATATACAAAAATATAACATATTTTTAATGTAAACAAACCATTTTTTTTTATTATTTACCTACCATTATTTATAAGCACTTCTCAAGTAGTACTTAGTGTCATAGAAAAAAGCATAAAAAAACAAGGACAATTATCTTCAATTTTAAGTAGCAAAGCAATGGAAATACAAATGGATCAGGGAAGGGCAGAAAAATAGCCTAAAACCTTCCAAAGACTTCAGACTAAAAAATTAAATTAGCCTAAAACTATCCAAGATTACCTAAAATCGAAAACTCGATACGTTATCTTGTTATCCGAATCTTAAGTTGCAGACAAAAAACCTTACTACTTTATATAAAAGAATATACTATGATAATTAGTTTACGGACGGACCGATCCTAGATATAGAACAGCTATGCTCCTTGAAAGCATATAAAAAAAACATGCATTGAAAAATAATAATAATTTTTGTATTTTTTTGTAGGTAAGTTTTGAAAGAAATTATTTTATGACATATTATTTATAATATGTCAGTTTTTACCATCATAAAGTCGACTAATACCATTGAAATTTTGTGTCAACAGAGAATTTTAAGGTTTATTTATTATGAAAAATCCGAAAATTTTTAAATGTCCTAAATAAAATGTTATTTGAAGTGTTATGAATGAAAGTTCTATTTAATGCTATTCATTCAAAGCTCGATACAGGGATTTGACAATGGAAGAATTTTATTCAACATTTCCAGCAGTCAAATTAATAATAAGTATATTGAACTGTGGCAAAATAGTTATCTTCAGTTGCTTTATCCCTGTATAATGATAGGTTGATAAATAACATGTAGTAAAGTGTGTATTCACTTCCGCAGAATCAGCAAAACTGTAAATTATTACAACAGCACAAACTGCTACTTCTACTGCTTTAATCGCCTTGCCATTGTGTCTTCATGCGAACACTAGGGGCGATTTCTCTTGGGAGGGTGGTGATACCCTCCCCCAAATAGTTATAAACCTTCCATGTACCTATGAGGAGCTACCCTGTTAAGGAGAACCCGATCAGTTCAGCGGTTAGCGAGATCCTTTGGTACAAACAAACAGTCAGACAGACAGACATCGTTCTACTTTGTATTATAGATAAAACACTGTTGATATGCAGAAATGAAGGCACACCCATAAAAATATATAAATAATGAAAAGCATTACAGCAAACACAATAAACACGAAAATCTGCCATTTTTGCCAAAACTTAAATTGTTTTTCTATGCTGATTTATTGGATTTATATTCAAATAATGTTTGTGGGGGGAGGGGGGTGCACATTGGCAAGTTTGGGGCCAAAATTTTACAAGTCAGACCCCTGCTTATTTTTTCTTTCAAAATTTGTCTAATTTTTATATCAATATATTTAGTAAGCCAAAAGTAGAACCACCTTTATTTATAATTGATATAATAAATTAACAATTTGTTTGTAAGAATGTCTGTTAAATTTTAAACATTTTAGCCAATAGTACATTGTGTATCATAGGTATATCTAAATGATATACACTAGAAGATCATTTGTATATTACATTATTTATGAAAACATCATAAATACATTGTAGAAAATCTTAAAGAATATTGTAAATTCAGCCATGTGACGTCATAAAAATAAGGGAAATGAAAGGAGAAGTGAGAAAGAAACCCCCTAAAACAAGAGATGGATAATCCCTCACATAACTGATTGTTGTGACACTTTGTCCAGTTACAGAATATTGAATCTCAAAATAAACTTGTTTGCCTCTAAATTTATTGTCAATCAAAGATAGAAATTTGAAAATAAGTACATTCAAAAGTACGTATCAAAAAAAATACATTTTTACAAAAAAAAAAAAAATGGGGGAAAGTAGGTGATGGGAAAATTAATAAATCTAAAGCACCATTAAGCATTATTTATTATGAAGGATACCCTAATATAAGAAATAATAATAAAAAAAATGTATTTATTTTATGTAGTTTATTTATAACAGTATTTATTCAAAAAAGAAGATAATTAATTTTTTCGAAAATGCGCAAAATTATTTTTTTGAAAATTAGTTTGCCCCCGACTTTTGGGTCAGTCATTTGTGATTTTTTACTGACCAACTGCGTAGCTACTAAAAATATTGTTTGTAATGTATAAATACGTCATGATGATTAAGTGTATACTAGGTAAATATCAACATCATACATCATATTTTTAATGGAATATGTAAAAAGGACGCAGGAAAAAAAATGGTTTTTTTGTAAGCAAAAAGGCAAAAAAGTTAGTATTGCAGATTAACCTGTATCTATGTAAAAAGTAACTGGTTGTATGTACAATAAGATCTTGTAAATGGCTCGACCAATCACTAGAAAAACTATTATTACAAATTCATATTAAAAAGTAATATATTTTTCTAAAAATAGTTCGAGTAATTTGATATATTAATCAAAAATCTTATCAAATCAAAAATATAAAAATATCTAATATCAATTTTGACGTATTTCAGATATCTCTTATATAATCATATTTTAATTAATATATTAATTATAAAGAGTATTGTTTTTATATTATTTTATCTTATTCATAACAAAGACTTTTGTCTTAAAAATTAGGTTAATACAAAAAAAAACAGAACAAAAAATGTTTGTATATATGATGTTTTTGACATAAACAACGTATTTAACTAAGAAATACAGACGGACGGATAGACAGTACGCCATTTAGAATAGTAGCATCTCTACTAAAAAAATGATTAAAGCAGGCCTCTATTGAGTTTAGGTATCTTTTCGCATGCCTAACAAAACGCTTTTATGGCGCAATCTCAAATTTTTATGCAAAAAAGTAGCATTTTTTTTAAAGACAGAATGACAATCAAGTTTTAAAGCTTGAAAGATAAATTATGCAGATAAATACGCTTTTTGCAAATTTCAGGGTATTTAGAGCTATGGATTCTCTTAGTTTTTTTTTTTTTTTTTTAAAGGTCTATAGTATAGATGTAAACACAGATAACCCCCCTTTTGCAAAGACCTTTTTCGTCTGCTAACAAATTGTTTTCTGCTACTTGACTTTCAAAGACCCAATTGAGAGTCGGCGCAAGGTCCTTGAGATGGTCACATACAGTTATTTAACCCCTTCCCCTTTAGTTGTTTACTATAAATTGAAATATTACTTTCCTTACAGATAATCATTGATTTATAAGTTTCCAACCACAATAACTTATGAATACTAATAAGAAAATAACTGAAATACTTTTTTTGCTGTTGCCATATCCCCGCACTCCATGGATCATTGTTAAGATAATGAAATAATGTTCTTTGTTTCAAATAACAAGGACAATTCTATCAATAAGTAACACCTTATAATAATATTAATATTTTTATTATTTTCTCTAAAAATATTTCTATTATTTTTATCAGTCTTTTATTATGATAAAGATAAGGCCCATGGACTTAATTAGATTGGAACAAAAATAAGTTCTTTTATTATCATTATAGGTTTTTGTTAATTAATTACTTTATATATATATAGGCTTTATATAGTTATATTGACTTTGGTGTACCAAATACTTTATATAAATAAATGTATATAATATATATTAATCCATTTATAGGGTGATCATTAAAAAACCTTGCACAAAATTTAATTTTTTCTGAAGGAAATTTTCATAACAAGATTTGCTTTTACAAGAAAAATCATTATGAAGACAAAATAGTTTGGTTCACAGTTTGTTTACAGTATAAAATCTGTAATTGTTATCAACAAAGTATTAATCTAAACCGTCTTTAAGTTTTGATTAAAAGAAAAGTTAGAAAGCAAAATAATTTTTCTGGGGTTGAAAAATCCATTAATTGTGTAATCAATCTTCCTTGGAATGTAATTGTAAATATAATTGTTATTTTTGGTTCACCCTGTATATATCTAAGTACATATATTAAATCTTTTTGGTTCACCCTGTATATATATATCTGAGAATATACATATAGTAGATAAAACAATAATCAGTGTTTATTCCCTATCCACCGCTCTGCCATTTACTCAAAGCCCTTATCTTAGCCAAACAAACCTACAGACAAAAGTTTTTATATCAAAGTACTTTATTTTTAGAAATTATAACATAAAAATATTTTAAAAATCTATTTTAAAAATTATTGAAAAAACAACATTTTGATTTTTTGGGAAATTTTTTTTAACTAAAATCCAAAAAGTTGTCCTGTTAAAAGCAGTAAGGAAAAAAAAACTTAATTGTCTTTTTAAAGAAACATTTTTTACTATTATATTCAAATCAAAGAAAGAAAAATATTACATATTAGCTTTTTTAGCTTTTTTTTGAAAACTAGACTACTTTTGTTTATAAATAATAAACATTACATTGATTTGATTGCTTTTTTTCGCCCATCTCTTTATACTGCCCCCCAAAAGAAGGTAAACAAGAAAGTAATATAAGAAAATACAAAATTATTCGCCCCTAGACTCAATTGGGAATATATAGTATTGTGTAAAGTGGTTCATTACTGACACATTATTGGCATTCAAATAAGAGCTAATTTTTATTACATCTCATGTCGATATAATTTACAAAATTTCCCATTTACTCATTTTTAATTTAAGTAAAAAAATATTACTTAGGATAAATAATGTAAGTTTCCATTCATATTTAGAGTGTTTTGTTGATATAATAACAGTACTTAAGCTTGGCAGGGGTAGAGTAAGAAAAAACGGGTCATGTGAAGGAAATGAAGTTGCGTGTTTCTCCTATTTCTAGCCCCTGCAGGGGGCTCTCTCTAACCCTGCGGGGCAATAACCTTACCTAACCGAACCTAAAATAATCTTTCAAAAGCTACTGTGAAAATACGACGAAACCCGCAACTTCGTTTCCTTCACATGACCTGCAAAAAACTGCTAATTGTTGTTGAGTTCAGCAAAAAGTGTCTTGTTTAAAGATAGTTTAAAGATGTACAAATATAAATGTCTTAATTTTTGTTGAAACAAACAACACAAGAGTGATAAATGATACCGGAAAATTCTTCTTAGGCGGTGCACCCGCAAAACAGTTAAAATTTGTCCTCAATTTTTTGCTAATCAATTGTTAAAAAAACGACTGCAGCAAAGTGTAAATCATTTACATCAAAAAACAATTCTAATAAATTTTACTTGATTTAAATCATTGTCGTTACTGTTCAACAATTAGAGTAAAACACTAGAAGGAGAAAGGGTTAAATAACTGTATCTCCCCATCGCAACTGCAGCCTTTCTATTGGGTCATTGAAAATCAACCAATGATGTCGCCTAATTTAACACAGCCAAGTAGCAGAAAATGATTTAGAAGCAGACAAAGAAGGTCGTTGTTAAAGGAAGGGAGGTAGTTGTCTGTATATACATCTATAATAAACATCTATTGTTCAACAAATCAAATGAAATATGCTTTTTGTTAAAATTAGGGAAAATGTGAGAATACCTTTTAAGACAATACCTCTCTTACCTCTTTTTCTTCCATGGAAACTTTCTTATAATAGTTTTAAACTTAGCAAAAACTATATCTTCCCATCGCAGCAACTTTTTCATTAATTTAAAATTATTTATAAAAGAATGAGGATTATTTCTAGATTGATTATATTAATTTAAACACAGAAAGAGAGAGAGAGAGAGAGAGAGAGAGAGAGAGAGAGAGAGAGAGAGAGAGAGAGAGAGAGAGAGAGAGAGAGAGAGAGAGAGAGAGAGAGAGAGACAGAGAGACAGAGTGAGAGAGTGAGAGAGACAGAGTGAGGATAATGAACAAATTTCAGTCGGCGTTATAAATTAATCTTCGTATTTTTAAAAATCTCAAAAACCTCGAGAATTTAAAGTCATGATAAATGTTATCAAAAAGTCCGGGCCTAGAAAATGATATATTAATTGCTTTTGTTTGGTCAAAGATCAAAAAGAAGCATGCTTGCTTGTGTGTGTGTGTGTGTTTATAAGTGTGTGTGATAATAAGCGTGTGTGTGTGTGAGTTTCATTGTGGTAAAAAATTCCTTTAAAGAAACTTAGAGACAAAAAATATAAATAATACTTTTTTTGTAGTAGCACAATTAATCTATAAATTTGAAGTTAACTTCAAAATGGCTTTTTAACTATTTATTGGCTTTTTTTGCATAAGTTGTTCATATAATTTTATTTTCAGAAAAAAAATTGTAGGACTTCTTTTAAAAATACTTTTTGCTAAATCATTTTAAAGCATTATCCTCTCTTTTTCTTATATGGTTATAAATGACAGATTTCAAAATTATTACTTTTTTTAGTGGTAGCACAACTACTTTTAAATGACAGTGGTCTGTTTTGAATTATCTCTAGTTATATCTCGCTCTGATAAAACAAGGTTTTTCTTGTTATTTTTGTCAATATATTGACTCTTTTGTGTCAAAATAATCCTTTTTTTTCTTTACCAATACAACTCTAGTGTCCATCCATTTTCGCATAATGTTTCATTTTTGTAAAAAAAAAATACAATAGCTATATATTCAAATAGGGATTAGCTTGATTATCCTATTATGTAAAGAAGTAAGGTTTTTTTTGTCTAAAGCTTAAGATCTCAATGTCTACTAAACTGATTGATCTCTTCTTTTTAGGGAAGGTTCACTTTTGTTTTGGGAGGGTTTTAGGCTATTTGTTTTATATTTAATTCATGGGACGGTTTTAGGCTATTTTTCTGCCTCTTCTACCACCCATTGATTACAGAAAAGGGACTCGGCCGCTAGTAGGAAAAAGTAACAAAGATTGGCGTTATGTGCTTTTGTAATAATATGCAGTTCTAGTGATTTGCGGCAGCGAAAGCACATCCTGAATCTCATAGAAAAGTTAGAAAATTAAATCTTTTCTTTTGCCCACAGGATTAAGATATACTTTACTATATACTTCCTCGGAGAGGGACAATTATTATAATAAAAAACATTTTTGAGGACATTATGATATTATTTTAATGTCGTTTAGTTGACTTTTTCGGTAATCAAATAAAAGTTGATCATAAACATATAACGTTTTTATGGACTAATAAGATCAATACGAAATGAAGAAAATTAGTATATTTTGTTTATTAAAAGATCTTTATCTGAGAAAGCCTAAAGTGTCATGTGTGACGTAAAAAAATACGTCTAAAAAGGAAGGATGAGAGGAGAAGTGGAAAAGTAAAACCCCCAAAAAGAGACTGATTTTTATGACGTCACATATGACACTTTAGGCTTTCTCCTTTATCTTGCAAAAGTTGGGTATAATATTCCTGTTTTTTAACATCTTTTTGTCTGCCACGTTCCACTACAATTAAATTTCCAAAATATCTATACCTGTATCCTGTACTACAATTTCTCAATACAAAACCATATTGAAAGGAAAAGGGCCACACTTTTCAAAGTTTTTGCCAAATTTCTCTTACTTTTCTTGGCGGATTTTTAGTTTTTTTTTGCAGTTTGCAAAAATTGAAATATTTTTTGTTAGAACGATTTACGTCGAATTTAAAATATCGACATATAATATAACTTGACATATTTATAATAAATAAAAATTATTTTTGATGAAGTCTAAGAAGATTAGACTCGTTATAATAGAATTAACTTTTGAAATCCTATATTTGACATTTTGATTAAAATAAACAACATTAGGGTAATGTCGAATATTCGTAAGAAAAAGATATATTTCGGTAATTTTAAAGGATACAGCTTAAAACCAAACCTTTTGCCGTTTCTAATGAGCAAACTTAGGCTATGCTGTCAGCCGTTTAGCCGATAAACAGCCACAAAATACGTTCTTTCGCCTTTCCGACTTAATCCTAACAATTTATATAAAAAAAGGATGACAACATCCATAAAAGTGAAGCTCTGAAACTGTAGGATAAACAGACATTAACACTTGTATAGTGTCAGAACTGAATAACCATAATATAAATGTATAAGATTCAAAGCAAAATTGTAAGTAAATTTGTTGAAAAACCGCTAAAATACAGGATATTGTTTACGGATATACTCACATGTTTATTACTTGATTATACAGATGCTTCGCTTTTAACATTGTACTTAGTTATCCTACGAATCAGTATTTAAAAAATCAGATCAAAATTTGTTGTTAAAAAAGTTAAAAATCAACATTTTTAGAATGGACGTACGGACATTCTGGTAGTGATTATATAGTTGCTACGCTTTCTAACTACAGGAATCACCATGCGGAGTTTAAAATCGATAGGACAATTCTAACACGCCTAAATTAACGAAAAAAGCTATCCGTCCGTAACGGACGGACGGACGGACGAACCGACCCTAATTATAAGAATAAACTTCGCTTTTTAAAAATGAAATGCCATTTGAAATTGTCAATAAAATATGACAAAAAGTTTGGCACAAGTGTTAAACTGAAGGGAATTTATAAAAATTTGTATTTATTGTTGAAATTCGATAAAAGAATTTTTTTCTATAAAGGATTTATTGAGGGGGAGCTAAATTTTCATGCTATGAGGGATTTCTATATTTTTAAAAACAATGCAGTTTTTTTAGATAAATAACGGCTGCGATCCTTGCATGTAAGAGCTTTGTATTTTAAGGTTAGGGAAGCAGAAAAATAGCATAAAACCATCCCCGACCTGTTTGAAGTTTCTATAGAATTGAATGTTTGGGTATAGTCCCTTTCGTGGCAACGAACCTTTAGGGGCGATTCTTTGTATTTTTCACAGTAGCTTTTCTACTATTTCTACGGGGGGCTCTAACCCTGTGGGGCAATCACCTAATCCAATATAACCTAACCTAACCTAAAGGAGCATTGCCACCAAAGGGACTATTCCAGAATGTTCAATTGTTTCAGTAGTTATCGAAATCTACGGACAAAAAAGAATGCTACTTTATGAAATGGTATTGACTTAAAGTCTAATACTAAAATATTAATTCTATTTTTGTATGATTTATGCTATTTTTCCCCCTTTAACTTATATTCCTGAATTTTTGAAAATTCCAAATTTAAAATGTATTGTTAAAGTTTAACCAGATAAAATTTTGTTGACCTGTGGTTAAGCTTCAGGGAATAATTAAGAACCCTGGGCACGCCACTGGTTCTGAACTTTGGGAGAGGGGACAAAGTCCCCAAAGTTTTATAATAACATTTCTTCTTCGTTGGGTTAACAACTTTAGGGAATTTAGATTAATTGGTTTATTAAGTTGAGTGTTTAAACGTTTCTACCACTAATTTCAATATAAAGAAGGGGTAATTTTGTGAATTATCATTGGGGATGTATTTCAATTTATCGGCAATTGTCATAAACCTGTTCTAAACCATATTAGACTATGACTGTCTAGTAGTTTAAATTATGTTAAAATTGGTCATAACTGTCTTCTTAAAAACGGAAATACGGAAAGTGTCTTGGGTGACGTCATAAAAATACGTCTAGAAAGGAAGGATGAGAGGAGAAGTAAGAAATGAATACCCTAAAAAAGATATGGATTTATACATTTTTTATGACGTCATACATGACACTTTTCGTATCACCATTACCAACAGTTAGCATATATCTTTATTATATGTCACGAGTTCTATTCTATTTGATATTAAGCTACCTGTCTGACCATCTACATCACCTTTCTTTGTTAAATTCTAAATTGTGCTCTGTAAAAATATTTAGACTCGACGTGTCAGCGTTTTAATTCAACTAAATTTATTATTTATTTATTTACTAAAAGAGAGAAAATTTATTGATTTTTTTTAAGTAAGAGAAAATTTAAAGTTCAGACTAATTTTGAATTATCAAAATATAAATTTTCATATTCATAATGTGTTCTATAAAACATAATATCCCTTATAACTATTAATTATGTTTTTTTTTTATTTCAGACCCTGTCGAAGCTCGGCTGTCACACACCCGACTCCTACCCAGAGACGTCTTTCATCACCATCACCATCCCGTGGGACAGCACAAGTGTCAGCTAATCACTAAATATCACTCATGAAGCTGTCACCAACTAAGAGGCCTTTCTATGGATAAACATCCGGCTGTCTGCTAAAGAGAATGTACCTGTACCATGGATTACATCAATTAAAACATAACTGTCAATAAACAAAAATATCTTCTAAAAGACCTTCAAAAGTCAAACAAGGGGATTTTCTATGGGTAAAGAAAATTTCAATCAGATATTCCCAAAAAGAAGACTTGCCTTGGACAGTAGTCAACCTGTTTATACAAGAAATGGCCAGAAAATGTCCTTTAAAAGGACAACTAAGACCTGTAGTGGACAACCCAACTATCCCACGGACCTACCCAAACTTGTCTTTCACCAACAAAAAAAAAACATGAAGCCCATTGTCTTTCATTGACCTACCCTTCACGTCTTTCTAGTTTTTTTTTTATATCGTCAGAATATCATCAAAAATGACGGAAAAACGATCTAAATATTTGTATTGGATCGTACCTACCCTACATGCCTTTCATGAGCCCTGTAGTCTTTCATCTATAGCTTAGATGCGAAAAAAAAACAATATCAAAAAAATTCACAGAACCATCACTATAATGTGAATAAAAAATGTATGAAATTAAACATCTAAAATTTGAAGAATCATACAGTCAAAAAAGAAGGTATAAATATCTACAACATATAGGTTAACCTATCGCAGTAGATTGGTATACCTAGCTTTTTTTATCCCTTGAATTGTTTAATATGTATCAAGCTATTTTAGTACCATGTCTTTCGTTGCGACCTGTTAAATGAAAAAGCGAATCATTTTGCTTTTTTATTTATCAGGGAAGCATGTGTGCCCTAAGTCTTTCATATTCTTAGATTTGGACAGTTGAAGCTTGCTTTTAATATATCCATTTGCTTAGAAACTTTTTTAGGCACAATATTTTTTTTCTTTGTGTATAAGTTTCGTGTTTTTTTTTCTTTGAAAGGTTTCGAGATTTTTTCTCAATCTTTTAAAGAGAAAAAAAAGTTTATTTTGTAACCATTTTTATTCTTTTTGTAACATTAATTTTTATATTTTTTTTGTTTGTGTTTTTAGCTTTTTGCTAATTACTGATATTGCTGATATTGAAATTTGTCAAATTTTTTAGTGATACTTAAAGGAGTCAATTTAAATTGTAGTCATAACTTTTTGATATTTTTTTGTATGGGTAAATGGGTTTTAAAGCATTTTCAAATGCTTTTTTGGCCTTTCTGTCCAAATGTATGATTATTTTTTTTCTGCCAGTGTCTTTCAGAGCTTGCTGCAATGGTTTTTTAATGTAAAATGTCTGTTTCAAGACTCTTTAATTGAAGATCCTTTGTCAGCGAGCCATTTCACTACCAGAATTTAGAGTTCTTTCAGTAACATGTTTTTTTTATTAATATTTAATGCTTATAGGTAATTTAAAACTGCACTTTGCTTTTATTCTATACATCAAAAATGCTTATAAAATTCTCATATAATATTTCAAAATGCCAAATGATTTTTTTTTCAAATTTAATGAAGATACCTCATTTTTTCCTATTTTTATTTTTTAAAAGCTTACATTTTTATATTTTTAGTTAAAAGAAATTTTAATTTAGATTTTTTATAATATAAAAAAGTAATATTTGTTTGTTTATCTGTAAAGATATCCAAATAAAAGCAAATCTAAACTTTTTTAAATTGAAAAAAATTTAAATTAATATTCCTTAAAAATCACTCATTTTTATAGTCTTTCTTATAAATGTGTTCAATTATATATATAAATGTCTTTCTGTAGTAAGAAATGTTATTAGTCCAATGATAAAGTATTTAAAAAAAACTATTATATATAAAATTATTGATGTACCAAAACAATTAAATAAAACCTCACTACGATGTCTTTCATGAATTTAAGTAAAAATTCAACATTTTTGAGGATGTTAAAAATTGTTGTTATTATTATACTTGTGTGTATGTGTATGAATGAGTATTTAAAAATTGTACAAACTGCTGCTTTGCCAGTCGGTTAAACACTGGGATAAGGATATGGAACATGAAGAAATATTATTTTGCCTGTAACTTTAACCCCCCCCCCCCCAAAAAAAAAAGTATCTAAAGTTAAATTAGAACAACCATTTTTTTTTCAATTTTTACAAATAATTTTTCTTCTAGTATTATATCCCTGTCTCTCTAGCTTAAAACTAGGGTTGTGCCGGATATCCGGCCCGACCTTACTTTAAACCTGAATGTTATTTATTTGAATTATATTGCACACATACACAGTTTATGTCTTTCACTACTTTTTTTAGGGTTGGGCTGGATATCAATATCTGGCCGGATACCGGATATTAAAACTATCTGGATACCGGATATCCGGCCGGATGTAATGTAATTTGCCGGATATCAAAAATGGCCAGATATCCGACCGGAACCCGATATCCGGCATTAGAAATCAGCCGAATATCCGGCAAAAAAAGTATCCGGCCCAACCCTAATTTTTTTTTCCAAAAAAAAACTACACCAAGCTCTTTCCCATCCTCTCAAAAAACATGAAAAAATGTATTTTTAAAACCCATGTGTCTTTCATTATAATCATGGATTTTTTTGTACCTTTTCCTTAATTATTTATACACTTTTATGATGTATGAATGTAATATAAAATTAATCCTTTTTAGCTTAATCAATTTTGAGTCTTTTTAATTTCTTAGCTAGTCAGAAATATTCTTATTTTTTTTTTGTAAAAGCCCGGTTTTTTTAAATATCACAGCAGAAAAACTTTTCATATTCTCCTAATCTATACTATTGTCATATAAAAATTCTGTTTTAATTTTAATTTCTGAAAAAGAAAAAAAAATGTTTCAAATTAAATTTGTCACTCTCTCCCAGTGGGTGTACAGTACAATGACTTTACATTTGTCATTTCATATTGTGCTGACTTTTCTCCTAGTGGATTCCCGCTGGGGGGTGGAGAGGACTTTAATATTTGATCCACCCAGAGCACTATACTGCTTTGTACAATGTTTAGAGAGGCAAAAGTGCTTTTAGACAAGTATTCAAAAAAAGTTTTTTTTAAAAGCCAAAATTATTAAGATTAGATTTTATTTTATTTTTAAAAAAATAATACTTGAAAAGGCACTTTGTCACCTAAGTAACTTTAACTGTTATATAAAATTATAAATTATTATTAATTGTCCTATGATTGAAGGTACCTTTTTAATACTGGCCCAAATTCACTTTAAATTTGCGTCTTTTTGACTTCAATATAGCATTTAATAGGCAAAAATCTTAATTCTTTTTTTACAAACAATTTTTAATTTTGGGTCATATTTAGAAGAAGAAATTAACTAATTCCTAATATTTATTGGTTTTTTTTAATAACATAAAATTGGATAAATGTGAGATGGATAAATGTTGAGAAAAATTGAATGTATTAATTTTCAAATGTTTGTATAGGCTGTGATTAATAAATATTAATTGTTTTGTAGTTACTAGTAATATTATTATTATTATTTTTAATAAATTCTTTAAATAATTCATGAGTTTGTCCTTTTATACAAGTAACAGGATGTTTTGTACCAAAAGATCTCGCTAACTGTTGAAGT
The DNA here is from genome assembly GCF_053477335.1 of Acartia tonsa. NCBI lineage: Eukaryota > Metazoa > Arthropoda > Copepoda > Calanoida > Acartiidae > Acartia > Acartia tonsa. The sequence continues at coordinate 42,853,025 of NC_137272.1, forward strand.
AGGGGGAGAAAGACACTCAAAAATCATCCACGTGACGTCATAAAAATGAGGGAGTCGAGCAGCCGCTAGTTTAAATATTATAACAGTTACTGCGCACCTAGCTTCTCAAGGCTCTTGTTTTTGTTTTTGTTTTAAGCGGAGGTAGGGGACAAAAAATAGCTCTAATCCATTCAAAGGCCTAAATTAAGAAAAAAAACAGTATAAACAATCACAGGACCATAAAGGGCTTAGTCAGTTCAGTGGTTATCAAATTCATAATCAAGAGTATAGGGACGTTTCCCTCAATGTGACTTGTTGCACAAATAACCCCTTCCCTAGCCTTTAACAAAAATTTAAAACGGGGAGGGGTTGGGAGTTTTCCTCCTTTGTTTGTTGTATATTACTTTAGCTGAGGTTAGGTTATACTGAGTTTATCGGGATCGTTCCTAGCATTTAGGGTGGAGGTGGGGGGTGATGACACTATTTTTTATCTAACAATTTTTTACTTTTTTACTCTCGTTTTTTGTTGTATATTAATTTAGGTGAAGTGAGGTTAGGTTATAATAGGGTGCAGAGTAGTTCCGCAAGGCTAGAGAAAAAATAAAAAGCTTGAACGTAAGGTCAAACAACTTTTCCTAAATTGTGTTTTCCTTTTCAGGGAAGCTACTTACATGTCTTGTGATTGTTTTAGATATTTTGAAAATGGGAAGATTAAGATATCAACTTTTCCAAGAAAAATAAAAAAACATCTGGTCGGATTTTATAAAGTAGTACGGTATTTTAGTCTAAAGCTTTTGATTTTGATAAATATTTTGGGTTGTATATGTGAATCATGGTATTGTTTTAAGCTATTTTATCCTTATGTCTCTTCAATCCCTTATACCCCTCGAATACAAGGGAAGAACTTAGAAGTCGATATTTAAAAAAAAAGGAAATTGTAGAAGTTTCGTGATTTTTTAAATAAATACATAAATTATAAAAAAAATCCTCCAATATAAAAACTACTACATGCAGTAAATCAATGTGCGTTTTAATGTAATTTTCAAGAAATTCAGAGAAGCTCTTTATTGGTTCTTAGTAAGCTTTTGATGTTTTATCTAAAAAGATGTAATAACCCCTTTGGTTAGTTAGATCGTAAGGGACAGACATATTAAAATTCCATCCTATTTATAAAATCCTTTTGTTTAAGTAGTATTTTTTTTCCGTCAGATCTCAGTAACCACCCTAACCCTACGAAAATAGAGCTTATAGTCAGCAGAGGTGGATCTTTAAATGTGTAGCCGTTGCCGTAGTCGTAGCCGTAGCCACTGCCAGTGCTGCCAATAAAACATGGATTTTGCAATCCTAGAAATATGGATCTCAAAAATCTTCAATGGACCACCCAAAAAATGAATTATTTATATCAAAGAAATAAAATTATTATGCCAAATTTTATGCGTAGCCAATTTGATTTAAAGATCGCTATTAGGTTAGTGGCTGTACCTCTGGCAGCGGCTACACATTTAAAGATCAAGCACAGAATAATGTCGATATTATGTCAGTTATAACTACTTTGATCAAATCATTTGACAATCTTATTATACAAAGTATTAAGCATTTTTTGTCTGTAGCTAAAATGTCTAGGTATGGTTTTAGGCTATTTTTCTGCCCCTAGATGCTAGGGGCGCAGCCGCTAGTAAAAACAATGTTCTTAGAATATTTGCATGTGGAAACAATAAAATCATAGCATCGTATTAAACACAATTTTTCACAAATATGTAAATGAAAAATTATAAGATAAAAACCAGTAATTAAACTGGTATTAGTTTTATGATTCATATTTTAAAATTCGTGGAAAATTGTGTGTAATACGACGAGATGATTTTTCAGTATGATCAAAACCGGTTCTTATCCAGTGGATATTAATTGGTTTCGAAGCCTTACTGAAAATAGATTTACATCTATAACAAAAATTTGTCAAAGGTAAAGATTAGCTATTTGAACGACTTCTCCCTGCAAACTATTCCTTTTTAAAAGCGAAGCTTTTCTATAATTATGGTCGGTCCGCACGTCCGTCTGGAACAAAGAGCTTTTTTAGGCAGGTTAGAATTGTCCTATCGATTTTAAACTTCTGTAGTAGTTAAGTACGATTTAGAAGCAACTCTATAATCGTTACCAGAACGTCCGTGCGTCATTAAACATATTGATTTTAAACTTTTTTTAAATCAAATTTTTATGTGTTATTATTATCCGATTGATCTGATTTTTGAAACAATGATTCCTAGGACAATTTTTAAACAATTTAAATAAAATTTAGTTTGGACTTCTTCACATTATATTTGATTATTTAGTTATGACACTCTACAAGTGTAATGTTCAATTGTCCTACCGTTTCAGAGCTTCGTTTTTATGGAGGTTGACAATGTTGTTTTGTGATGACTCATTAACAGGATACTGTAGATACGAATTTCTTATACGAATTAAAGTAATCTAACTAGCACCCTAACCAATAATCAAATCTCGATAAAAGTATGATAAAGGTATGCAGAATATGAAAGTATTTAATCCCTGGAAATTCCAGCCGTTTATCTTGAATAGGAGATGAGAAAATCATGAGAACTTAAATGTAGGAATCGATCTAGCACCCCAATTAATTGACATATCAAAATGAAACTTGGTGAAAATATGGTAAATGTTAACAAATATTTAATCCCTGAAAAATACAGCCTTCTATCTTTTATAGGAGCCGAAAAAATCACGTTCCCCCTTTCAGTCTCTGACGGACGGACGGACATTTCGAATTATAGAGTAGCTTTACTACTAATAATAGTAATTTTGAAAATATTTATTTACAAAACAAATTTCTCAAAGCTAAATTAACAATGAGATTATATGTATATTTAAAAGTTAGTATGTTTTTCAACCTATTTTTAAAAAATACACTTTTCTAAGACATGAAGAAATATTTTAATTCTAGCAATTATTTTCAATTAATTTTGTCTCTTGTAGAAGTAAATCAAACAATATGCTTGGTCATTTTTGATTATATAAAAGTATTTTTGTCTAATAAAGCGGAAATAAATATATAAGTAAATGAAGTGAATATTAATAGAAGCAAAACATATTTTGATTAGTTTCAGTACTAAAGAGTTTTCAAAGAAAGTGTCCTACTTTTGTGATTTTTTTGTAGATGTAGTAAGTAGTAGATGTAAAATGATCCATAGAATTTATTTATGCAATCAGTTTTTTTTATTGTAGACCTCTTATTTTTAAAGTAATTTAAGTTGGTTTTAAGGTACTAAAACGCAACAAAAAAAGAAGAAAATTGCCATTATGAACAAAAATAGTAAGATCTTTAATTTGACACCTTACCTATTGAATTCTGTTGGGTAATTATTGCAAAAATCTATCTTGTTGAAGCCCTGTGAATCAAAACTTTGAACTTTGGGAGCTCGTCACGAATGGGTTAAAACAAAATCACAAATATTAGGACACGTTCTTTACAGATAATGATCAAATTTGTAGATTTATGAAGAAAAATTGATCCAAAAAAATTGCATTATGATACCTTACCAAAAAAACCTTATTTTAAGGAAAACCTTAAAAGGGCTTAGGTTAAGGCATCACCCTTCAGGGGTTCTTGTATGATCAGCAAACATGTCTTAAACCAGCCCCGAAGGGTTGGTTGGTTGATTTTGGGCTGGGGCTGACTTTGGTAGTCTCACATCTGTTTCTTCTAGCTTAGTTTCCAGTTGAGTTCTAAATTAAGATATAACAAGGATGACAACATCCATAAAAGTGAATCAATCAGAGAATTATATCAAATAGAATTTGCTGTTAAAAAAGTTAAAAATCAACATGTTTAAAATGGAGGTACGGACATTCTGGTAACGTTTATAGAGTTGCTACACTTTTTAAATAATATCTAACTACTACAGGAATCACCATGTAAAGTTTGAAATCGATGGGACAATTCTAACATTCTTAAATTAACAAAATTAACTGACGGACGGACAGACCTTAATTATAAACCTTCGCTTAAAAAAGAGAAAATTCATTGAATGAAATACTTGATTTTCTCCATTGGATAACATAGTGCTTTTATTGGTGCAAGGAAACCTAATATACAATTTTAATAAACTTACGCAGCTTCGTAGGAAGGAGGGTCCTGACTTTCTGGATCTTGTTGTGCTGGTGGTTGCTCTGCAGGTACCAGCGCCTGTAGCACCACGGTTAAGGGATAAGTATTAGGAGTGGGCCGGATATCCGGCAATTTTTAATATCCGGCCGGATACCGGATATTGAAACTATCCAAATGTCATCTTTAATATTATACTAAAAAAATCTTACTTTTTATATTTTAAATGGCTGTAATTGCTTATTTTTGAAGTTAGATGAATTTTTTTGCAACTTTAATATCCGGTTATCAGGCCGGATATCCGGCCCAACCCTAATAAGTATGTGGACAATAACAGAGAAGTAGGGGAAATTAGCAGGGGATATAAAGGGATAAGACAATGGCCGATAAATTAATGTACATTCCAATGATGATACACAAAATTACCCCTTCTTTAAATAACAATTTGTTGTTGAAACGTTTGAACGCTCAACTTAATTCCAACCATTTCAACTAATAGCATTCTACAGAAGGTGCAATTTTGTATATCATCATTGGGAATATACATCAATTTATCTGCCATTGTGTTATTCCTTTACATCCCTGGGACGATAACCATACTTATAAATATACAATAACATTTTTAAAGCCTTAAAACATTAATTTTAAGCTTCTCAAACTTTCCAGGAAAATTTCCAGTTGATTGGTGGTGGGGAAGGGGAGGGCAAGGAAGTTTTCCTTTTGTAATGTTCTAATGTGTTTTTTGTCTGAAGCTAAATATCTTATTAAACACTGGTTTGAATTGGTTGTAATTTTCAGTGAAGCTTTATTATTGTCTTGGGGTGGTTTTAGACTATTTTTAGAACCTCTCCCGCCCATCCCCTAGAGACAAAACACATAGCAACAAGTAGTATTTTATAAAAATAATTCAAGTTTTAAAATAAGTATTTTTTTTCTCGTATGGCTCCGAAACTGATTAATATCCAATGGATTAGAACCGGTTCTCAGCCATACTGAAAAATCATGTGTAGCATTATATTGCAGACAATTTTCCACGAATATCAAAATATTTGCCTGTGCCTTTGGCCACTCGAGGCTACCAAAACTAGTTTTTCATTTTAATATCCGCGGAAAGTTGTAATACAATGGGATAAATAACTATTCTTATCCACTAATGCCTGCCTGTTTAACCTCCTTTTTCTGTCTCTTACGGCGACAACAATAGGTGAATCCTCCAACTAAAAAATAAAAAAGTTTGGTTAATCCAGGAATTTTAAGGGATAAGACAATAGCTGATAAATTGAAGTACATCTATAATTATGAGACACGAATTTATCCTTTTTGTAATAATTATTAGTTGTTGTAACGTTTGGACACTCAACCTAATAAACCAACCAATAAAAATTTAATAAAAGTTGTTGAGCCAACGATATTATAAAACTATGGGGGCTAGTCTAATTAACTACCCAATGTGGATCGCTTAATGGGTTAACAGCAAAACAAATAAATCTAATTGCAGCTAAAAGATTTTTAAAAGCGAAACTTTTCTATAATTAGGGTCGGTCTGTCCGTAACGGTTAGCTCTTTTCGTTAATCTAAACAGGTTAGAATTGTCCTATCGATATCAAACATTGAATGATGATTCCTATAATAGTTCAGTACGACTTAGAAAGTGTAGCAACCCCATAATTGTTACCAGATAGTCCGTACGTTCATTAAATGTTTGTTAATGTTTAATATTAATGTTATTTTGTCCTTCATTGCTTCGCTTTTGTGGATGTTGTCATTCTTATTATTCATGGTTCCACGCTTTGTTTTGGCACTGGCGGCCACACTACGGCTAAACATTTTCAGGACCTAAGAAAAACTACAAAGTAAAGGCGAACCATATTGGCTCAGCGGTTAGCGAGATACACAAAAACAGCCTTATATCCTATCATTTAAAAAAAAAAGATTCATCTATTTCGAATCTTTTTTTGCAAAGGGCTCTGAGACATATACAATTTTTTCAGTCACCTAATATTAAATTTACGGAGAAAATTAAGTAATAAATGAGAAAATGGTTTGTATCTTAATTAATTAGAATTACTTCCTTTAATTGTAGAGCAGCTATGCATTTTATTGTCTTATGAGCGGCTACGACCCCCAAAAAGCCTTTTTTTGAGGGGGTTGGGTTTAATTTTTTATTGTGATAGTGGAAATATTCTATTCAATAATAGTTAAACCTTTCCTAGACCTATAAGAAGCTACACACTGTAAAGGGTAACCTTATCGGTTAGCAGTTAGCGAGATCCTTTGCTACAAACGAAAAAAAGCTTACTGGTAGGATAGATTGTACCTGGTATAATAACAATAACTCCATATCCAAAGTGAGAATAGTGGGGGGTGTAGGTATATCTGTTCAAAGTTTCTTATTCTTAAAAGGGAAGCCATTTAAAATTGTCCTATCGATTTAAAACTTGGCATGGTGATTCCTGTAGTATGAACCATTTAGAAAGCGCATCATCTCTACAATTGTTACTAAGATGTCTGTAAGTCTATTGAAAACATGTTGATTTTTAAATCTTTTTAACAAGATTTTTTATGTGATATAATATCCTTTCAATGTGATTTTTGTAATGATGATTCCTATTTAAGCAGTTTTAAACAATTTTTCTTACAGTTTTGTTTAAATTTAAACATTTATATTCTGCTTATTCAGTTTTGACAATCTACAAGTGTTAAGTTGTTACCGTTGCATAGCTTTGCTTTTATAAATGTTGTCATCCTTGTTAATGACTCACATAATATTGAAATTATGCTATTATTAACTTTTCTAGAAAACTTCATTTAGATTTTAAATATGTCTTAATATTATAACCTAAATAAAATTTGAATAATCCTTACAAAATAAATAAACCCCAAAAAAGTTATCTCCATGGTTCTTCTTTACAGTGAATTTTCTTGCAGGTAGCCAACCCCCCCTCCCCACCTCTAACACAAGTGCCCCCAGAGGCCGCAAGTACAAATAAGAGACTTGTCCCTGTAATTGTTACTATAGCTTTCATGGGTATATTCATTTCCATAGCTTGTATAGTCAGTATTTTCATCCATCATACCATCATCATTGCTTTCAATCTTCCCAGAACTAAATTAGAACATGATAAAGTGAAAGGAGTAGGCCACTCAAAAAATCAGCATGTGACGTCATAAAAATGATGATTATCCATCTCTTTTATAGGAGGTTTTCTTTTACACTCCTCCTCTCCTCATTCCTCATTTTTATGACGTCATAATTGTTTTGAGCGACACTCTCCTTTTAGGGCTCAGTAACACTTTGGGTACACCACCTTCAACATATTGAGACACCGTAAAGTGGCACCAAAAAAATGACGTCATACAATAAAGTTGACCAATGAGAGGAAAGTATACATTGTAACTGACCAATGGTAAAATTTATACTGGCCTCTCATTGGTTATTTTATCGTATGACGTAATTTTTGGGTGCCACTTTACGCTTGCTTTACTCAGTCTCCACACATTCTGTGTGGGAATTGCAGTGTAACAAGATCAATTGCCTATGATTATAAGTAAGGTAACAACCAATAGACAACCAACTCTTTGATTGCACGACCTTTGTCTAGAAATGCTAACTGTGCATGATAATGAGTTACGCCTGTTTTGAGCTAAGGCATTCTCCATACTCTAACTATTAATGTCGTGCATCTGACACTAACAATGTAATTAAAAGTAAATTATACTTACGTTTCTGTTTTGTTGTTGTCTAATGGAAGATATTGATCCAACAAAGCTGTGTAATAGCCTGCCTCTTCTTTAGACATATTTCTAAAAAGACAAAATGTTATATTTATAAAAGATTCTTGGGGTATAGTCCCTTTCATGGCAACGCCTCTTAAGGGGCGTTTCTTCGTATTTTTATAGTAGATTTTCTCCTATTTCTAGCCACTGCCGGTAGCTTTAACCCTGCGTGGCAATCACTTAACCTAATATAACCTAACCTAACCCAAAATAACCTAACAAAAGCCAATGTGAAAATACGACGAAATGCCCCTTAAGAGGCGTTACCACAAAAGGGACTATACTACTTTCTCTTAAAGTAAATTCTTCCCCTACTGACTGACCGCCGTACTGTCTCATTCAAACAACAAGGATGACAACAACCATAAGTAGCGAAGCAAATATTTTGAACATAGACAAACAACCAAAGTGAGTAAAAGACCAGATTATCTGTTATCGTAACAAAGAAAAGAAAGAGAGAGAATATGCAAAAACTTAAAATCGCGAAACCTTAAAAAGGTTGTTTTATTTAAAAGGTGTAAAAAGAAAAGCAGCTAAAAGAGCTGCTTAAAAGCATTCAGACTACCATAGATTTTTTATACCTTATTATGGTGCATAATGAAGGGGGAATGTTGGCAAGAAGTTTCAGCCGTGTATCTTTTGTTGGAGCCGAAAATAATGTGTTGTAAAGCTAAAGCGGCTAAACAGCTGCTTAAAAGCAGCAGTTTAGCTTGATATGGTTCCATATTGATGGGAATAGTGAAAAGCATTTTCAGCCTTCTATATTTTACAGAAGCCGAGAAAATCAGTTGTGAAAAATAAAAGCGGCAGAATGCTGCCCAAAAGCAGTCCGACCGCTAAAAATGTTTTATACTTAATTATGCTCCATTTTGATGGGAATGTTGACAAAAAGTTTCAGTCTTCTATTTTTTGTAGGAGCTGCGAAAATCCCGTTTCCCCAAAATGTTAACAGACAGACATACAGACGGACATTTAAAATTAAAGAGTAGCTTCGCAACTAAAAATGTTGTTAAACGTATAGAGTGTATTTTGATCGAGGGCACTTAAAAGCAACTAAACCCTAACATCATAGTCGAGTTCATTAGCCATATTCCTAATTTGTGAAGCTAGTAAAAGTGGCTGACTCAGATTATGACGTCAAAAAAATTAACCAATGAGAGGCCAGTATACACTGTAATTGGTCAATAGTAAATTTTATAGTGGTCTCTCATTGGTTATTTTTTTGACGTCATAATCTGAGTCAGTCACTTTTACTATCTTCCTAAGTTGTTCAATATATTACCTAATCAAATTGTGACAAAATTGTGTCAAAAATATTTCTTTCCCCCTTCTCCTCTTATCTCCCTCATTTTTATGACGTCATATAGATGATTTTTGAGCGACTTTTTCCCCGTACAACCCTAACATCATAGTCGAGTTCATTAGCCATATCCTAAGTTGTTCAATCAAATGACTTAACGCCTAATCAAGTTCAATATTAAGTTATGTGTAAAGTGTTAACTTATTGCTAAGCAGTTTGCAGGGTCTTGATGGACACACAGTTACACCTATAAATGGTGTGCAAAAAAATGCGGACCTTTTTTAAATTGATATTGCGCGGCTTGTGTTAATAATAAAAAAGAGTTACGCATACTGTTAATTTTACTATTAACACAAGCCGCGCAATTTCAATTCTAAAAAGGTCTGCTTTTTTACACACCCTTTAATATTAAGTTACAAGTTTATAACTTACTTTGCTTTAAGATACGCCTCTTTTATCAGTGGTTCATTTGCTTGTTCATATAACGTTTTCGTAGCAGAATTCTAGAGAGAAAAAACAATATCTTAGGTCTTAGATTTGGGGATCAGTAATATTTGACATAATATCATTTGACATAAATTCATTTCACATAAAACATTTGACATAAAATCACTCATACAAAGTTACATTTGACATAAAAACACTTGATATAAAAGTACATTTGCCATAAAGGTACACTTCACATAAAAACGTTTCACATAAAGTTAAATTTGACATAAAGGTACATATGATATAAAGGTGCATTTACCATAAACGTACATCTACCATAAAGGTACATTTGACATAAAAAAGTTTCACATAAAGATACATTTCAAATGTCAAATGTACCTTTATGTGAAGTGTATCTTTATGCCAAATAAGTTTATGTGAAACGTTTTTATGTGAAGTGTACCTTTATGTTAAATGAGTTTATGTCAAATGATACTTTATGTGAAGTGAATTTTTTGTGAAATGATTTTATGTCAAATATTACTGATCCTAGTTTTAGGTATAGTTTGACACCTCTTAGAGATTTACACTTGTGCATCTCAATTATATCTAGTAGGAAAAAGGATGACAACATCCATAAAAGCGAAGCCCTGAAATGGAAGGACAAACAACATTAACACTTGAAGAGTGTCTGAACTGAATAATCAGAATATAAAAGTAGAAGAGTCGAAGAGTCGAAGCAAAATTGTAAGTAAATTTGTTGAAAAACTGCTTGATACAGGATAATGTTTATGGACATACTTACATTTTTAGGACTTGATTATAGAGTCGCTTTGCTTATAATATTGTTCTTTGTTGTCTCGGGAATCAATATACCAAAAATCAGATCAAACGGATGATTAGATCACATAAAAATTTGTTGTTTAAAAAGTAGAAAAATCAACATGTTTAAAATGGACGTACGGACATTCTGGTAATGATTATAGAGTTGCTACGCTTTCTAAATCGTACCTAACTACTACATCATGCAAAGTTTGAAATCTATAGGACAATTCTAAATTAACGAATGAAAGCTATCTAACTTGGACGGACGTACGGACCGACCCTAATTATAGAAAAGCTTTTAAAAACAAGGATTACACAAGGTATGGATACCTTACCCCCATAATTAATTACCCCCACCTCCCCTCAACGTATTTCTAAAAAAAATTAAGAAAAAAGGCAGCTGGTTACCTTACAATGTATAACCCCTGCGGGGCCAATATGTACGGTAAATTATCCCTGCATGGGCTCCCAGTACTTGCAGAATAACCTAACCTGACCTAAAGTAATAAACAAAAAACAAAAACTAACCCCACCCCTCCGTTTTAAATTCATTCAAGATAAGGGGAAGGGTTCTGTGCTTAATAAGCACTTTGAGGAATACCGCCGCTAAAATTGAAGTAAATTTTTACGACCTTTTTGAAAATAAGTAGTACTTTACCACATGAAAGCTTTCCTAAAAAGAAGAAAGCCAAGCGGTTTATCATGACTTTAATTGGTATTAGAGCTTGATACATCGACAACCTCCTAAAGTAACAACCTTACTAAAGGAAAGAGTTGATTTTGTCTTAATATTTTGGAAGATTTTTTTTCTTAAAATTTCTACGTGATACTCTAGAGATGTCCCTTTAGGAGGTTTGTCTGTGTACCTTAGAGCTTCAATAATAAATCTTTACCTGAGCAACATAAACAGCCAGAACACAGCTGATTAAAATTAGTTTCCAGGTCGCCATCTCCTTCCTAGGCATATTCAATTTGATTTGATACAAACAAGGATGACAATATCTATAAAAAACGAAGCATATCGTTATTTCTCACATCGTATTATAAACAGCTTTCAGCGGATATAAAATATACTATATATTTACTATATACACATTTGTGTACACGATTTCAACCAATGAGATCTCTTGTATGTTTGTTTAGTAACTCTATTAATAACTACTCTTTAGCTTAAGAAATCTTCAAACAAAACAAGTATGACAACATCCAAAAAAGCGAAGCTCTGAAACGGTAGGACAAACCAACATTAACACTTGTAGAGTGTCTGATAAAAGTCTTTTAAAAGGTGTAAGTTAATTTGTTGAAAAACTGAATCAATACAGGATAATGTTTAGTGACATACCTACATTTTTAAGCCTTTTTTATAGAGATGCTTCGCTTACAACACCGTACTTTGTTGTCCTAGGAATCAGTACTCCAAAAATCAGATCATTCGGATAATTATATCATATAAAACTTGTCGTTAACAAAAAAAAGTTAAAAGACGTCATGTTTAAAATGGACGTATGGACATTCTGGTAATGCTTATAGAGTTGCTACGCTTTCTAAATCGTACCTAACTACTACAGGAATAACCATGCAAAGTTTGAAATCGATTGGACAATTCTAACATGACTAAATTTACGAAAACGGACGGACAGACCCACCCTAATTATAGAATAGCTTCGCTTTTAAAATATCAGTCTTTAAAATAAAATCTCATAATTCATTATTTAATTCATAATTAATTCATAATTTACCCATTGCATTCCGGACTGCTTTTATAATTCATAGAGTAGCTTCACTAGAAGAAAAACATGGCGAAATTCCTGTATTGCGCGACATATGTAAGTATATTATTTTTGCTGAGGGCCCCAAAATTATGTTTGCAGAGTTGGCAATAATAATAAACCATGTAGAAAATCAATATAATAAAAATAACGGGGTGTTTGTATGTGAGTTTTTATGTTTGTACCGTAAGATCTCGCTAACCGCTGAACCGATCGGGTTCTCCTTAAACGGGTAGCTTCTCATAGGTCCCGGGAAGGTTTATAACTATTTGGAGGGGTGTAAACCTCCCCCCCCCCCAAAAAAAAAATAGGGGGATCTTACTTTCTTTGACACTAATTAGGAGGGGATCAAATCCAATCCACCACCACCTAAAGTGCCCCTAGAAGCTTCTAGAGGCGTAGCCTATAGTAAGGATTAAAATATCAGCGTTGTATGATAACTTTAAATTTAGACATATGTTGATACTGAATAGATTTTTTAATAATCTTAACATTAAAAGAAAATCACCTAAATTCAAAGATCACTTTCAAAAGAAAATTGATAACTTGGAGATGTTTATTGTCGAGTACTTTAAGTTTCCAACTACCTTACTGAACTAGACAAACCGCCTATGCAAAAATACACATTTAAGCTAGCAAGAAGGGGAAATACCATGCAAGCCAAAACTATCACACACACACGCACACACACAATGGGAAGACTAGATATAGAAGACAAAAAAATAGGCTAATAAGCGAAATTTTAGTTTTGAAAGATAGAATAGTTATTTATCGCATGGTATTAAAGAAAGCTTCCTGCATTTATTTAAATAACAAGAATGACAAATTCCATTAGTAGCTAAGCGCAAAATCTATTATGAAAAAGACACAACAGATTATCTGTTATCAGCACAAAGAAAATAAAGAGAGATAATATGCAAACACTAATAATCACAAAAAAAAGGTTCATGTCTTTGAAAGTTGTAAAAAGAAAAGCAGCTAAAAAGCGGCTTAAAATTAGTCAGACTACCATGGATTTTTTTATATCTAATTGTTTTGCATAATGTAGGGAATATTGGCAAGTAGTTTCAGTTTTGTAACTTTTGTAGGAGCAGAGGAAATCTGTTGTAAAAAGAAAAAGCGGCTAAATAGCTGCTTAAAAGCAGTCAGGTCGCTATGAATGTCATTTATCTAATTATGCTTTATATTGATTGGAATGTTGACAAGGAGTGTTAGCCTTCTATCTTTTACAGAAGTCGAGAAAATCAGTTGTGAAGAATAAAAGCTGCCTAAAAGCTGCTACGGATGCTTGATACTTAATTATGCTCCATATTGATGAAAATGTTGAAATTAAGTTTCAGCCTTCCATCATTTACAGGAGCCGAGAAAATCAGTTTTGAAAAATATAAGCAGCTTAAAAGCAGTCCTACCGCTACAGACGTTTTATACTTCATTATGCTACGTATTATAGGAGCCGAGAAAATCAGTTGTGAAAAATATATGCTGCTTAAAGGCAGTCCGACTGCTACGGATGTTTTATACTTAATTATGCTACATATTAATGTGAATGTTGACAAGAAATTTCAGTCTTCTATCTTTTAAAGGAGCTGAGAAAATCACGTTTTTCCCATTCTGTCTCAGATAGCCGGACATTTAAAACTTTAGAGTAACTTCGCTTTAAAAAATATTGTATGAATCTTATTATTCATCTGAAAATCTTATCCTCATATGACGACATTCACATGATAATATAATTCAGCGGCATTCCTTCCTGTCAATGCGCTTCAAGGGTAAACAAATAATTTGCAATAATTTCTCGTTATATTGAACCAAAATTGAGTTTATTTAATTAATTTTTCAATTAAAATTTTCTCTTTTATACCCAAAATTTATTCTTAAGCCTTTTTTTAGTATAATATACATGTTTCTATGCTCTATACAAAAATATGATTTTTTCAGACCCTTTAGAGGCGTTTTTAGACGTTCAAAATGTCGAGTTCCGTGGACAAGGCGGTTTTGACTCGAAAATTAGGGGCCTCAGATTATTCGCCTGTCAAATATGTTGCTGAGATCTCACAGCGCTGTGTAGGTGAGTCAAAAAATTTTTATGTTTTTGAATGTTTTTAGATATAAATAGGTATGTAATACTAGTGGCTACGCTCTAAGAGGCCTTTAGTGGCACTTTAAAAGTTTTTTTTTTTAAATAATACGTAACATATCTATGTTGTGTTCAAGTCATTACGTAAAAAAATACCTTTTTTTTGTTAGGTATTTATCTTGGGAGGGAATTGGTATATACTCTCCCCCAAAATAGTTTAGAAACCTTCCCGGAACCCATGAAAAGCTACCCTGTTAAGGAGAACCCGATCGGTACAGCGGTTAGCGAGTTCCTTAATTACAAACAGGCAGACAGACATCGTTAATCTACTTTGTATTATATATAGATCTCCTAGGAAACTCAAGGGATAAGACAATGGAAGATAAACTAATACACCACATAAATATGATGAAAAATGTACAACACTATAGATTAATTTCGTTATAATAGTTTTGAGGACAAGATTTTTTCTCCCAATCACGATTGGTGAAATGTTCCCAAAAAAGCCAATCAATTAAAACTAGAGAACGTGTTTATACAACTGTATATAATGTACGTACAAATGTTCCCTTCTTTTACAATTTTGATGCTTTATTTTAGGTGGGGAAGAAGTAGTGGCCCACAGAAAGTTAATCCAAGATTTATCTGACAACACAAGCGCCCTCTTGAAACAAAATGTTTATCAAAATTATTCTCAGTTCATTGAAACAGCCAAAGAAATCTCCCATCTTGAAAATGACATGTACAGGTAAGTTTTCTGCAGGGATCGAAAGGGATAAGATAATGGCCGTTAAATTGATGTGCATCTCCAATGATAAGACACAAAATTACCCCTTTTGCTGATTAGAATTAGTGGTTGAAATATTTTAATGTTTTAGTATGATAGTATAACAGAATAATAATTTTCACCAAACATACCTAAATATTTAACCAAATAAAAAGAAATTATTATAGATCAATGCATTTTTTTTCTAAAACTTTTTAACTTGTTTTTACTAGGTGTGCTAATTATGGCTATTATTGCCTTTTTTAGATTATCCTCCATGATAACTGAACAAAGAAAATTTCTGACAGGGTTGCTAGAGACGAGTATTTTAGGGGATTCGGTCCCTTTATCTCATACTTTACAACAGGTAAAGTTGTATACTTCCAATAATCACAAACAGATTCATATTTTAATGTTGCTTTTTAGAGTATAGTTTTCTT
Organism: Acartia tonsa; assembly: GCF_053477335.1. NCBI lineage: Eukaryota > Metazoa > Arthropoda > Copepoda > Calanoida > Acartiidae > Acartia > Acartia tonsa. The sequence goes on from NC_137272.1 coordinate 42,868,504, forward strand.
ACGTATAGGTATGACTCCAAATGCTACTAAAAGCTTTTTTTTGCATAAGCTTCAAATCATATTATTGGATTAATGATTCACATGCTCTTAAATTCCTAATGTAGCTTACTTATATTTAGTGATGGAAATCCGGATCCGGAATCCGAATCCGGAATCCGCCCAATTTCCGGCCAATTTTGGAATCCGGATCCGGAATCCGTTTTTTATAGCGGATTCCGGATTCTAAATTGGTAGGCTAAATTTAATTTAAATAGGTTAGAAAATACCAAGCACATTTTTAGGACATACGTAGCACTTAAATTTTTATATTTACTAATGTGATGTAAATGTTTTAGTTATGCTGGAAGTCAACACTTTAAACAAATCAAGGCTTCAACCAAGTAACATAGTGATAAATTAACGAAAAAAGCTATCCCTCTGTGACGGACGGCCTTTTAAAATACTGCTAGAATCCGGAATCCGCAAGAATCCGTCACTTTTTTTTGACGGATTCCTTCAGAATCCGGAATCCGAATCCGGCCCAAAAATTCGACGGATTCCCATCCCTACTTATATTATTACCTAACACTTACTTTTGTGTATGGCAGTTGTCATATTTTATTCCAGCCTAATTTAACTAAACAGCAATGCATTAGCTACTAGTAGAGAAGCTTATTTACTAAAATTAATATATATTTATCTTCAAACAGGTAACAGAGGAAGCACCGAAAGTGTGTGAACAGAAGCCAAGCGCCAGGAAAGATGAGGGGAGACGAATGCTTATAGACCTCATGGAGAATGTTGAAGGGGGTAGAGATATCCTGGATATCCCAAATAGGTAATTTATAGAACTATCCTTCTAATAGTATTGTTGAATTTTTATCAGGGATCTGAAGGGATAAGACATTGGCCGATAAATTGATGTACATTCTATTCATATCACGATAAACTAAAATTCTCAATTTGTAGATTAGGTATAATTTTATGGTTTAAATGTTAAGAAATATAGATTTAAAATTTAAATAAGTACCCAAACTTTTTACGCCATCGAATGAAAGAGTATAATTCTAAAAACTTTGGGCACTAGTGTTCTTTTAACCTTGATTCCGAGAACTCGACAAAAATTATCCCCTTTCTTTTTATAGATTTCTGTTGTATCATGGAGATCTGATTGAAATGGACATAAATGATCATTCTGCTTTACATAGGTATGTATTTTAAAAGAACATTTCAACCAAATTTAAGATCATGGAAAGAAAACAAAGTACCTAGTGGGTTTCGTCGTATTTTCACAGTAGCTTTTGATAGGCTATTTTAAGTTAAGTAAATGTTAATGATTGCCCCGCAGGGTTAGTTAGAGCCTCTGCAGTGGCTAGAAATAGGATAAAGGCTACTGTGAAAATACGATGAAACCCGCTATTTCGTATTCTTTCCATGATTCCAAATTTCTAATGTTTTGGTGTTATTCTAAGAATAAGCTATACTCTTCTGCCAGAGTTAGATCAGAAACACTAATGTATCAAACCTTTAATGAGTTTATCTTGGAAATTCAATAACGCAAATTGCTTAGCGTTAAATAAGACACTAAGGGGAGTGGGGGGGGGGGGGGAAGTTCTGGCACATTTGCGTAAACCTGATATATAGGCTTTATCTTTGGACTGAGAGGATATGATAGGTTATAAAAGATAAAATCATTCTTATATGATGAATTTACCCAAGTTTTAAGAATTTTTGGATAGGCCTCAAGGTTCCGGAGCTCCAGGCCTCCAGGTGGTCTCTGTACAGGTAAAAATGAAGAAAAAAAAATTAGAGTTAGAGATCAACATATAAAACATAATATGCATCTTTTTGAATATTATTCACATATTTGAAGAAAAAACATGCATATTTTGTACAATAAGCTAACCTCTAACGCTTCAAAAAAATCTTTTTTTCATTTTGACCTGTTCAGAGACCACATAGAGGCCTGGAGCTCCGGAACCTGGAGGCCTATCTAAAAAAATCTGAAAACTTGGTAAAATTATCAATCATTTGAAATTATTGATTTATTGACAATAAATGTCTTTAAATAAGCAATCCTCTGGTAAAAATGTTTTTTTTTAAATAAAGCTTGCTTAAAGGGTCTGTTGAAAGCTCAGATCATTGTCTACTTAAAAATAGGTGATTTTTTTATTGCGCTTGTTATAACATAATTGTTCTTGTATATTTAGGGTTCATATCTATCTGACGAACGACAGTATTATCATTGCAACCTGGCTCAGAGAGAGGCGTGGTCCAGTCAGGTAATACATGGATGAAATTGTCATAATCTTTTCAAACCTTTAATACCTAACAAACCTTTTTTTTAAGTTTACGGTATGAATTGAATATTGTAAAGAAGCAACTTTAGCGTGAAAACGCCTCTTAAGGGGCGTTTCGTCGTTATTTCACAGAAGCTTTTCCCCTATTTCTAGCCCCTGCGGGGACAATTGCCTAACCTTGAGGGGCAGTCACCTAACCTAACGTTACCTAAAATAACCTATCAAAAGCTACTGTGAAAATATGACGAAACGCCCCTTAATAGGCGTTGTCACGAAATGGAAACTATACCCACAATTTTTTAATCAAATCTTGATGAAATTTATTTAGTTTCAACAGAATTAAAGACATCAGAAAGCGCATTAGTGTTAAATCCAAGGATAAAAATCAATTTGGACAAAATGATCGACTGTAAGTCTTTCATTGATATAGCTTCTTGTGTTTGTGCTTAGCTTATTATGATTATTGTTTTCCTTGTTTTAAAATCTTATTTCGTACCTACATAATCTTATCAAAGCTTTCCGTAATATTTTTGTACTGGGTAACAGTTTTTTTCTTAAGTTAGCTACCTAGATGATAATCTGCTTTGGGCTTACAAGCTTCACCGCAAAGCTAATCTAAACCTTATTATAAAAGGTTTTGTTTTAGGTTTAAAATATCAAGTGAGTATGCAATAAGTGGGTGTGCTATGGTTAACGTCAGAGATTTGGCGGGAATCGCCAATGCCTGGAAATTGCTTGTGACGCCGGAGCCAAGACTCTTCCAGTGTAAAGATAACCAATCTAAAAAGGTACCATATATAACATACTAACTTAGAAAGGTCATTAGAAAGATTTGATAGAAAAATTGCTGGATGGATTTGGATAGACAGCCTAAAGTAACATATATAAAACCTAATTTAAAATGTACAAGATATCCTCTGTTTGTCTGTGTGTAGATAAGGATTCTTAGAACCGCCCAGGCTGGCCACTAACATACTATGTCTTCTATTTTTTCATACTATTCCAAAAATTATACTATATAGTATGGCTTTTAATTACTGCATACTATTTCTACTATTTATTTTGAAGAAAAAAAGTACGTGGCCAGTCTGACCGCCTCTAGAAAAAATTTGTTTGATAAAGGAAACTAAAGGAGCGTCTACAACTCTACACCCTCCCCCCCCCTCTATAGAGCCCTTGATGTATGCATAGGTAGAACTTTTGGTAAATAAACTTTTTTTACCTACTACATATTAGGGTTGGGCCGGATATCAGGCCGGATACCGGATATTGAAACTATTAGAAATCAGCCGGATATCCCGTAATTTGCCGGATATTCAGTGTTAGCCAGATATCTGGCATTAAAAATGTGCTGGATATCCGGTCAAAAAAGTAAGTATCCGACCCAACCCTACTACATGTATACTGTTTTTTGGAAATCCAATGTAACCTAGCATAACCCAACTAATCCTAACCTATCTAATTTTTAATTTGTACTATACGTGCAATGCTTCATTATGAATTTGAAAAACTCTATGTTATTGTTCACCCGTTTAGACCTTTTCCTTTATTCCAAGGACTGGTTGTCCGCTTATGAAGAAGCAAAAGAGTGGCAGAAAACTGGCGGACGACCAACACAAAAGCCGTCAGTGGTCAGCCAAAGAAATGCCAAAACATCAGAGGTCAAACAACCAAGTAATCCGTTTGGAAGGTAATTATTTTTAATCTTAAAAATAATGTACAAGAACATTTATGTTCATAAGTCGCGTACCTAGCAAATGTAATAAGAAAATAAACAAAATTATTTAAAGATAACATCGGAGGATGGTTCAGCTGCCACTACAGGAAAGGGTTATGTGGGCGTGTGCCAATGATATTATTTAAAGGGGAGACGATATAATGAAATGATAGATTCCTTTTTTAAGAGTAACTAATAATGAATAGTATCAAGTTTACAAAGTAGATTAATTAGTATTTTTTTTTATTGTTCAGCAGGTATTGTCGACTAAAGATTTACTTGTAATTTAATTTAGATTTCAACTATGAATTTTTTTTAAAGATCTTAGATTACCTAAATTAAGTCAATTATATAGCTTAGTTACGAAACTCCTATTATCTAGGGGAGGTCAGAAATATAGGCTAAAACCTCCCCAAGTTCTTTTCAAATCTTTCCTAAAAAGTACAACCCATTCGGACCGGTAATTTTCGAGATACTTAGCTCCAGTCAATAAACCTAACTACTTTAAATTACAGGATTTATCATATTCATAACTTATTTTGAGTAACAGTCGGTCAGACACTTCTAGTTTTTTTTATCATCGTATTTTGAAATTATAAGTTTAAGCTAAATTGTCCATTTGACCCTATCCCTTTAGGTTAGTGTCGGCTATCTGTTTGAAAAGTTACAGAATTCAAAGGTATTCCAAGCCAAATTCGTGCCTGCGCCAAAAAAAAGCATGACAAAAAATATTTGGATATTTGGCTATTTCGGAATCACATAATTTGGTAGCACTATTGACTCTTTGACACCTACAGGGCGAGCACTTTTTTACATGACACTACTCTTAAGGCACTTACTATTTGCATACAAGATCTGATTAGGTACCTTTCACAGAATTAGGGATAAGTCAATAGCAAAAACATTCCTACTCTTGAAACCAATTTCAAAAGTTCAGTCTTCCAGAAAAAATCTATTCCTTGCTTATGACCCGCCAATGCCTAATTGTGCATTGGATTAAATCAGAAATCATTTAAAACTTAAAAAGATTTTAAACAGATTATGGATAAAGCCTTTCCTTGTTTGACTCTATTTTCAGAAAATAGTAATTTCAGCACTGGCATGTTAATATTTTATACACAACTAGCGGCTACGCCCCTAGAGGCCTCTAGGGACACGTAAAATTGTTTTTAGTCGGCGTTTTTTTATATTATTTTTATATTTTATGTATTTTCTCTTGGAAGGGTGGTAGTCCCCTCCCCCAAAATAGCTATAATCCTTCCCAGGACCTATGAGAAGCTACTCTGTAAAGAAAAACCATATCGGTTCAGCGATTAGCGAGATCCTTAAGTACAAAAAGACAAATAAACAAACATCCTATTACTTTATTATAAGGATTTTATAATTGCATTTGTAGTGATACAGCCGAAGAAAGAATTAGCAGAGATGAACTAATCCTCAAAAAAGATCCAGACCTTCCAGAATGGCTAGAGGTAATTTGAATGTCATTTCAGTGAAGGGAGGGGGACATTGGCCCTTAAATTATACTGGTATCCAAAGTTTTATAACAACGTCCTCTTATTCGTTTCCTCTTATGGAAACTTTAATGACTAAGATGAAATACATTGAATAATCAAAATATGACTTGCCTTGAAGTTTTTTTTTTGCATTTTTGGAAGTCGTTCAAGGATGGGGGGGGGGTGGAATCATGGAAACAATAACTGTGAACATTCTTGAAGAAAGGGTGCAAGGGCTAATTTATATTTGATTTAGGAACTGCCAGACGTACTGGACGTACACATTGCTCAAAGAGAATTTGAATCTGCTATGGAACTTATTAAGGTAACACTACACATTGATCTGTAAAGCAGAGAAAAAAGTTTTAAATTAAGCAAATTCTTTTTTTTTCAAAATGTACAGAAACAAAGTTTATAAAAAACAAGGATGACAACATCCATAAAAACGAAGCACTGAAACGGTAGGACAAACGTACATTAACACTTATATAGTGTCAGAACTGAATAATCAGAATATAAATCTAAAATGTTTAAGAGTCGAAGCAAAATTGTGAGTAAATTTGTTGAAAAACTGCTTGATACAGGATATTTTTTTATGGACATACTTACATTTTTAGGACTTGATTTTAGAGCTTCTTTGCTTATAACATTATACTTTGTTGTCCCAGGAATCAACATATCAAGAATCAGATCAATTGGATGATCAAATCATTTTAAAATCAACATGTTTAAAATGGACGTACGGACATTCTTGTAATGATTATAAAGTTGCTACGCTTTCTAAATCGTACCTAACTACTAAAGGAATCACCATGCAAAGTTTGAAATCAAAAGGACATTTCTAATATGCCTAAATTAACGAAAAAAGCTATCCGTGTGTAGCGGACGGACGGACGTTCAGACCGACCTTAATTATAGAAAAGCCTGCTTCGCTTTAAAAAAAGGAAAGACAATCCTCTTTTTAATTTAAACTTAACATAACATTCAATAGACGACCAACCAATTGATTGCAGGACACTTTATGTGGAAGTCCTAACTTTGCACTGTATTAAGTTGTGTCATTAGTATCACGCGAATGACATAGCAGCATTTGAACGTCTGTAATATAACATGGAGTGATCGAGTCCAGCTTATACCAACAACGAAAGGGGGGGGGGGGGGTTAATGCAACCATCTCGTAATCAGTGAGCAAATGGCACTTAGAATTCGAATTTCCATCTGAAATTTTGCATGAGTAATCCTTGGTAGGTCTATTTTCCCTAGATCTAACAAAAAGTTGGAAAAGTAGCGGCTAACGGCTGGCGGCTCAGCCGTTTTGCCATTTTTTGGATAACTATATTGCAAATTAGTCACGAAACCTATCTCCACATAATACTCTTTTCCACTCCAAAACGCTATCAAATTGTTCTAGACGGTAGCTGTTGGTACTAGAAGTTTTAAAAATGGTTATTGCAATCATTTAACATGAATTAATCCAAAAATAAGTTTTAAAAAGTTGATTCCTACGCAATTGATGATGGATTTACCCTGAAAATAGGCAAAAAACGGCTAAATGGTTGAGCCGCCAGCCGTTACTTTTTGTTCGATTTAGGGAAAATAGACCTACCAAGGATTACTCATGCAAAAGTCCAGATCAAAATTTGAATTCTAAGTGCCATTTGCTCACTGATTACGAGATGGTTGCATTAACCCCCCCTCCCCTTTATTCGGGGGAAAATCATGAAACCTATACCTACGTGATATTCAGATGTCGTTGGTGGGCGGCAACACATTGATAAAAACTTATGACCTATTTATCTGTCCTCCAAGCATTAATTTAGATTTATTTCGCTTGTTGGCTATACCTTATTCCTGGATTGAGACTCGAACCTGACAGGATCATTAGAGTAAAACACTAGAGGGAGAAAGGGTTAAATAACTGTATCTCCCCATCGCAACCGCCTTGTGCAACCTTTCTATTGGATCATTGAAAATCAACCAATGGTGTCGCTCATATTAACACAGCCAAGTAGCAGAAAATAATTTAGAAGCAGACGAAAAAGGTCTTTGAAAAAGTAAGAGAGGTAGTTGTCTTTTTATACATCTATATATAATATAGATCTGTTACATGAACGATGTTATTCACGCTAATATATAGATGGTTGAGAATGATGTATTATTAACATTTATAGGATGCTGAGGTGGAATTGGAAAGGAGAGGTGATTGTCAGAATGTTAAAGAGGTGAAGGAGGCCAATCAAGCCAGAAAAGAGGCCTTGATTCAGGTGTGTATTCTAATTTTTTTTATGTTGATGCAATTCAAACGTAATAATTTTTGTTTTCTTAAAAATAATAAGAAAACTAATTTTGGGTATTGTTGGTTTCTTGACATCTCCTCTTAATGGGCCTTACGTCGGATTTTTACGGTGGCTTTTAGTTAAGGTTAGGTAAATGATTGCCCCGCAGTGGCTATAATATGAAAATACGACGAAACGCCCTTTAATCTTAGGGAGACTTCACACAGGTACACCAGGATGAATTTTTTAAATTTTAATTTATGGACGGCTTAAGTCTATTTTTCTGTCCCCTTCGAATACACCCACTGATATTTTATTGTATACCTATTTATAAATTCTTAGAAGAATCCTTGTTCCCCTTAAAAGTTTATATCTATGAATTAAATCACATTAGACATACAATTTTAGGGTAATTTTCCCTTTTTTTATTGACCTTTATAATGTTTGCAAAACAGCTCAAAACTAACCCAAGAAAGATGTAGATAAAGCACTCTATGGAGAAGAGCTGAAATGTATCTAAGAAAAGTTTCAGATTTATTGGTGAACTAATTGATGACAGTCAAAAGAACTGATATTTATTTAAATTATTAAGGTCCTGCGAGGAGAATTAACATTGACGCCTGACAAATCAATGCAGGGCGGTCCTAGGACAGCGAGGCGGGCAGTGGCCATTCTCACAGGTAAACTATCTTCAGGGGGATGGGGGAGTCTACCCTCATAAAAAAAATCATAAACTCACTCACCTCGCATTATAATAAGCTTGTTCTGAAACAGGTGCATTTGATGATTTCTTAAAAATTATACTTTGACGACATTCTGGCCATTCTGATTAATCTTCACTATTTATGTAACTGTTCTGTAGATTTATTATTGTAGCTTTGTTTGTACTTTGATTGATGGCTAATGTTGTATCTTTTTTTACCTAAACAAAAATACATCAGCGCCTCTCTTTTAAATTTTAGTTTCAAAAAGAAAAAGTTACAAAGAAAAATTTTCCAAGAACCTATGATAAGCTTTACTGAAAAGGAGAACCATATCTGTCTAGCGGTTAGCAAGGCCCTTGTATAAAAACACTCAGACATGAGTCAGACAAACATCATGTTAATTTTTGTAGAGAATCCTCTAAATATTTAGGTTTGGGTCGAGGAGGTGAAGCCACAGACTTATTTCTGTCTCATAGAACTGCTATTCTAAGGTATGCCAGTTGTCAAGAAGTGTAATGGATCTATTCTCGGCCCAAACGGCATTGTAACCTAGACATTAAAATTGTAACATAAGATGTTAGATCAGACGTGTGACTATATTAGTAAAGCTTTTTTCTTTTTTATCGGCTGGGCACGTGGCTTAGATTTCTTCACCCTTTGTAATGACATTATTTTATTTTTGTTTAGTTACTTAATTATGTTTTGAATCAACCAAAGCTAATTTAAATAAGGATGTCAACATCCATAAAAGCGAAGCTCTTAAATCAGCCTGTTGGACAAACGAACATTTTCACTTGTATATTGTCAGATCTTAGAATGTAGCATATTGTAAAAACAATTGCGTATTTCTAGGATACTGTAGTGTTTAGTGGCATACTTCCATTTTTAGGACTTGATTATAAAAATTTAAAAATATTTTACGTTGTTGCCAAAGAAATCATTATTCCAAAAATAGGTATCATTAAAAAGATTTTTTTAGTTAAAAATTAGTGTTTTTTAAATGGACGTGTACGGCCCTTTACGATCATAGATTTTGCTACATTTTCTTAATCGTACCCATCGTTATAGGGATCATCATGCAAAATTTGAAATTGAAAGGACAATTCTAACATGCAAAAATAAGGATAAGATTTATCCGTCATGTATGGACGGACGTATAGACCCTAATTATAGCAATTCTTAGCTTTTAAAAAGTTAGGTACAGTCATTTTATGCTAGTTAGCGAGGACATACCGTACTTTAGTACTTATAGAGTAGCTGTACTGCCTAAAAAAGTTTCTAATTTTTTACTTATTTACATTTATTAAGGCATAATGTAAAAAGTTGTCGCGTGGAAGGGAACACAAACCAGTATATCAAACGGATTGGCAACACATTCTTCCAACAAATTGCAGAAACAGCAAGGTTTGAAACTTTTTATTCAAAATTCATTTCATCTTAGATTAGATTCCTTTGCGGATTTGCCCCCTAGAGCCCTCAAGCAGCATTTGAGTAGGCAGGGTGAGACTGAGGGGGTGGGAGGGATCAAAAAGAAAATTGGAAGGGGAATTATTTTTAGGGGTGATTTCTTGGGAGGGTACACTCTCCCAGAATAGCTATAAAGCTTCCTAGTACCTATGAGATGCTATTGTAAAGGAGAACCTTATCAGCGGTTAGCGAGATCCTTGGGTACAGACAAACACAGATCCTGTTACTTTTAAATAAGAATTTCAAGCTTTAAGTAATAAAGGATTTTATTTATTGTTTATTCTTTGTATACTCTTAAGAACCCAAGTAGGGTCATAGTAAGGGGTCTGAATAACTAGGCTAAAGTCTGAATATGAATATAAGTTTTTTCTTTAGGTATGTAGTTAAAATCACGGCCCTTTTTCACGTGAACAGGAAGATCACTCCAGAATTTAGCTGCTCTAACACTGAATACATTTCTTGATAGTTCTGTTCTTTTCACTGGATGATTTTATTTTTGTTGGTTAATATTAAAATAATACCATACCTACTTGACTTTAGATTTGTAATATAAATTTACTCCAAAATGATTTGGTCATGAGCATGAGCAGGGATCGTAAGAGATAAGACAATGGGCGATAAACTATTGTACATCCCAAAATTACCCTTTAAGTGGGTAGAACTATTTGTAGTAAAGTTAAGAAACTATAATGTATAAAAAGTACCCATATCGTATAAAAAGGATATCCGGCATTAGAAATAAGCCGAATTTCCCAGATCAGAATGCTTTCAATATCAGGTATCCAGCCGGATATCCGGCCCAACCCTATTTTTAACCTTCCCAAAGAGAGAATGACATTTTCAAGCTTTTTGGACCCTTAAAATTCATTGTCCTCATAAAAGGCTTGTGTAGTTTTCTTTGTTGTATCATAATCTTGCTTTTTGAATTATCTTCCCTACTATGGAAACTTATTTATTCTTGTTGTTCTTTTCAGGGAATTCGATAAATGTTTTTCTGGGGGTGAGAATATGAGTGGTACATCTCTGCTTGTTTGGTTAGACGGTGAGGTCCAGTGGTTCACTGAAATACTAGATAAACAGGTAACCTATTCTATTATATAAATCAGTAAGCTTTTTTTTTATTTGTAGCGAAGGATTTCGCTAACCGCTGAACCGATATGGTTGTCCTTTGCAGCGAGCTTCTTATAGGTTCAAGAAATATTTAGAACTATTTTAAGGGAGAGTATGTTAATCCCCCCAAGGAAAATCACCCCTAGAACAAAATTATTCCACCCGAAAATATTATTTCCCTTTTTAAAACTTAAATTGTAAATATGGAGTGGGGATGTTAACTTTCACACCCACCTTAAGTGCATATAAAAGTAATGGTTTTTATGTTTAGCTTTGTCTAGAGTTTAAGATCTCAATAAGTACAGAACCGATCGGGTTCTTTATTGTAGGTAAGCTTGATAACGGACCTGTGATGGTTTTAGGCTTTTTAATTCACAGATTTAAGGTTTTAGCCTTTTTTTCTAGCATACAGAGCCCCTATTTTAGGGGCTTAGTCACTATTGTATATAATACAAATATTTATTTATTTAACAGTCAAAGTATTATAGCTTTGGAAAACTGTCTGCTAGATATTTTGATACAATAAGACACAAAGACATCCTTCCTCTTGTTTGTAAGTTTTAAATTAGGAAGAAAAGAAAACACTTTAATATTTGTGTACCAACAAAATAATTGACAATTTTACTAAGTAATTAGCGCTTAACAACTGTACTAAAAACGGTTAATCTACTTTTAGATGTTCAGTAATCATTCTCCATTGCCTACAGTTGCTGAATCAGTCAATAGGTACCTAGTTTTTTGGATTTACTTATTCTTCTCCAAAATTGTTTATAAGTCTTACAAACTTTCGAATCTATAACCAATACAATTATAAAGCTTAAATTTAAAAATAGTTCTTCATAAGTAAAGATATTTAAGCAGGAAGGTAGGAATTTTGATTGTTTCCTTTTAAACTAGACGTGTCCAAACATTTCGACCAACAACTTTAATTTACTAAGGGGAACTATTGTTTTATCATCATTGGGGAGGTACATCTATTTATCGTCTATTGTCTTATGATTTCTTCTTGTGTATAATATTGTTCTTTATACAATAGAGTAAAACACTAGAGGGGGAAGAAATTAAATAACTGCATTCAACTATCCTAATGGCATTGTGCCGACTCTTAATGGGGTCTTTAAAAATCAACCAATGGTGTCAGGAATATTAACACAGATAAGTAGCAGAAAACAGTTTGCTAGCAGACGAAAAAGGTCATCGGAAAAGGTGGGGAGGTAGTTATCTGCATATACATCTATACTATAGATTAGATATGTCCTATATACTTTTCAATCAATAATGATTAATAAATCCTTATTTAGGCTAAGAACCCAGGCAAAGAAATTGTTGGCGCTGGGGTTGGATGTCGTCTTCTTATTGGATAATAGACTCCAGGTAACCAGAGAGAGAGAGAGGGAGGGGACATTAGGCTGTTTATTACACTAGTCTCCAGGGTTTTATATTAGGTATATTCGTTGGTTTAGCATTTTTGGGGACTTTATTAATTTGAGTGTCCTAATTTTTCAACCACTAAATGTAATCTACAGAAGGGGTCATTTTGTGTATTAACATTGGGGATGTTCATAAAGGAGGATGTGCATAAGTCCCATTTGGGCAGGGGGGGGGGGTGTTTACTCGAGAACCCTTAGAGCTAGAGGGAGCTAATTTTGGATTTAAGCTTCTATAGGGCCAAAGTTACTTTTAAAATTATCGTCGACCCCCCACCCCCCCAAAAAAATTTTTTTTTTTTTGGGGGGGGGGGCGGGTGGATTATACTATAGGGTGTTTCTAAGAAACTACTTGAGATAAATGGAGCAAACCTTGGGATAACACTTTTGTAGGCCTATATTTGATTTTATAATTATCGCTGACCACCCACCCACCCCCAAACCCCTAATTTAGGGGGGGGGGGGCGGGTGGATTATACTATATGGTGTTTCTAAGAAACGAGTTGAAATAAATGGAGCAAACCTTGGGATAACACTTTTGTAGGCCTATATTTGATTTTAGAATTATCTTTGACCACCCACCCACCCCCAAACTCCTAATTTAGGGGGGGGGCGGGTGGATTATACTATAGGGTGTTTCTAAGAAACGACTTGAGATAAATGGAGCAAACCTTGGGACAACACTTTTGTAGGCCTATATTTGATTTTAGAATTATCGCTGACCACCCACCCACCCCAAAACCCCAAATTTAGGGGGGGGGCGGGTGGATTATACTATAGGGTGTTTCTAAGAAACGACTTGAGATAAATGGAGCAAACCTTGGGATAAAACTTTTGTAGGCCTATATTTGATTTTATAATTATCGCTGACCACCCACCCACCCCCAAACCCCTAATTTAGGGGGGGGGGGCGGGTGGATTATACTATATGGTGTTTCTAAGAAATGACTTGAGATAAATGGAGCAAACCTTGGGGTAATTAATGATAGATTTGCCCTAAAAATAGCCCAAAAAACGTCTTAAAGGCTGAGCTGTTAGCTGTTACTTTTCCAACTTTTTGTTCGATTTTGGGAAAATAGATCTACAAAGGATTACTCATGCAAAATTCGGATTCTAAGTGCCATTTGCGTATTGAATACGAGATGATTGCATTAAAAAAAACCTCCTTAGCAAATAGCAAAACAGTAGAGAAACTATATAAATCATATACAGCATGACCCTCAAAAAAGTTTTTTTAAGCATCTGCAGCCTATATTTCTCAATAGAATATTAAAAGATTCATATGTACTTGTTCTCTATAATTTTCTACATCAAAGGATATAAAAAAAAAAATTTTACATCAATTAACAGCCGAGATTTTTAAAGCCAAAGTTTTGAAAAAGTGGCTGAGGAAAAAGTAACTTTTCAAGAAAAATGTTTTTTTAAAGTGAAATGACGTGTTTTCCTCAAAATTTCAATACTTTTTATAAAACTTATATAAAGATGTTTCCAAGAAATTTATTTCATGCTGAAAGCACTTTTTTCACTTTACATAAAAGTTTACATAAACAGAAATCAAACACTTTTTATTTCATTAAAATAAGTTAAAAAACGAAAAAGTTACAGCTACAAACTTTTATTAAACATTTAACAATTTAAATGATTTTTATGTGTCTTTAAGTAGTTTGTATAAGTGGGTGTTAATTTATTAGGTCAAATTTGCGCTAATCCTTTCCGGTCATAAGGATAAATTGGGGAGGGGTTCATTTAAGGTCATGTTAAAAAGGGGATATTATAAGGTTTATGGGTAAATGGTTATTAGAAAAAATGCATTCCATGAAATTTAAAAGTATTTTTTTGATATGTAAAACCAACATTTTTTAATGCAATAAAAAAGGTATCAATTTAAACTTGCTCTTCTTTCTTTTTTTTAGCAATATCCAGTTTCTCAAGCACTTTTTCCAAACTTTGGCTTTAAAAATCTCGGCTGTTAATTGATGTAAAAAAATATTTTGATATCCTTTGATGTAGAAAATTATAGAGAACAAGTACATATGAATCTTTTAATATTTTATTGAGAAATATAGGCTGCAGATGCTTAAAAAAACTTTCGAGGGTCATGCTGTATAACAAAATTAAACAAGTTTATCTGCTAGAATTTCCCTTTTAAGTTTCACGGATTATGGGGCAAGTTTAACCATCTAGAATCTAGGTGTAATAAACATAGACGTCCAAGCTTTTTTTTTTGGGGGGGGGGTAAAATGGCGCGCGAAGCGCACCGCAAATTTTTTTTACCCCCCCCCAAAAAAAATTTTTACCCCAGGGGTAAAATTTGCTTGGGTGGGGTAATAACCCCCCCTAAAATCTGTTGGCAGGGGTAAATTTTGTTTACCCCCCCCCCCAAAATTGGGGGGGGTAATTTAAATTTTCTGAAATATTTAGTCTTAAAAATGCGCGGGAAGCGCGCAAAAAAATTTTATGTTAGAGATTTTTGGGGTAAATACCCCCTCCTAAATGGTTGGGGGTGCCCACGGCACCCTCAGGGTAGGGGTAAATTTTAAATGGGGGGGGGGGGGGTTAAAATGAAAAAAATTTTGGGGGTGCCGTAGGGGGGGGGGGGTAATCGCCCCATTACCCCCCCCCCCCTTGGACGTCTATGGTAATAAATCTATTCTATTTAGACTGCATTAGAACGTATCATATGCGAGGCACGTGACAAAGCTGTGGAGGCGGTCAAACTCAGGTGGGGAGAGGAAACTTGGAAACCCCATGAACCTGGATCAAAGTAAGAATTAAATAATCGTGTATCTAATAAGAAGGGAGTAGGTATTCCGCAAGTTGTTGAAGCAAAAAATTCTTATTTTGTCTTTTTTTTCAAAAAAAATTGTCTTTATAAGTTTATCTTTATATAGAATTATTTACTCGTATTATTAACCCTTAACGGTCGGGGGGGGGGGGGGCGTTGAACGCCCCCCCATCCGGTTTTTTCTATCTCATTTTCTGTGTGTGAAAGATTAAGAGCCCAAACTGCTTGACTTTTTAAGTGTGGGTATGAGACATAACTGAGAGTTGAAATTTTTTGAATATCTCCATCCTGGCGGGCACAGGATGCCATCAAACCTGGCAGGGTCATCCAGGTAAAGAGCAAAAATAGTTTTTTTTGACTTAAACAAAGCATTTTATCTTACCAAAATACTAAAATATCCTCTAGTAGTACATCCTTATATTAAATACAGGTGTTCAAGTCAATTTTAGGTTCCAGGTATGATCCTGCAGGTCCTGATCCTCCAGGTCTCCAGAAATCTTTAAAAGGCTCCTGTGGCCGCAATTTTTGACTTAAAGACTTCAAATTTCAAACTTAAGCTTATCTTACATGCCTACATAATGTATAAAATTTCATAAAGATCCGCCGCCGTTTTCCCGCCGACCGCCGACTGCGGCGGCTGGCAGCTGCCAAGTACAGCTGCGGCCGCTGAAATTATATTTTGATATTTCAAATATAAAATTTACATAAAGATAAACATTTTCTGCAAAAAAAATTTTATTCTAGCTTCAAAAATAAAAAAATTACAGTCGTTTGAAATTTATAAGTAAAAAAGGACCTAAAAACAAAGGTTGTTAAATAAAAGGGTGAAGGAAGCGAAAATTGAACTTGACTTACTTAAGGTCGGAAATTCTTCATAACACAGGGAACTTGCACAACTTACACTTTTCAGCCCTCTAGCTCTAATAGGAACTGAGATAATAGGGGGGGGGGGGGCGTTGAACTCCCCCCCCCCCCCCGACTGATTAAGGTGCGGCAAGGGGCCCGACTGTAAGGGGTTAACTATGTCTGTCTGTCCCTCAGTCAGTCTGTAACGCATTGGGGTAAATGTAATTTTATGAGCTGCTATTCAAGGTAGAGGACTTGATTTGTTTGTGAAGTTTCCTAATACAATGAGCATCATTTACTTTGTCCGTCGGTCTATCAGTCATGCTACAGAAAAATGAATATTTAAAAATATTGAATTATGCGATAACGGTTTCGTAACTCTTGATTTTAACATTAGATTAAAACACTAGAGGTAGAAATTGCTAAATAATTTTATCTCCCCATCGCAACCGTCTTGTGCTACCTTCGTATTGGGTCATTGAAAATCAACCAATATGGTGTCGCTTATATTAACACAGCCAATTAGCAGAAAATAATTTAGAAGCAGACTAAAGAGGTCTTTAAAAAATGAAGGGAGGTAGTTATCTGTATATACATCTATACTATAGATCTGTTATTTTAACAAGTGCCCTTTACATCTCATTGTCTGTATTTCCATCCATGATTATTTTTGAACCTCGCTACTTATAAATGTTGTTATTCTTGTTTTGATTCAAAAAACTCATTTTTTTAAATTATAATATTATTTCTATCAATTTCTAGGGCTGCTTTTGACAAATGTCTGATGGAATTAAACGAAGCAGGGATAGCATCAATATCCACTTTTCTAAACAAAGATGGAGGCCTGGATCTTACCAGTAACTCAGGTATAGTTCTTTGCTTGAAGGAAAAAAATGTTATAATCTTTTCTCGTATTCATTTGAATCCGGTGGATAGGAACCGGTTCTCATGAATACGAAAAAACTATGTCTAGCATCGTATTATATCCAGTTTTCTACGAATATAGAAATGTACAATCATAAGATTAAAACTAGTTTTTTTAGCCGGTGCCTTCGGCACCACGGGGCTAAAACAACTAGTTTTAATCTTATAATTGTACTTTCTATATCCGCGGAGAGCCGTTTATAATACGATACGAGAAATAACTATTCCAGTATGGCTTCGAAACCTATTAATATCCGCTGGATTAGAATTTGTCTTAAGCCATAATGTAAAACCATGTGTAGCATCAAATTACAGAAATTTTTCATTTAAATATTCACGAAAAGCTGTCTATAATACGATGCGAAATTAACTATTCTCACATTCTTAAATAAACTTTATTTTCAATGATTCTTAAATTTTCAGTAAGTTTTGGGCTGTCTTACCTAACCCTGACAAACCATCTTCTACTTCTCTATACTCCAGGAACTAGGTAAAAATATGTTACCTTAATATTTTTCAGGCGAATAAAACGTGCATTAATAGCGGTTTTTGAATAACACAAATTATAAGCAGTTGTGATCAGATGGAGGGGGCAATGGGCTGTTGATTACATTAGTCTCCAAAGTTTTCTAATAGCGTTTTCTTTTTCGTTGGCTTAACAACTATGGGGACTTACGTGAATTTTGAGTGGTTAAGGGGGGCGTCGGATCTGACACTTTTGCGTAAACAGGGTGCATAGGCTTTGTGTTATGAGTTAGAGGATAGGTTATTTGGGAAAAAAGTTTACATTTGGGGTATATTTTTCTTATATTTAAAAAAAAATTTGATAGGTATCCAGGTTCAGGTGCTGCAGGCTGGAAGGTCGTTTCTGGACAGGTATAAATGAAAAAAAAATTTTGTTTGAAGAGTTAGAGATCAACTTATTAATCCAAATATGCATCTTTAGGGATTTTATGAGCATATATCAAGAGATAATAATAATCAGCCTCCAGGTTCAGGTACTGCAGGCCTCCAGGTGAATTCTGGACAGGTAAAAACTGAAAATTTTTACTTTTGAAGTTAGAACAAACCTTATTTAACAAAAGTTGCTACTTTATGGATGGTATGAACTAATTTAAAGAAAAATTTGAAATCGGGCTCCAGGTTCAGGTACTGCAGGCCTCCAGGTGGATCCTGGACAGGTAAAAACTGAAAATTTTTATTTTTGAAGTTAGAACAAAACTTGTTTTATAAAGTTTGCTACTTTATGGATAGTATTAATTTATTTGAAGATAAATTTGAAATTGGGCTCCAGGTTTGGGTACTGCAGGACTCCAGGTAAATCCTGGACAGGTAAAAACTAAAAATTTTCACTTTTAAAGTTAGAGCATAACTTATTTAACAGAAGTTGCTACTTTATGGATAGTATTAACTCAATTGAAGAAAAATTTGAAATCAGGCTCCAGGCTCAGGTACTGCAGGCCTCCAGGTGGATCCTGGACAGGTAAAAACTGAAAATTTTTATTTTTGAAGTTAGAACAAAACTTGTTTTACAAAGTTTGCTACTTTATGGATAGTATTGATTTATTTGAAGATAAATTTGAAATTAGGCTCCAGGTTCAGGTACTGCAGGCCTCCAGGTTGATCCTGGACAGGTAAAAACTAAAAATTTTCACTTTTAAATTTAGAGCCTAACTTATCTAACAATAGTTGCTACTTTATGGATAGTATTAACCAATTTGAAGATAAATTTGAAATCAGGCTCCCGGTTCTGGTACTGCGGGTCCCCAGGTGGAGTCTAGACAGGTAAAAACTAAAAATAATACCTTTGAAGTTAAAACAAAAGTTGCTACTTTGTGGCTAGTATTAAATAATTTAAATTTGGGCTCAAGGTTAAGGTGCTTAGGCCTCCAATTGGATTCTGGTTAGTTTAATAATGAACGTACTTAATTACTTTATAATAAGAGCAAAACTTATTTTTAAAAATTGCTTTTTCAGTTTTGTATTAACTAAATAAAAAACAAACAAGCTTGTTTAAAATTATATAGTAAAGATTCTAAAGCTTCTATGGCATCTAATAAATGTTTTTACTTTGGAATACACTTTTTGATCTCTCTTCTTTCAGATAATTTAGAATGGGTTAATTTTTTCCATCAAATGCAAATTGTCAGGAAATGTAATAATTTCTAAATGTATATAAAAATTTGGCTGATAAACAAAAATCATATTTATAAATCGTGTAGCTAATTTTCTGTGTCTAACTGGCCATTACTTAGTTGCTATCACAATAAAATAGTTGAATTATTTGTAAATATTATACTTTATATTTCTTTAATCCATATGTTAATCTTCTGTTCACTTAAGGACATTAAATTTCTAATTATTTCTATTTAATCTTTTTCAGCAACATCCTTCCACAACTTGTTTTCTTACCTGTTAAATAGATATAGTTTTAACTCTTAAGTTAAATATTTTAATTTTTACATGTCCAGAATCCACCTGCAGGCATACAGTATATGAAATTTGAGCTCGATTTCAAATTTTTCTTCAAATGAGTTAATACTATCCATAAAGTAGCAACTTTTGTTAAATAAGTTTTGTTCTAACTTCAAAAGTAAAAATTTTCAGTTTTTACCTGTCCAGAATTCAAATGGAGGCCTGCAGTACCTGAACCTGGAGCCCGATTTCAAATTTATCTTAAAATTAGTTAATACCATCCATAAAATAGCAAACTTTGTAAAATAAGTTTTGTTCTAACTTCAAAAATAAAATTTTTTAGTTTTTACCTGTCCATCATTCACCTGGAGGCCTGCAGTACCTGAACCTTGAGCCCGATTTCATAGTTTTCTTCAATTGAGTTAATACTATCCATAAAGTAGCAACTTCTGTTAAATAAGTTATGCTCTAACTTTAAAAGTGAAAATTTTTAGTTTTTACCTGTCCAGGATCCACCTGGAGTCCTGCAGTACCTGAACCTGGAGCCCGATTTCAAATTTTTCTTCAATTAAGGTAATACTATCCATAAAGTAGCAACTTTTGTTAAATAAGTTATGCTCTAACTTTAAAAGTGAAAATTTTTAGTTTTTACCTGTCCAGGATCTACCTGGATGCCTGCAGTACCTGAACCTGGAGCCTGATTTCAAATTTTTCTTCAAATAAGTTAATACTATCCATAAAGTAGCAACTTTTGTTAAATAAGTTTTGCTCTAACTTTAAAAGTGAAAATTTTTAGTTTTACCTGTCCAGGATCTACCTGGATGCCTGCAGTACCTGAACCTGGAGCCCGATTTCAAATTTTTCTTCAATTGAGTTAATACTATCCATAAAGTAGCAACTTTTGTTAAATAAGTTTTGCTCTAACTTTAAAAGTGAAATTTTTTAGTTTTTACCTGTCCAGAATCCACTTGGAGGCCTGCAGTACCTGAACCTGGAGCCAGATTTCAAATTTTTCTTCAAATAAGTTAATACTATCCATAAAGTAGCAACTTTTGTTAAATAAGTTTGGCTCTAACTTTAAAAGTGAAAATTTTTAGTTTTTACCTGTCCAGGATCTACCTGGATGCCTGCAGTACCTGAACCTGGAGCCCGATTTCAAATTTTTCTTTGAATTAGTTCATACCATCCATAAAGTAGCAACCTTTGTTAAATAAGGTTTGTTCTAACTTCAAAAGTAAGAATTTTCAGTTTTTACCTGTCCAGAATTCACCTGGAGGCCTGCAGTACCTGAACCTGGAGGCTGATTTTTATTTTCTCTTCATATATGCTCATAACATCCCTAAAGATGCATATTTGGATTAATAAGTTGATCTCTAACTCTTCAAACAAATTTTCTTTTTCATTTATACCTGTCCAGAAACGACCTTCCAGCCTGCAGCACCTGAACCTGGATACCTATCAAAATTTTTTTTAAATATAAGAAAAATATACCCAAAATGTAAACTTTTTTCCCAAATAACCTATCCTCTAACTCATAACACAAAGCCTATGCACCCTGTTTACGCAAAAGTGTCAGATCCGACGCCCCCCTTTAAGTTTGTAAGTTTGTAGCTACAATATTTTGATATCTATTATATATCTAGCTATTATCTATCTATATTTCCTAGGCATCTAGTAAATGAGAGTCTTGCATAGCTGCAATATTTATATATCTAGCTATTTTCTATCCATATTTTCTCGGTATCTATCTATTGTATATCTATTTTCTAGGCATCTAGTAAATGAGAGTCATGTATGTGTATTACAGGCATAGCTTCAATATTTTGGATATCTTATATATATCTAGCTATTTTCTATCCATATTTTCTAGGTATCTATCTATTGTATATCTATTTTCTAGGCATCTAGTAAATGAGAGTCTTGTAAGCGTATTACACGCGCAGCTAAGACACTTAGATCAAGCTGTCAGATCAGATAAAATAGAAGATGTCAATTTTATCACAAAGGTTTGCATTTATTTTTATACCTTTTGAAGAAAAAAAAACTTTTTAGAGGCTTTCTTTATTTTTATGGTCATTGAGGCCTCTAAAACAATGATCTCCATGGAACAATCAAATTTTATCTTAAAGTGGCCTTAAATATCTCGAAAACAATGGTTTTTGATAGATTGACTGCCCTAGATTGATGAAAGAGGACTATCCACGAACAAGAACAAGTGATTCTAAGCATATTCCAGCATTGACCCATAGTATTTTTTTAGTTAATATACTAGGTTTATGTTTAATATTTTATTTATCGACTAAAAAGTTAAGTTTCACCATGGTTTTATATGAAAAAAACTGTGAAATGTAAAGCAATTTTTAAAGCAATATCATCAAATGCTTTGTTGAGTTCAAAGGACAAAATATAATAACACAACAGAAAAGCATCAAATGTTGTAAATTGCAAAAGTACATTAATTAAATTGTTTACAAGTTACCAACCTGTTTTCTAAATATACATTTTTAATCACAATAATCTATTTTGTGTCAAAGCTTTTAAACAACAGTTTGAACTCATCAAAACATTCGATGATATTGCACCAAACAATGCTTAACATTTCAAAGTTTTTTATATAAAACCATGGTGAAACCTAACTTTTTAGTCGATAAAACAAATATTAAACATAAACCCCTTAAGTAACCCCTTTCTATAGAATGTGGAAAAATAATATTTTTTTTTTTAGAATTCTGTTTTTCTTCTGGATACAATTCTTACTCTTGTGGAACATCGCTACCAGGTAGAATCCAAGGAAAAGGGAATGATATTCTGATAAACAATTCTAAAGGAAAATTTCCCCTCAGCCCCCTTCCCCTTTTCCTCCCCTTCTTACCCACTCCTCTTCAATTACATAAAAAAAAAACACTTCCACCATACTTTAAAAGGTTTCGTGATTTTTTGTAGAATTGATTGTTAGAATAGCTACCCCTGGATATGCTCAAGATCAGCCTTGACAAACAGACAAAGTAAATTACAGCGTGTTTACTCTATTTAAATATTTATACATATTTTTTACAGAAACGATACCTTTTTACATTTCGTTAATATCAAGAAAAAAATTTGGGTCCTGTGAAGGAAACAAAGTTGCGGGTTTCTTCGTATTTTCACAGTAGTATTTGAAAAGTTATTTTAGGTTAAGTTAGGTCAGGGGATTGCCCCGCAGGGGCTAGAAATAGGAGAAATGCTACTGTGAAAATATGACGAAACCCGCAACTTTGTTTCCTCCACATGACCCAAAAATTGTTCTTTATTTTATTTCATACAATATACGAATAATTAAGTTTCTGTCAAAAATAAACTAGTTCTAATACCTAAACTTTTAATCGATCAAATAATAAATCATTGGTCTGTAAGTTTTTCCCTTATTTGTACTAAATTTTGACCAATTATCTTACCATTTGATTTATTAGTAAAACTACTCTATAATTATTTTTCTCGTATTTATTCGAATCCGGTGGATAGGAACCGGTTCTCATCCATACGAAAAAACTATGTCTAGCATCGTATTATATCCAGCTTTCTACGAATATAGAAATGTACTATCATAAGATTAAAACCAGTTTTTTTAGCCGGTGCCTACGGCACCTCGGGGCTAAATAACTAGTTTTATTCTCATAATTGTACTTTCTATATCTGCGGAAAGCCGTTTATAATACGATGTGAGAAATAACTATTCTCTTTATGTCTCATCAGTCCGAAACGCTATAAGAAAAATTAGATTTTTCGGCTGCCATTTGATTTAAGATAGACGGCTATTTTTTAAGATACTCTGTATCACTGATCACATCCGGTACCTATATATTTTACTTGGTTCGTCGGTCTATCAGTCATGATGTAAAAATATAAATATTAAAACATAAAATGTGAAATGTAAAAGTCTAGTAGATTTATTATTTTTGGTTTATGACCACTTAACATCCGATTTTTAAAACGTTTTTTCATCCAAGTTTGTTTGTACTTCGCTACTAATGGAATGTGTAATCCTTGTTAAGGGGGGGGGGGGGGGGGGGTTAATGCAATCATCTCGTACTCAATGAGTAAATGGCACTTAGAATTCGAAATTTAATCTGAAATTTTGCATGAATAATCCTTGGTAGGTCTATTTTCCCTAAATCGAACAAAAAATTGGAAAAGTAACAGCTGGCAGCTCAGCAGTTTAGCCGGTTATTTTTGCCTATTTTCCGGGCAAATTCATCATAAATTACGTAGGAATCAACTTTTTAAAACATATTTTTGATTAAATTCATGTTAAATAAAAGCAATAACCATTTTTTAGATTTCTAGTACCAGCAACTACCGGCTAGAACCGTTTGATAACGTTTTGGAGCGGTAAAGAGTATTATGTGGAGATAGGTTTTGTGACTAATGTGCCCTATATATAGCCAAAAAATAGCAAAACGGCTGAGCCGCCTGCAGTTAGCCGTTACTTTTACAACTTTTTGTTCAATTTAGGGAAAATAGACCTACAAAGGATTACTTATGCAAAATTTCAGATGGAAATTTGAATTGCGAGTGTCATTTTCTCATTGATTTCGAGATGGTTGCATTAAAATCCCCTCCCCCTTTTTTATTTTAAAAGAAACTGTACTTTTGTATTATGTTTAGAAAACGACAGGGAACGAATGTCCCAAGTTGTCTAAGCTGCACACCAACTACTCATGGCTGAAGGAAGGGACTGGACCCGTGACGAAATATGCGGACAACAACTATCTGTGATCAGGGATGCGACAATGGATGATAGATAAAACTTCCCCTCAAAGTTTGATCAACAAGAATTTTATTTGGTGTTTTGATGCCCTCTTCCAATTTCAACAATATTAATCAAAGGCAAACAACCATTTATACAGTTTGATGGGAAGAATCATCCCATTGTCCCATCCCTCTAATAAACAAAGAAAATAGTATCATAATGATAATTTAATAAGTTAAGTTACATGGACTAGTGATATATAAATATTTAAAGATATGTTTTTAAAAGATTATGTTGATTTATCATTTCCCAAAATACATGGTTGAAATTTTTATAAATAATTATAAAAGATTTTTCTCCTATTCATTTAAATCCGTTGGATAGGAAACGGTTCTCATCCATACGAAAAAAACTATGTCTAGCATCGTATTATATTCTGCTTTCTACGAATATAAAAATGTACAATCATAAGAATAAAACAAGTTTTTTTTAACACGGGGTTAAAAAAACTGGTTTTAATCTTATAATTGTACATTCTATATCCGCGGAAAGCTGTTTATAATACAATGCGAGAAATAACTATTAATCTTCTTCTTTTGTTAGCTAAAGACTTTTTACTGTTTACTTATTTATTTAAAATAATTTGTGTTAATAATAAAATTAAAGATAAAAAGATTATATAGGAATTAAATAAATATAAAGTAGATAAATAAGAAATTTTAATTAAACATTATTATTTTATTATAGTGATTATCATAATAGCAATATTCCCGTTTTTATTATTTCTCTCTATTAAAGGGAACTATCCACGAACGAGAGCAAGTGATTCTTAGCACCTTCCAGCATTGATAGTATTTTTTTAGTGAATATACTAGATTTATGTTTAATATTTAGTTTATCGACTAAAAAGTTAGGTTTCATCATGGTTTTATATGAAAAAAAACTTTGAAATGTTAAGCATTTTTAAGTGCAATATCATCAAATGTTTTGATGAGTTCAAAGTGTTGTTTAAAAGCTTAATGAAAAAGTTTATTATTTTGATTAACAATGTAAATTAATTTTGTCCTTTGAACTCAACAAAGCGTTTGATAATATTGCATCAAAAAAAATGCTCTACATTTCAAAGTTTATTTCATATAAATTAATGGTAAACCTAACTTTTTAGTCGATAAACCAAGTATTAAACATAAACCTATTATATTCACTGAAAAATACTATGGATCAATGCTGGAAAGTGCTTAGAATCACTTGCTCTCGTTCATGGATAGTCCCCTTTTAAAAATATTATTGTTTCAGTTATCTTAGTTTGTTGTCATTAAGGGAGGGGTCATTATTGTAAAAATCACGTATTACTGAAAATTCAAATTCACATAAATATCAATCTAACGCTTTGCTGTCAAATAAAGGTATTTCTCGTATTCATTCAAATCCGGTGGATAGGAACCGGTTCTCATCCATACGGAAAAAAAAACTATGTCTAGCATCGTATTATATTCAGCTTTCTACGAATATAAAATGTACAATCATAAGATTAAAGATTCTATAACCGTGGAAAGCTGTTTATAATACGATGCGAGAAATAACTATTATTACACCTTTTAATGTTTTTCCGTCTGAAGTTATAGATGACGATTTAGCTTTTGTTATGAAAATTTTTTTTTTATGATTTGCTTAAAAATTATATATTAACATTCCAAAAATACCTATTTTTTTTTGATAACCTATAATGTGATTGATTTTGTGTTATCGATATTTTATTCTAAAAATATTAAAGTATCAACAAGGATGACAAAATACATAAAAGCGTAGCTCAAAAAATCTAAATAATTTGATAAGGAGGGGGGGGGGGGGGGGGGTTAATGCAACCATCTTGTAATCAGTGAGCAAATGGATTTTAGAATTCGAATTTCGATCTGAACTTTTGCATTAGTAATCCTTGGTAGGTCTATTTCCCCTAAATCGAACAAAAAGTTGGAAAAATTATGGCTGGCGGGTCAGCCATTTTTTAGATATCTATACTGCAAATTAGTCACGAAACCTCTCCACATAATACTCTTTTTCACTCCAAAACGCTATCAAACGGTTTTAGACTGTAGCTGTTGGTACAAGAAGTTTTAAAAAGGGTTATTGCTATCATTTAACATGAATTAAACCAAAAATATGGTTTAAAAAGTTTATTTCTACGTAATTGATGATGGATTTAAATCGATCATATCTTTAACGCACGTATAAACCCTAAATAGAGAAAAGCTTCGCTTCTTGAAATAATATCCTTACATTAACAAATTTTAATTAATTATATGAATCGTAATTTCTCGAAGAGTCAAAATAAATTTTAACTAGTATAAAGTCTTTTTATTTAATAATCAATATTTATAATATATATTACCTCTCACGAGATTGTTTAGTCCTTTGACACTGTACATAATTATTATCTGATTGATATGTTCTTAATTTTTATTCATATTCAATTTTATTGTTTTTAAATGAATATTTAATACCTGTATTTTAATACTGTTATTATTATTATTATTTGGTATGTGTGTCATAAAATAAATATCTAATCTATTTGGAATAAAAAAATCCTCGAATTTTACATAAAAAATATTTTTAAAAAAACTTTGAATTAAAATGTAAAAAATGTTTGAATTTAGGTAGTAATTATAAAATTTTTAATTTAGAAACTTGAAATCTATGAATATGGCATTGTTGTCCTGGATAGGAAACAGGACACCAGTGATGGTAATGTTGGCCGGCTTCTCGATGGCTCTGGATTCTCAATGGCTCCGGGAGTTGGTTAACTCGGTGCCTGACAAAGTTCCTGTCGTATCCATTATCAAGCTGGAAGGTGTTATCGCGGCGGGTGGTGGTGGGAGCAACATTAATTTGGATGGGATCAGGGGGGTAGTGGACAGTGCGTTCAGCCAGCAGAATTTGAAGCTGGTCTGTCTGGTTATTAATTCTCCTGGAGGCAGTCCTGTACAGTCGGATCTCGTGTACAGGTAAAAAATTGTATTTTTTTGTTATTTTAATGAAATGAAAATTTAGATTGCCCAACGGTCTATCATAAAAAGGTTTGATTTTAAAAAGCAAGGTTGACTATATCCATAAAATGATAAAAGCGAAGGAAATAAATTGAGTGAAAACCTTGTTCATATTCGAATATTTCTCATTTTGTATCCACTCTGCATATCACAAACATTTGGTGTAAATTATCAAATTTGTTGGGCTTATAATTTTAAGTCAATAATTCCAAATATAAGTTTAAATTAATATATAATACAAAGTAGTACGATGTCTGTCTGTTTGTTTGTGGCAAAGGATCTTGCTAACCGCTGAACCGATCGGGTTCTCCTTTACAGGGTAGCTTCTCATAGGTCCTGGAAAGATTATAAGTATTTTCGTGGGGATAAGGGTACCTACAACCTCTCCAAAAAATGAAAAATACCCCCCAGAAAAAAGATTTTTTTCCCTTTTAAGACTAAAATTTAAACAAAATTCCCCTCCCCCCTCCCAAAAAAATTTTTTTGGATAATTTTTTTTTAACTCTAAACTGCGAAAAATTTGTTTGATCAAACCTTTTGGGGCATACACCCTAGAGGCTAGGGGCGAAGTCGTTAGTAATCTATAATACAAAGTGATCTGTCTGTCTGTCTGTCTTTCCGTCCCTTAAGATCTCTGTAACCACTGAACCGATCGGATTCTACTCTTCAGGGTATATACCTATTCAATTGGTCCTGTGGTGGTTTTAAGCTATTTTCTTGGGGGTGGGACACCCTCAACCCAACCCCCTCAAAAAAATGAAAATACTTAATTTTTTTTTAAAATTACCTCTTGGGGCGAAGCCCCTAGAGACTAGGGGCGAAATTGCAAGTACTTAATATTTTTTTAATCTGCAAACGCATTCTGGAACAAAGATTATAGTAACAGGAATCTATGTGTTGAAATAACGAAAAATTTTACTTAGTATAAAGTAATTTCCTTTAGACTTCACAAAACGGCATGGCTTTAAGACAAAAAATAATAAACTTTACATAGCCTTTTTTTCCATTATATAATTACAATTACAATAAAGTGACGTATAGTCAGACTTACAGACGGACTGTTTATTATTATAGAGCGGCCGCTGCTTCTTTTTAATAATTACACAGATAGTTAAACAATTACTTTATTAGGACAAGCATATATTAATAATAGGATTTAGATAATATAGAAATGAAACGTGGAGGATGATGGACAGCTGGACGTCCTGCCGGATGGCGACGTATAACTATACAATAAAGGATTGAAGAAGCCGCGCAGGATACTGGATCCACAGCTTAGAAAAGGCCTCGTTACAAGATTAACTTGTCAACACAAAGCCCAATCAATAACTGGCTTCTGCCATGAAGATAGGACTGGCACTCATAGAGAGAAAGCTGGCACTTCACTGGGGGTAGACAGGAACATGGAACAGGAATTATAAGGACAGAGATACCACAGAAGCTTATCATAAGTTTAATTTACATCAATTGGCCAGCTTTAATTTAATTTGTGCCATTGAAGACCAGGAAATTTGGAACTGAACCTTTTACGCAATTCACATTAAGGGGAACACATGTTGCCGTTTCCCCCCCCCCCCATTCCAGCCCTCTCCTCACTAGAAAAGGGTTAAAGTCGTAGGTAAGTAAGTAAGGGGGGGGGAAGTTTGTACAGTTATAGGAAATGAAATTCAGTACCAAATTTTGCCCTGGCCGTTTGGGCTTGTTTTTATAGTTATCAACCTAATTCTTTTTGTAAGCGCTCTCATATGATTGGATCTACCTGTAAAACTTTAAAAATTGAATTTTGGGACTTTCCCCTAAAGGGGCTAGTGGAGCAAAAGACCCCCAAACTCTAAAATTTTAAGTTCTGAGTCTATTTTCTGAGATATTGAGACGATTTTTTTAATGAAAACACTTTTTAACAAAACCGAACTAAATAGCCAATACAAATTTCATTTTGGGACTTTCCTTCTAGGGGCTAGTGGAGCAAAAGGCCCCCCAAACACTAAAATTTTAAGTTCTGAGCCTATTTTCAGAGATATTGAGATGATTTTTTTTATGAAAACTTTTTTCACAAAACCGAACTAAGTAGCCATTACAAATTTCATTTTGGGACTTTCCCTTAAAGGGGCTAGTGGAGCAAAAGACCCCCTAACACTAAAATTTTAAGTTCTGAGCCTATTTTCAGAGATATTGAGACGATTTTTTTAATGAAAACACTTTTTAACAAAACCGAACTAAGTAGCCAATACAAATTTCATTTTGGGACTTTCCTTCTAGGGGCTAGCGGAGCAAAAGGCCCCCCAAACACTAAAATTTTAAGTTCTGAGCCTATTTTTAGAGATATTGTGACGATTTTTTAAAATGAAAACACTTTTTAACAAAACCGAACTAAGTAGCCAATACAAATTTCATTTTGGGACTTTCCTTCTAGGGGCTAGTGGAGCAAAAGGCCCCCCAAACAATAAAATTTTAAGTTCTGAGCCTATTTTCAGAGATATTGAGATGATTTTTTTATGAAAACTTTTTTCACAAAACCAAACTAAGTAGCCATTACAAATTTTATTTTGTGACTTTCCCTTAAAGGGGCTAGTGGAGCAAAAGACCCCCAAACACTAAAATTTTAAATTCTGAGCCTATTTTCAGAGATATTGAGACGATTTTTTTAATGAAAACACTTTTTAACAAAACCGAACTAAGTAGCCAATACAAATTTCATTTTGGGACTTTCCTTCTAGGGGCTAGTGGAGCAAAAGGCCCCCCAAACACTAAAATTTTAAGTTCTGAGCCTATTTTTAGAGATATTGAGACGATTTTAATTAATAAAAGCATTTTTAACAAAACCGAACTAAGTCGCCATTACAAATTTCATTTTGGGACTTTCCTTCTAGGGAATAGGGGAGCAAAAGACCCCTAAACACTAAAATTTTAAGTTCTTAGCCTACTTTCAGAGATATTGAGATGATTCTTTTAATGAAAACATTTTTAACAAAACCGAACTAAGTAGCCAATACAAATTTCATTTTGGAACTTTCCTTCCAGGGGCTAGTGGAGCAAAAGACCCCCAAACACTAAAATTTTATCTTCTGATTATGTATTTCAGTTATTTGAAAAAAAATTTCATTAAAAAAATCAGCCATAATATCTTTAAAAATAAGCTCAGAACTTAAAATTTTAGTGTTTGGGGGTCTTTTGCTCCACTAGTCCCTAGAAGGAAAGTCCCAAAATAAAATTTGCAATGGCTACTTAGTTCGGTTTTGTTAAAAATATTTTTATTTAAAAAAATAATCTCAATATCTCTAAAAATAGGCTCAGAACTTAAAATTTTAGTGTTTGGGGGCCTTTTGCTCCACTAGTCCCTAGAAGGAAAGTCCCAAAATGAAATTTGTAATGGCTACTTAGTTTGGCTTCTTTAAAGATATTTTTATTAAAAAAAATCGTCTCAATATCTCTAAAAATAGGCTCACACCTTAAAATTTCAGTGTTTGGGGGGCCTTTTGCTCCACTAGTCCCTAGAAGGAAAGTCCCAAAATAAAATCTGTAATGGTTCCTTAATTCGGTTCTGTTAAAAATGTTTTCATTAAAAAAATCATCTCATATCTCAAAAAATAGGCTCAGAACTTAAAATTTCAGTGTTTGGGGGGCCTTTTGCTCCACTAGTCCCTAGAAGGAAAGTCCCAAAATAAAATCTGTAATGGTTCCTTAATTCGGTTTTGTTAAAAATGTTTTCATTAAAGAAATCATCTCATATCTCAAAAAATAGGCTCAGAACTTAAAATTTTAGTGTTTGGGGGTCTTTTGCTCCACTAGCCCCTAGAAGGAAAGTCCCAAAATGAAATTTGTATTGGCTACTTAGTTCGGTTTGGTTAAAAATATTTTCATTTTAAAAAATCATCTCAATATCTCTAAAAATAGGCTCAGAACTTAAAATTTTAGTGTTTTGCTCCACTAGCCCCTAGAAGGAAAGTCCCAAAATGAAATTTGTATTGGCTACTTAGTTCGGTTTTGTTAAAAAGTGTTTTCATTAAAAAAATCGTCTCAATATCTCTGAAAATAGGCTCAGAATTTAAAATTTTAGTGTTTGGGGGTCTTTTGCTCCACTAGCCCCTTTAAGGGAAAGTCACAAAATGAAATTTGTAATGGCTACTTAGTTTGGTTTTGTGAAAAAAGTTTTCATAAAAAAATCATCTCAATATCTCTGAAAATAGGCTCAGAACTTAAAATTTTATTGTTTGGGGGGCCTTTTGCTCCACTAGCCCCTAGAAGGAAAGTCCCAAAATGAAATTTGTATTGGCTACTTAGTTCGGTTTTGTTAAAAAGTGTTTTCATTAAAAAAAATCGTCACAATATCTCTAAAAATAGGCTCAGAACTTAAAATTTTAGTGTTAGGGGGTCTTTTGCTCCACTAGCCCCTTTAATTGAAAGTCCCAAAATTCAAGTTTTAAAGTTTTACAGGTAGATCCAATCATATAAGAGCGCTTACAAAAAGAATTAGGTTGATAACTATAAAAACAAGCCCAAACGGCCAGAGCAAAATTTGGTACTGAATTTCATTTCCTATAACTGTACAAACTTCCCCCCCCCTTATTGCTTTGTTGTAGATACATAAAGCGAGCAGCAGAAAAGAAGCAGGTTGAAGTCATTGCATTTGTTGAGGTAGTTTTATCCAATTTATTTATTCTGATATAAGTTTTGAATGGGTACTAAGGGCAATGGACGCAGGGGCGTCCAAGCTTTTTAATTGGGGGGGGGGGGGTAAAATGGCGCGTGAAGGGCGACGCAAATTCCCCCCCCCCCTTCAAAATTTTTACCCCGGGGGTAAAATTTGCTTGGGGGGGGGGGGTAATCACCACTTTACCCCCCCCCCCCTGTTGGACGTCCTTGAATGGACGATAATATTTGTACAGCCCTAATGATGATGTCAAAGTTTTCCATTCTATAGAATAATGGTTGAAAAGTTTGGACACTGCTAGTTAATAAACCAACCAATCAAGATACATTGAAGATACCCAAAGTTTTAAGCTAACGAAGGAGACAAAACTTTGGGTACCAGTATCCAAATAATAATTTACAGTTCAATATCCCCTCCCTTCCGGAGTTTTACATAACTATTTGTGACTGTAATGGTTTTTACTTATGTTTTAACGGGCTAGAACTTTTTTCATTCAAAAATGTAATTGAATTACAGATTTTAGAAAAAGTATTATTTTTCTAATTTAAGATAATTTCTAAGATTTTGGCTTGAATTGTATTAAGGGGGGGGGGGGGGGTTGACACATTTGCGTAAATCTGGTGTACATGCTTTATCTTTGGACTGAGAGGATAGGTTATTAATGATAAAATCATTCTTATATGATGAATTTCCCCCAGATTTATGTTTTTTTTGGATATGCCTCCAGGTTCCGGAGCTCCAGGCTTCCAGGTGGTCTCTGGACAGGTAAAAATGAAAAAAAAGGGTTTTTCTTTAAGAGTTAGAGGTCAGCTTGTGAAACAAAATACCTATGCATGTTTTTTCCTCAAATATTTGAATAACATTCAAAAAGATGCATATTTTGTTGAACTTCAAAAAAAAATTATTTTTTATTTTTACCTCTACAGAGGCAACCTGGAGGCCTGGAGCTCCGGAACCTGGAGGCTTATCCAAAAAATCTTCCTCTCAGTCCAAAGATAAGGCATATGATATATACCAGGTATACACAAATGTGTCAAAACTCCCCCCCCCCCCCCTCTTAGGATGTTGCCGCTTCTGGAGGTTACTGGCTAGCCTGCACGGGATCCAAGATATTTGCCACTCCCTCCAGTATGGTCAGCACTATTGGAGTCATCAGCAGCGGCTTTGGCTTTCATGAGATTATCATGAAGTATGGCATTGAAAGACGTGTTATAACGGCAGGTAGGTTGTTTATTAAAATAAATTAAAACAACTTTTTTTTATCGAATACCTAACCTAAACTAACAATTTGGGACACTTAAAACTATTTTTTGTTATTATTATTTAATAAAGGTTTTGAGATTTTTTCTATGAATTATTGCATATTTATCAACTGAACATTTTCTCTATAATTCATCTTGTCTGTTTGTCCTTTTCCATGAATTTTCAGTGCTTTGCTACTTATGGATGTTGTCATCCTTGTTAGTAGGTGAAATTTTTTTACTGAAATAAAAACACCTTGACTTTAACATAACATGTGACTGTCAAAGCAGTTAATATAAAGAATACTTTTACAAAAATTCTCGATCGTCCTATAACAGATCTATAGTATAGATGTATATTTAGATAACTTCCTCCCTCCCTTTTTCAATGACTTTTTTCGTCTGATACCAAACTGTTTTCTGTTACTTATAACCGACACCATTGGTTGATTTTAATGTCCCAATTGAGAGTCGGCTCAAGGACACTGCGATGGGGAGATACAGTTACTCCCCTTCCCCCTCTAGTGTTTTACTCTTATCGTCCTATCACTGTTTCCCTGGACAAACCTTACCATTGATGTAACAACAAGATATCGTTTTATCTCCCAATAGTTTATGATGTTGCAGGTGTGAACAAGTCAGTAATGGACCCATTCAAGCCCATCAAGGATACGGACATGACCATCATGAGGGGCCTGCTCAACAGCACATACAAGTGCTTTGTGGATCATGTGAAGAACTCCCGTGGGGATAGGCTTGGAGGGTCTAAGGATATCTTTTCTGGAGAGTTTTGGACAGGAGAGAAGGTCAGTTGAAGCTAATGTTTTTTTTTGTTTTAATTAAATAACTTTTTTTTTAATACTAGCGGCTACGCCCCTAGAAGCCTCTAGTGGTACTTTAAATGTTTGCTTTTTTAAACCAAAAATTATACGATACCTATCTCTGTTGCTTTGTAGTCTCTATACAAAAAAAAAAAATTGTGATTTCTCTTGGAAGGGTGGTGGTACTCTCCCCCAAAATAGTTATAAACCTTCCTGGGACCTATGAGAAGCTACTCTTTTAAGGAGAACCCGATCGGTTCAGCGGTTGGCGAGATCCTTCGGTACAGACACACAGACAAACACACATCCTGTTACTTTATTACAAGGATAGGAATTTATGTACTTCTTATAACTGTGGCTCCCCAAAAACGATGCTAATAATACTTTTGTAATTTGTTGAAATGTGTCTTTAGCTTCAAACATCTTTTTTTAGATATTTATCTTAATGCAACGAAATTAGTTCCTATCCCATTTGATAACCAATAAGATATTTTTTTATAATTGACGGGTTGGATACAGTATTTGAGTATATTAAAAGAGAATTTGGTCCAAATGTTGAGGTTTTTGATGCCAGCTAGCAACCCTCATTTCCCATGGATGAGCTATAGTGAGATTTATGCCCACTATCCCATTTTTCAAGGTATGATAAAGGGGTAGTTGCACGAAATGCATTTGAACTTAGTTTAGTGAACTGCGTATTTTTTTCCTGATCAATGGTTTTAACTACTAAGAATTTTAATTGTCTACCCTGTAGTTTTTAAAATATCAAGACTTGATAGTCATATTTTTGTGATAAATGCAATTTATATGTATGTATGTATATTTCAAATTCAATTATTATACATATGACAACGTTTATGTAAGTGGATTATAGAAGAAAAAACAATTACAATTAATCATAATGCAAAAAAGAACATAAAGTCAGTCATAAGTAAATAATTGCGACTTGACACCTCATTTATGACCATTAGTCAAGTTTGAGGGTGTACCCAAGCCGCGGTTTGTGTTTTCTGATAAGGGAGTAAACCCCCCTGGAGATATGATTGCAAAATTAAATGTGACTTAACTGGTGGTTATTATGTAGTTTTATTGTAATTATAAGTGTAGTTATTAATGTAGTTATATTGTAGTTATATATGTAGTTATTATTGTAGTTATAATGAAATTTTGTAAGTAAAAAAATTGTAGAAATAATGAATGTCATTTAGGAGTTCTAAAATGTAAAAATATGCTGATTTGTGTGTTTAGAAGAAAATTATGCTGATTGTATCATAAATAAAAAATTTTATTGTGATATTTAGAAGGAAGCTACTCTATATTTAGATGTTTAAATTGTTTGCAGCTGTGATTTATTTGAATGGAATTTGGTTTGGAGAAGTTTACATTGCTGACATTTTTGTTAAATCATCCATACAATATTGACATTCCTGAAAGTTTAGGTTAATATATGTAGTCATAAATAGATAAATGCCCTTGCCCTCTTAAGCATAATCTAAAGACTAATTTTGGGAGACCTTTATAATAGAAAATGCTAACCCGACAACTTAGCTAGCAATATTCTGATGCTAGGCCATTGTTGTCATGTTAATTACAGAAATGAATGATGTAAGTATAATTTTATAACTAATGTCTAGCAGATTAAGAATTGAACGTGGTGGCTGATTAGGATACATTATTTTAGGTTTGAAGTTGATATTGGTGACATTTGCTGTTAAATCTACTTAATACTATATAAGTAGCTTATTTTCACAAAAACAGCATGACGACTAATTTAGTGATGTCTAATTGCTTGTTATTTATTGTAATACAAAATTAAAAATATTGGGTGGTATATTTGCAACTTTCGCTTAAAATTTTTTTTTCTGAAATGCAACTATCTCTTTTGATTTAAGAAATGATGACATAAGCTTAAACATTTTGTGTAAAGAGATGAATATTCAAAACATCTTTAAACTTTAAACTGAATTTCTATATGCATTTTTAAGGGTTTTTTTCATCAATGTTAAAAGTTTTCAATTATGTCAGCAACTTTTAAACCATGCAAAGTTAAGATTTCTAAACAACAGTTCTCCAAATAAATTGGTCGATTTAGCATTCATTAGGCTGTGTATTTGATTGGTACAGAAAAATAGCCCTAAACCACCCTAGGAGCTAAATGAACCTTACCTAGATTGTAATTTTTAATTGGTTCAGTGGTCATTAAGATCCTAACAGACAAAGAAAAACTTTACTTCTTTGTGTTGTAATACTTAATCTCTTTAATTTTAGGAACGTGGAACAACTCTTTAAATGCTCTCAAATCTATGCAAAAGGAAGAAAGTGTGATTCTGGCCCAGCAAGAACTACTATTAACTGATACAACTTTCTAAACATTTCTATTGGTTTACTTTTAAATAAATTCTATGTATTTTTAAAGAACTACTATTGGCTGATACAACTTTCTGAACCTTTTTGGTTTAACTGTTGGACAAAATTCTATGTATTTTTTAAAAAATAGAAAATTGATAAAATGAAATCTATGCAAAGCGGAAGAAAGTATGATTCTGGCCCAGCAAGAACTACTATTGGCTGATACAACTTTCTAAACATTTCTATTGGTTTACTTTTAAATAAATTCTGTGTATTTTTAAAGAACTACTATTGGCTGATACAACTTTCTGAACATTTTTGGTTTTACTGTTGGACAAAATTCTATGTATTTTTTAAAAATTATTAGATTATAAGAAAATTAATAACATAAATAAAATGAAATCTATGCAAAGCGGAAGAAAGTATGATTCTGGCCCAGCAAGAACTACCATTGGCTGATACAACTTTCTGAACATTTCTATTTTACTATTGTACAAAATTCTATGTATTTTTAAAAATTTATTAGATTACAAGAAAATTAATAACATAAATAAAAGTCTCAAATCTTAATAACCTTGTTTCTGGTACAAATAATATAATAAAATATGGATAAATAGTACAATATTATTAATATTATTAAGCTTATAGACTACAGGATTAATGAATATAGACATACAGGTGTGTAATGATTATACAAAAATAGATAAAGGCAGTATTCTTAAACAGGAGCTTGGACTAGGACTAATAATACAGGATTATAACTTAAAATAATATATAAATATTAATAAGGAGTAAATTAGTATAAAAGTAAGGTTAAAATATAAATCTTTGGTGATAATTAGGATAAATATATTTTTGAAGAGGTTGTGTGATTTTTACTCCCTCTTGGTGGTTTCGTGATGGTTGCATGGAGGTTGCGTGATTAATATTGCAACTTAACCTTCATATTCTCCCTCTTCTTCTCCCTCATACTCTTCGTCGTCGATGGTGGCCTCCTAGATTAATAATTTGATTAGGTGGATCTATTGTTTGATTAATTGGAAATTAGGGAGGAAGGGAGGGGACATTAGATTGATAATTACACTGGTACCAAAAGTTTTATAAAAGTTTTTTCTTTGATGGGCTATTATTGAATTTTGATTGGTTGGTTTAAACTTAGTAGTATCAAAGCTTTTTGACCAATAATTTTAATCCAAGGAAGGGATTAATTTACTTTCTATTGTAAGAGGTGCACACTGTTTATCAATTTGTCGTTCATTGTCTTATTCAAATCCGTAGTTTTACAGTTTTATCTTTTTAAAACCGAAGATTTTCTATAATTAGGGTTGTTCCGTCCGTCTCCAACGAATAGCGTTTTACAAAATTTTACTTACAATTTTGTTTATTTTCTTATTATTTTGTTATTATTCTGTTTTACATTTATATTCTAATTATTCAGTGCTGACACTCTACAAGTGTTAATGTTCGTTTCAGAGCTTTGCTTTTATGGATGATGTCATCCTTGTTTTTTTTTATGAATTTATCGTCTAATTATGATTGCTTAATGAAGATAAAATTTAAGTTTAATTTGAGCACATAAAAAACTACTAGGGTTGGGCCGGATATCCGGTCATTTTCAATATCCGGCCGGATATTAAATCTATCCGGTTACATGATATCCGGCTGATTTTTTATGCCGGATACCCGGTAATTTGCCGGATTTCGAAAGTTGGCGAGATATCCGGCTGGAACCGGATATCCGGCTTTAAAAATCAGCCGGATATCCGGTATCCGGCCAAGAAAGTATCCGGCCCAACCTTAAAAACTACATGGTATAAATTATTACCTGGTATTGTTGATACTCTGAGATAAGATCGTTCATGTTGGATTCTGCCTCAGTAAACTCCATCTCGTCCATACCCTCGCCAGTGTACCAATGCAAGAAAGCCTAAAGTATAATAGTTATTTCTCGCATCGTATTATAAACAGCTTTCCTCGCATATAAACTGTACAATAATATGATTAAAACAAGTTTTTTAAGCCCTAATATGCAAAAGGCACGGACTACAAATTTAATTTTATGATTGTACATTTTTATATTAGTAGAAAACTGGATATAGTACAATGCTAGACATAGTTTTTTGGTATGGATGAAAACCGGTTCTAATCCACCGGACAATAATTGGTTTCGAATGAAAACGAGAAATAGAATTAAGTTTGGTGATACATTAAGTTGAAACTATAATATTTTCAAAATTCGGCGTTCTCCTCCACCAAAAGAGCAGAATTAATATCCTCTTAGAACTATTTTTTTCAATTTTATAAATTCCCCCCCAAAAAAAACCACAACTATTTTAGGTTAGATTAGGTTTTAAGCTAGGGAGTCGAGCGCTGCGGCTAGGCAGGCAAGGGTGCTGAGCGCCGCGGCCAGAGTTCATAGTTCTGTCGAGGAGGGGGGTATACAAGTTTTCAAAATCGAAAAAAATATTTCTAAGAGGATATTAATTCTGCTCTTTTAGTGGTGAATTTAAAGCCAAATACAAGTCTCCTTTAATAGGTTCAGTTTTATTGCCGTAGCCATTTCAGAGATCTTAGTTTGAAGAAAAAATCCAGCAACTGTAATTTTAATAAAAAAAATTATAAGAACAAACAGACCTTTCTTCTGAACATAGCAGTGAACTGTTCAGAAATCCTCTTGAACAGCTCCTGAATAGCCGTGCTGTTGCCAATGAACGTGGCCGCCATCTTGAGACCACGTGGTGGGATGTCGCAAACAGCTGTTTTCACGTTGTTGGGGATCCACTCGACAAAGTAGGAGCTGTTCTTGTTCTGGATGTTGAGCATCTGTTCGTCCACCTCCTTCATGGACATACGGCCACGGAACACGGCGGCGACTATAAAGAATATCATATTTCAAAAAGGTGTATTTTATTTTGACACTAACGACTAAGCCTCTAGGGGCAATTGAGATAATAGGAAGGGGGAGTGGATTCGACACTCCACTTCAAATCTTATTTTAAAAAGATAAACTTTATGAATTAATTTGGGTGAATTGTGATTTTTTTCTATGGACGATTTTTTTTATGGGGAGGAGATACCCTTCCCCAGAATAGTTATGAACCTTTTGTGGATATATAAGAAGCTTTACTGTAAAGGAGAACCATATCGGTCCAGCGCGGTGAACGAGATACTTAAATACACACAAACAATAGATGACATTCCTTTCACAATAAAACAACATTATCATGTTGATTTAATAACAACACAACAGTTTAACACATACTTTAGGGAAATCAATCATAATGCAATGATGAATTCTATACTTTTGGACATTGTTATTATAGCAGACAAAATCGTTCAATTTTGACTGTCCGAAAGAAACAAACAAGGATGACAGCATCCATAAGTAGCGAAGCTCAGAAATTATGAATGTATATTATGAATATATTTACCATATACCAGTGTCATCCTAAATATTTGATGAAATATGGAAATGACGAAAACTTCAAAATCACGCAACCTTTAAATCACGAAAAATTAAAAAACTAGGAATCGATCTAGCACCACAATATATAAACAAATCTTAATGAAACTTGATGGAAATATGTAGACTATTAGCATATACAATCCCTGATAATTTCAGCCGTAAATTTTGAATAGGAGTTGAGAAAACAATTGAAAACCTAAAAATCTAGGAATCGATCTAGCACCCCTATTAATAAAAAAATCGTAATAAAACTTAAGGAAAATATGTAAAATGTAAATTTAAGCAATCCCTGAAAATTTCAGCCCATTATCTTAAAAAGGAGTTGAGAAAATCAGAAAAACATGAAAATGTAGGAATCGATCTAGCACCCCAAATGACAGACGGTTGGACAAAACAATGTATAGATTAGATGGGCAAATGTTATAAGAATCTTCACTAAAAATTTCAGCTGTCTATCTTTTATAGGAGCCGAGAAAATCACGTTTCCCCCACTTTGTCTCAGACGGACGGACGGACATTTCGAATTATAGAGTAGCTTCGCTACTAAAAAGGATTAGAACATAATTATGATGAAAGTTTAATAATACATAATTACACTATTTAAACAGATAGACATATCAGGAATAGGTATAAGCAACAAGCAAAATAAATCTAAAATAATATTTGGGGGGCAAATGGAGAGGTCGTCAATTTTACGATGTGTTGCCCCCCAACGACAGCTGAAAAACAAATATAGGTTTCGTAATTTTTTTCCGAATTAATTTCGTTATTGGTAAAAGCTGTAGACATATACTTAATTATGAGAGCTGTAGGGATAAGTAGAATCATCCTATTATATAAAGTAGTAAGCTTTTTTGTTTGTAGCGAAGGATCTTGCTAACCGCTAAACCGACCTGGTTCTCCTTTACAATGAAGCTTCTTATAGGTCCTGAGATGTTTTTAGGCTATTTTATTTTTTATATATAAGTCGTGGTGTGTCGACCTCTCCCCCTCAATTGCCCCTAGAGGCCTCTATTATTTAAAACATGTCGATCTCTCTGTAATTCTCTTATTGTAGTTGTGTTTCTTATTTAATGCCTTCAGCAATTGACTTTAGCAGGTTAA
Source organism: Acartia tonsa (assembly GCF_053477335.1). Taxonomy (NCBI): domain Eukaryota; kingdom Metazoa; phylum Arthropoda; class Copepoda; order Calanoida; family Acartiidae; genus Acartia; species Acartia tonsa. The sequence continues at coordinate 42,909,355 of NC_137272.1, forward strand.
ATTTAAATTTTGCAACAATCTCAAAATCCCTTTATTATTTCTAATTATAGATAGATAAATATCAAATTATATTTAAATTAAATAGATAGATAAATTATAATTACAGAGTAGACTAATCAACTATAATTATCAAAACTAAAAAATATGTGCGCCTTCACTTCCGCATTGAATAGTTTGAAATAGCCAAATGATAATGTATTTTTTTAAATGGTTGTGTTTTTAAAACTTTGTCTGATACTTTGATATTATAAAAATTTTCAATGTTTTTACCAGGGTTGGGCCGGATATCCGAACATTTACAATGTCCGGCCGGATACCGGATATTGGAACTATCCGGATAACTGACTAATTTCTAATGCCGGATATCCGGCCATTTTCAATATCCGGCCAGATACTGGGTATTTTTTGTATATTTTTTTGCGACAATGATGGCACACCATAAAAAGTAAGGAAAATAATATAATTGCAAAAATAAATCATAATGTTTAATTTGTTCCAAAAATGTTTTGACATAAAGTTTAGAAAAATAATCAAAATTTGTTAAACAAAAATGTAATATCTTACTATCATTGGCGTGCGCAGTGATTCACCAAAAGGGTGTGAAACCATTAAGGGGTGAAAAAGGGGAGTACTGGCTTTCAAAATTTCAATTTTATGGGGATGTTGAGTGTTGACACCCTCGTCCGCACGCCACTGCATACTATATTATATCCTAAAGTATCCTTATATTAAAGTAACAGGATGTCTGTGTGTTTGCTTTTACCGAAGTATCTCGCTAACCGCTGAACCGAACAGGTTCTCCTTAATAGGTTAGCTTCTCATAGGTCCCGGGAAGGTTTATAACTATCTTGGGGGAGTATACCATACTCTCCCAAGAGAAATCACAAAAAAAAATCGAGAGAAAACAATTTTTACGTAGAGACTTGAACGCAACATGGAAATAATTACATATTTGAAATAGAAAACAAACATTTAAAGTGCCACTAGAGGCATCTAGGGGCGTAGCCGCTAGTAGATAATAAGGGATAATAATCTTATGTATTTAGATCCCTAATGCAATTATTATCAACAAAAAGGGGTAGTTTTACGAAATGCATTTGAACCTAATTTAGTGAACCGCATATTTTTGCTAGTTAATGGGTTAAACTATATTTATATGGCATATATTTGAAAGAATTTCAATTTTCTACCACGTAGTTTTGAAAATATCAAGACTTGAAAATCGTATTTTTGTAATATATGCAATTTAGAAAGACGATTTTCAAGTCTTGATATTTTAAAAACTACGTAGTAGAAAATTGAAATTCTTTCAAATATCTGCCATATAAATGTAGTTTAACCAATTAACCAGGAAAAAATATGCAATTCGCTAAAGTAAGTTCAAATGTCTTTCGTGAAACTACCCCTTTAAAAATAAGCTTGGCTATTATTCAAATTTAAATTCATGTTTTATATTAAATTTGCAAGCAGTGCCAAAACCGTTTTACATCAAATTAAAATAGATTTATTTGTTTTTTAAATCATATTATGTTTTGTCTAATATTCTTAATTTGTTAATGTCTAAGTTTTTTTTCTAGCTAAGCCTTACGTACAGTGCCTAATTATAGAAAATCTTCGCTTTTAAAAATTGGATAGTAATACTTAATACAAATTGTAAAATGTTCTGTAATGTATAATTTAATATCATTAATAACGTGAAATAACAGAACCCCTACTTAAATAGAGTTATTTATATATGGCTTTTTAATAGCGAAGCTTTTCTATAATTAGGGTCGGTCCGTAAGTCCGAGACGGATAGCTTTTTCGTTAATTTATGCATGTTAGAATTGTCCTATCGATTTCAAACTTTGCATGGCGATTCCTGTGGTAGTTAGGTACGATTTAGAAATCGTAGCAACTCTATAATCATTACCAGAATGTCCGTACGTCCATTTTAAACATGTTGATTTTTTACTTTTATATCAACAAATTTGATCTAATTATCCGATTGTTATGATTTTTTGTATATCTTACGTTTGCGACTCCGACGTTTGTTCTAGGACCGATTACTTTAAATGTTTTCATTTATGTGATGTAGAATCTTGTAGATAATCTTCAAATCCGGCATAAATCGCGACGCAATAGAAAAATTTTCATTTCGTACATACACAGTTAGTGAAGCTATGTTTTAGAGAACACGCTATGGATTCATACTTGTTTTTGTTAAATGCCAGGGGTAGCTATTGTAACAATCAATTCTACAAAAAATCACGAAACCTTTAAAAGTAATTTGAAAGTATAATTTGTTTTGTCATGTATTTAAAGAGGGGTGGGTAAGAAGTAGAGGGGGGGTTGTCGGGAAATTTTCCTTTAGAATTGTTTGTCAGAATACCATTCCTTTTTCACTGGTTAAATGCAAATATCTTCAATTAACAAGAATTTTGTTACTTAATTCCACGTTCATTGTTACAGACGGAAGAAAAGACAGACAGACAGACAAATAGAATGGCAGACAACAAAAGAAGTGATTTTTAAAAGGGTTGTTCTTACAAAGTTTCTAAAGTTTTCCGCCAATCAAAAATGAATATTATGGAAATAAACGACTCCAATTGTTATGAGAAAAAGTTGCTTAACAGCAAAGCAACTTATACTGCCTATAAAAATGACGACCTACAATACAAATGACCAATGATAGGCCAGTAAACATTGTAATTGACCAAAAGTAGAATGTATACTGGCCTATCATTGGTCTTTTGTATTGTATGTCGTCTTTTTTATAGGCACTATAAGCTGCTTCCCCAACAGCAACAAAACAAAATTTACTTCCATTAAAAAGGAAAAAATACATTTACTCTTGGGAAAGACTGATGGTTAAAATAGAGGAACGTTTTCAAAATCGGGTTTAAAGAAGTTTTAATAAAGCAGTATAACAGTAAAGTAACATGTTCACAAAGATTCTTCTTCTTCTGTGATATAAAATTATGAAAAAATCCAGGAACCAAATTGTAGACTAACTTGCATTTTTTAAATTGTCCAATGTTCTCATAAGTAAAGAGATAGGTAAATAATACAATTTTATGCGCGTCTACAGAGTTTTGTCAGAGGGGTGTGAGGTTTTATTTCAAAAAGAGCACGCCCCCCCCCCGCAACACGACAAAAAACGACGTGTATCCAATCTTAACAACATTTTTAAAAAAATTACTTAGAAAGTTATTTTGACATTACTTAACTTCTGTAGTAATAAACATAATTCCGCGGATAGAAAAATATAAAAATGACAGGAGTAATTTTATTTTTGTTTACTCCTTGGGACTTAAAGCCTTGTCACATAAAGTATTAAGGGAAAAGTAGGTTACGGGTAAAATTCCGTAAAGAAATAAGTTTTAAGGCTTAGAAACAGTAGTAGAACGATAAAATTCACTAGATATAAATATATAAAACTTTTTGTCTATGGTTCTATTCAATGAGGAATACACATATTTAGTAAATATTATCGTTCTATTACTGTTTTTAAGCCTTAAAACTCACACTTTAACGGAATTTTAGCACAACCTACCCCCCCCCCCCCTTTATTATACTTTTTCATAAAAACAACCCTGTCGCTAAAATAACAAAAAAGCTTTTGTCTGAAAAAATGCAAAAATGTTTTAATGGCATTCAATCAATTGTCTATTTTAAATAATAATGTGCGAAAGAGAAAAAAACATAAAATCAAATTTGACGCGTGTACACGATATTTTATCATTGGGGGTGGGGGGAGGGTATGTCAACAAAAGTATGTAGTCATTAGAATATATAAAGTACATCTCCAATGATGATAAATAAAATTACCACAACTGTAGATTAAGATTAGTATTTGATTTAAACGTTTGGACTCTGCAAGTTAAAACTAGCTAATCAGAATTTAATTTCAAACTATCTAATGAGCTAACGTGCTTATAAATCTCAGTTTTGATTTAACATTGTCGAGTTTATAAAAGATCAACTGAAAATTGATTACCCATTTCTTGCCTAATTTCCGAAGTTGTACACAGATAAGCCAATTATTGCAAAAGCTATTTTCAGCTACTCCGGTCAAAGGGAAAGCAATATAATGTAAAAACGATTTATACATTATACATTCAAAGTTTTAATTTTTCAAACTTTGATTTTTTCGGAAGTTTGAAGCTTTTTTAGTTAGTAGTAAATATAAACTAGAATTCAGCTGACCTTATAAAAGCTTTATAATATCAAGTCGATAATATGTCAGCCATGAACACTTAGGTAATAAGTTGTAATAAACTTTTTTCTCAATATTATAATTTTTAAAGGGCAGCACGTTAAAAAACCTTAAAGCAATTTATTTCTTTTAACTGTTTTAACTTTTAATTACTTTTCTTATCGTGGACATATATAATTAATAAAGAACATTTTCTGTTTTTCTATTTTATCTAAATACTAGTTGATATGCCCCTAGAGGTCTCTTGGGGGCGCTTGAGACAGGGAGGAGTCGACATTCACCCATTTTCATATTTTGTTTTAAATAGAAAGATTTTTTTTGGGTGGGGGTCATTTTTTCTAGGGCCTATTTCTCTTGAGATGGGTGTGGTACCCTTCCCCAAAATAGTTATAAACCTTCCTTTGACCTATGTTAAAGGAGAACCATATAGGTTCAGCGGTTACCGAGATCATTCAGTATAAATAGACAGACAAGCATCCAGTTACTTTTATATGTATAAGTATTATTCCTTTCTATACCTATATGAATGTGTGTGTGTGAGTGTGTGTAAAATCAGTAGACCATGGTAAGACGCATGGTTCATTATACCGTAGGCACACGTGCATTTTGGAGTAGGGGCGTTCTTATGGGGTGGTGGTCTTTATACCGTAGGTATATAGAAAAATTTGCAAAGCTTTGTAGTGTTTGGTCTTCACCGCGTCATAACTTAAGTTGTAAAGGGATATATTCTACTATGCGTGATGCGCAACATTAGTAAAAGTAGGGGAATGCCTTAGCGAAAAAAACAAACGTCACTCATTTTTGTTACGTCACAAAGATAAAAAGTTAGACACTATTACTAGGTTCCGAAACTCCCCTGGTGTGCAAAAATGTCCCAATTTATGCAAACTCAAAGTAAAGAAAGAAATACAAACAAAATTCGCACAGTTTGTGTGTGTAGTGTATACTTTAACTTTATAGTAGTCTGCTTTTTATTGTTTTCAAAAAATAAATTCAGCTTCATGTTAGATAGAGTAAACCTCGGAACGAAGCCCAATCTGTCCTACCTTTGATTCCTGTGACGTCATAAAAATCAGGGAGATGAGAGGAGAAGTGGAAAAGAAAACCTTTAAAAAAGAGATGGATAATCCCTCATTTTTATGACGTTACAGGAATCAACCTCGGGTACGTGCACAGGAATTTGTCTCTGGGGTGCGAGCATTGGGATACACCACCTTAACCCCTTTTGCAATTCATCTTTTAAAAAGCATGCTGAATTGTTGCCAATAAAGAAAATGCTATAATATTGGAAGAACAAACAATCTACAAATAGAACTTACTAACAAAGATTGTGTAATCAAAAGAAAACCTGTTAAATGGACGTTTCTCCATTTAATTTTTATAGAAAAGTAACAGGAATTCTGCCTGGGTGTCTGTGTGCTCCAAGATCTCGCTAAACACTAAACCGATCTTTTAAAGTGTAGCTTCTCATAGTTTTTTAAAACTATTTTGAAAAAGGGTTACCACCAAAATCGCCCTTAAGAAAAAAATGACCTTATAATAAAGTAACAGAATGTGTGTTTGTCTCTCTGTTTGTGTGTTCCAAGATCTCGCTAAGCACTGAACCGATATATAGCTTCTCATAGGTTTTTTAAAACAATTTTGGAGGAGGGTACCACTAAAATCGCAATTAAGAAAAATGAATTTGAAAAATAATAGTTTTTTGCTTTAAAAAAAAATAAGAATGGTCAAATATATTTCATCAAGAACAATGAAGTGTGTACTTTAAGGCCTCTGAAGTTTATACATTTATCAAGATTCTAAGTTATTATGATTCTATTTACCAGATGCTACTGCCATGGTTTGGTCTAGTGCAAATTATACGACGTCTGGAACCAATGGAATTGGACTTGTTTTTCACCTTATAAAGTAGTATAATGTATGTCTGTGTGTCTGTCAAAATGGTTGGATTTATGAAATTTCAATGATTAATGTCGACTATACTGCATTCAATGAAGGTGGTAATAACTGTAATTTTAGCCATGCCGTTAATTGACATTAATTATGTCAAACGATGGGTTTTGATAAAAGGAGTTAAGGCTGACATGAGATAATGATAAAATATAAACTTTTGTTATAGAAGAATCAACCGTCTATTTCTATAGAAGCATTATATTAGTCCCCGCAGTGGTTATTTATTTCAATAAGATGCAAAAATCAAACATTAACTTTTAAAACACCCAACCTCTATGAGAACTTCGCCAAGTAGTTTTTTTTTGCATAATTTAGAACTGTAACAATAAAACTTATTATCAATTGCCATTACATAGTGCTTTATGAAGTTGAAGACTTCTATCCTGTTTCAAATTCATTTAATCTTAATTAAGCACTATGCAAAAATATTATGTATCTGTAATAATTATTATTTGTTTAAGTTGTTATTTTTATATTCCTTTGTAATGTTAATGAGACCACTTGTAAACATATTTAATATCTTTTGTAGAGTATCTCCTCTTTAAATAGGAAACGTAACTGTCTATAGTGCCCAGGCAAAAATGGGGATAGATGTCACTGATTTTGGCCTACCTATTTTATTGTCTTCAGGAAATACCCTATACCCCATCTCTTTTCTAGGGGGTTTCTTTCCCCCTTCCACTTCTCTTTCCCTCTACTATGACGTCAATAGAATAGGTAGGCCAAAAACGCTGACATCTCTCCCCATTTTCCTAGGGCACTAAACACAGCTACATAAGATACACGTACTTTTTCTCTGATAATATTGTGATATAACTTATATTGATATCAAGCTAAATTGTATATTACTTGCCTAGCCTATGGTTTCCTTACATATGAATATCTAAAACCTAGGACAACCTAAGAAGTTTGAATGCATTTTGTCTATGATCAGTGTATACTTTTTGGAATTTAATCGAAGTGTTCCAGGCTGAAAAATTATCCAAATGTCGTTTTTCAAATTAAATTATGTATGTTGAATCTTTGATTTGATATTTTAGATAAAAAAAACTATTTCAAAAAACTTGCCATAGCTTTGATGAATATTTATCCTGGTTTTATTGTAAATGCATTTATAATTACACCATAATGTATTTAAAGCAATTGTAATTTTTGCATCAAAGACTATTTAGTGAAAGATATTTAGCACCAAAAGAAAAACTAATTATCCTAAGCTTTAGGTATACCCGTCTATCTAAAAAAGCTATCTTTCTATCTGTATAGGTATCATATTTCCTTATATATATAACTTATGCAATTTTGAGTTATAATTGGATTTAAAGAAATAAAATTAAATGAAAGTGCATAATCATAAACAAAATCAAAGTCGGGCTATTTGCTTTGGTCCATCGGGGGCAGACATGGGTGGTTGGGAGAATAACATTTAAAGTAAAAAATGTAATGGATTAAACCCTCTCCCCCCAACATATTACCACAATTTAGGGGTGACATCATAACATTTATTTATCCTTCCTCCATTAGGGTAAAACACTAGAGGGAGAAAGGTTTAAATAACTGTATCTCCCCATCGCATCAACCTTATGCAACCTTTCTATTGGTTCATTGAAAATCAACTAATGGTGTTGCTTATATTAACACAGCCAAATAGCAGAAAATAATTTAGAAGCAGACAAAAAAGGTAATTGAAATAGAAAGGGAGGTAGTTGTTTGTAAATATATACATCTATACTATAAATCTGTTCTTCCTCCCCTTTTTAATTCTCTGAACTAAAGAAACTTAAACAGTTTTTATACGGTTATAAATGTTCCTACCTGTAAGATATCTGCCATGCCTAGGGTCACAGGCTGCCATCATGTTCTTGGCATCGAACATCTGCTGGGTCAACTCAGGAACTGTCAGTGCTGAAATTCATAACTTATGGTTAATATTTTTCATTTTATTCCGATGAAAGGGTACCATTAGTATAATTGATTTTTAGCCCTGATTGAAATCTCTATCTCAACTGGGATCCCCTATTCCTTATTTAATCTAACCTAACTTAAATTAAGATTATGCTCTACCTTAACTATTTGTCTAATTAAACAAACAGTTATTAAAGATTATTTTTCTGAATATCTACGAATTCTACTTAAAAATCCTAATACATAAATGGCAGGGATAAGGGATGGGAAACGTAGGAAAATATTATTTCAGGCCTATTTCAAGCCTAGGCCTATTTCTAGCCTAATAAACCAGTTTTGGGATAGCGCAGTGGTTCGTATAAAATGCTAATGAAAAAGCTGTGTGTGTGTGTGTGTGTGTGTAGATAAAGTATAGAATCAAATTCAGGTAGCTAGTTTAAAGTAAAAAACATAACTTTTTATAAACCTATATATTAATGGCTTTTGTTAAAATGAAGTTTTTTCTCTCCCAAAATTTTTTATCTTTTACTTTGGTAATTTGAACTGTCAGAAAGCTATCGTTGGGTTTCCCTCAGACAGATTTTAGTTTGTATTATTTGCATTTTTATTAATGAGTAAAAATTTTATTTGAAAATTTCATTGCTAATTAAAATTCAAAATAAATAAATAAATATGCACTTGGGTAATATTCTATCAAGTTCTTTGGATACTATACTGGATATAATGTAATGATATATCTGTACTGTGTTGTATTGTACAAAAATTAGGGTGAAGGTGTTGTATCAACGCCGTACTAAATTTTTAAAATTCAAAATACAACATCTAATTTATAAACTACCAAATGAAAATTCGTAGCTACCTTCTTTCCAAAAAAATAATCCCGTTATTTTTGTTTTTTCTATGTGGCCCTTTTTTAATGTTTAACTCTAAGCAGATTTAATAATTAAACTAATGTGATCTAACACCATTTATATTTATTTTTTCGTAGCAGACGAAATCATTATTTTTTCTAGAATTGTCTGCTTGTAAAATTTCCGCCATCTGTGATTTGGGCTTGTTTTGTATCAACCAATCACCAATTGGCTCCGCCAATTGGTGATTGGTTGATACAAAACAAGCCCAAATCACAGAACACTATTGGTTTAGAGCGGTAGCCAATATGAGCCGTCCGCCAGTAAGGTCATTAAATTAGGCAAATGGTAAAAGTTGCATGATCCCTTTCAAAACCAGGCCGAGACCTAATTTATGGTCAGGTTTCCTATCCCTTATCCCTGATAAATGGTAGTTTGGTTTTAAATACTAATAAATGATTTTCAAAAATTGTTATGAATGTCTGATTAATGTCTATTCTAAAATGTAAATATCTTATAGATTAGTTAAACTTAATGGTAAAGTTTAGTTTTCACAATTTAGCTTGTAACGTTTGTTTGAAATTTTTGATAAAATATTGATTGATAAGAAATAAGATCTATACAAACTCGACATTTTTTTAAGACCATACTATGTAATACTTATGTTATTTTAGTATTGATCAGACTAATTTAGTTTTTGAGTGTCCTATTAACAATGCATTTAATCAAAGAGTGCAATTACATTATTTATTATCTTAAAGTAGACAGTCATTCTACCAAAATAAAAAAGGTATAAAGATTCTGTACAAAATTTCAAATAATTGTGTACTTTTTGGTTTTTACCATACTTAATCTAGATAAAGCACTTTTGAATACTGTAAGAAAAAGCATATTGATCTTAGTTTTATAAAAGGAAAGAACAATTTCTCTAATAATAATAGTTCAGGAGTTATATAATAGAGAAATATTATCAATTTAATACTCGAACAGAAAACATAAAATTCTTTTGGTGTATTTTTATCTCAATGTTTTGTTAGAGTCTGATTAATGTCTAATTCATTGAAGTAAACAATAATAAATCATAATAAAATCAAGCAAATTTGTTTCTTTTACCATTTTATAACTGTAAGCTAATAAAAGTTCCCTTTTATCTTCAGAAGAAAGGCTTAGGCTTTAACTTCAAGACAAAGATCATGCAATTGAAGGGTTAGGTGTGTCTTAGTTCTTTTCATGATAACCTTACCCAAGATCTTTTGATAAAGACATGGCCTAAGACTGCATGGACCTGATACTTGTTAGTTATTGATCAGATATTTCAGAAAACAAAACTCTTACCTCTGTAGACTTGAGAGCCACGGGCAGTAAGAGGAGCAAAACCTTAACAGAACAGGTTATATTTCAGGGAGTAAGAAAGAGTTTTGTGCTTTAAAATAAATAATACTTGTCCAAACTATTTAGTCTAAATAATGTGGAAAGAAAATTTATTTTTAAGCTCAATTACCTCCCCCTTTTCTCCCTGTATTTTTTATATCTCAAAATAATCATAATTTCAAAACTTTACCAAATTAAAAGAAAAATTCAATTTAAAGCTTGAAAAGTAAGGTTATATTTTACATAATAGAATAAAAAGAGGTAAAACTACACATTGTCTAACAGCAAAAAATATTCTCTTCAAATTTACAAAATTGAAATGTGCTTTTGTTTATTGATAGATTGCACTGCAGTGTGCATTCATTGTGCCAGGCATAATAATATTCCGCGGCATTCACCAATTTTTGGCGCGCCACAAACCCGAGCTCATTTCAATATCTTTGAGACTACACATTCATGAACCGGAAACACGTTTAGATGTAGCTTGAACATGAACATGCCATAATTAAGATTTACATAAAATGTGCAAACCACTCCTGAAAACTACACAATAAAAGATTATGATACATTCTACTAATGGAGAAAAATACATATAAATAATTGTTTTAGTATTTATATCAATTTCGGGATAAAGCTTCCTGCTGAAACTTATAATATTTTGAGTTAATTAGTTCTTACACCAATTACATGTATTTTTCTCCCTTTAGGAAATTAAATCTAATACTTGTTTTGTAAAGTAACCAAAAGTGAAGAATTAGTGGCGCGCAAAAACTGGTGAATGCCGCGCAACATTATTTTACCTGGCATAAAGAAGTGAAGCCTGGGGAATGGGACCATGTTGACCGCCAGCTTCCGGAGGTCAGCGTTCAGCTGGCCAGGGAACCTGAAACAGATAAGACAAGATTAGTATTCATGAAAACTTTTTAAATGGATAAAATTGATCTCCTTTCAATATCAGACATATAAACCGTCTAGAAATTATTTCTGGAACTAAAAAAATGAGGATTAACTTATAATTATAGTGTTAAATACAAAAACAGTTAATATGTTTTGAGACCAGTGTTTTAGAAGTCCCTGGGGCCTTAGTGCCATACAATAACGAGAAAGCATTGATTTGATTAAAATATTTTTTTTTGATTTAGTACTTTCCTCATTCGAATATCTATCCAAATTTATCTATCTATTTACATATATATTTATATATACTATCTATATATTTTTTATGAACTTCTCTTATACCATTTTTTTCAACTAATTGAGTTACGACGTTTTTCTCTTTACCGTTTAAGTTCTTTTTTCATTGCATTTTCAATAAATTTTCAATAAATTTTAATGATTTTGCACAACATAAACAAAAATGATAATACAAAAAGTAAAAAACAATGACTTATTATTTTAAGTTGATTAAATTAAATTTATTTCATGCCATTTCATACTCTCTTTAGATAATTTAATTATGATTTATATCATTTTGTCTCAAATAAAGCCAAATTGTAAAAATACAAGTTATTTCACACAAATAGATATAATTTGAAATGTCCGTCCGTCCGTCTGATGTTCTCGGCTCCTTTTCAAGATAGACGACTCAAATTTTCATGGCTTAAATAAGGTTACATTCTTCAAATTTTCACCAAGTTTCATTAATATTGGTCAATTACTTGGAGTGCTAGATCGATTCCTAGATTTTTTTGATTTCATAATTTTCTCCACTCCTAGTCAAGATAGATGAAATTTGCCAAAAGTTTATAAAACTATTTTTGGGGAGGGTACAACCACCCTTCCAAGAGAATTTAACCCTAGAATAAAATGACCCTGAAATGGAAAAGGGGATGGTATACACCCCCCCCCTCTCCTTAACCATAAAAATTGATAATAAGTATTACAACGAGTTTAGAATATATAATTTAGGGAGACTATTTTTAATAGCTTTTTAATTATGCTAAAAATTATTTTAAAAAAAAACTATGTATTAACAATCATTAGTTAAATATAATTTTCAGTAGCAAAACTATTATATTTTTCCTTTTGTCCGTCCGCGAGCCTGTCAATGTCAAGTACGAAATTTTCTTGGTCCGTCGGTATGTTGTTTGTGCAACACAATATACACTCACAAAATTAATAAATAAATAATTCGTGAATGATTCTATTTTCTTTTTTTACTTTTTTTTATTAAAATCGTAATTAGTCCAAGGTGCCTTTTAAATAATGGACCTTTTCTAATTATAGAGTAGGTTCACTGCTAGAAACAATCATGTTAAATGGTCCAAAATGACTTTAAAAATATCGTAAAACTCCATTAATCGTGAAATAAAACTGTAAAACAATTTACTTTAATCTTATCATTACTATAAATATACTTTTTTTATTATTGTATTACCCTTTAAAGGGCAAGGAGATAGTTATACTAGAAAATAATTCCTTTTCATTATATTTTTTGATACTTCACGAGAGAGTATTTTTACACGGCATAATTACACTAAAACCTGTGCAATTTATAACCAATAATATAGCTGGATTGTTCTTAAGTAAGCAAGTATTTATATATTCTATAATTCATTTCGTTTCGCAAATAGCCAAAACCCTGTCAAAATCTAAACTATGGAGAATTGCAAGCAAATCTTTCTTATCTATATACATTAACTAGTTGCTTCGTTCCTAGCCTCTAGGGGAGGGCAGGAGAGTTTTAAAAATGGTCTAAAACCAGCCCAAGATATTACTATAGCTTTCCTAAAAAATTTAACCTAATCGGACATTGAATATCTGAGATCTTTAGCTTTAGATAAAAAAAACTAACTACTTTATATTATAGTAAGTACTAGTGGCTACTCCCCTAGAGGCCTCTAGGGACACTTGATTTGAACCCTGTAATGGAGAACCTGATCGGTTCAGCGATTAGTGAGATACATTGGTAAAAACATACAAACACACAGTCAAACAGACAGACAGACATCCTGTTACTTTATTATAAGGATTGCTTATTAAGAGATATAAGTTTTCCGGAATTGTAATGTAGGGAGTAGATTTGAAATCTGCATCAAATTTTAAGGATTTTTTATAAAATTCGTTTTTTCTATAATTCTTTATCTAAAAGCGGAAATACAAATTAAGTTAATTAATTTTGGCATCTGTGATTGGTGGATTTAAAAAATCTGCGCTCTGATTGGATGTCGTACATCATTCAACCAATTAGAGCGCAGGTAGTTTAAAATCCACCTATCCTATTGGTCAAAATTAATTAACTTAAAATGTATTTTCGCTTTTAGATAAAGAATTTTACAAAAAACGAATTTTATAAAAAATCCTTAAAATTTGATGCAGATTTCAAATCTACTCCCTAAATTAAAATTCCGGAAAACTTATATCTCTTATTGCTTATAATCCATTTTCCTAACCGTGTATAAATGATATAGTCTAATGGTCAAAGTAAGATAAATTAACCTATTGTAAACTATAGGAAAGGGTCTCTCCGATTTTTTTTTTAAATAGGCCAAAACTGCTAATTTTCAAGATGATTTTTTGTATCCTATTTATCTATTATATAAAGTTTTTGTTTGTTTGTCAGTTAAGATATCCCTAAAAATCAGACATGTGACGTCATAAAAATGAGTGATTATCCATCTCTTTTTTAGAGATTTTCATTCCCACCTCTCCTCTCATCTCCTGTATTTTTATGACGTCACATGTCTGTTTGTTAAGTGACTTTCTCCACTTACAAGATATCCCAATTTTAGGGAAGCATCACTTTTGTCTCTGAATGGTTTCAGGCAATTTTCTTCCCCAGATGTTAGATTTTAAAACTAGTATTTCTTGGATTTCTGGAAACGTAAGTTAACGGTTAAAGAATTTTAAGAAGTAAAATTTTTTTTTATTTTTAGATTTAATAGTGTCCTCCTAAGCAGTGTATTTTTTAGTGCACTTTAGTACAAATAAGCCATGCATGACCCCCTTCATATGTAAGTTCCTGAGCACACCCCTTTGTAAATTAAGGAATAGTCCCACGTACAGTTAGGTACAAGAATGTTTCATACTGTACTTGGACAGCAAGTTTACCATTCTATTTTTTGCAAGCGACTGCACACCTAGCCTCTATGGGAGGTATGGCTATCATCAAATAAAACCATCGAGAGACTTGAATTCAGAAATAAACAAAAGCTATCCCGTTGCCTCTGTGTAGCTTTCTTAAATTGGAGAACTCGATCGGTTTAGTGTTCAGTGGGATCTTAACACACAAAGAAAAACTAGAATTACTTTATATATTAGAACTAGCGACTAGAGCCTCCTAACGGAACTTTTGTCGGGGGAGTGGGTCATTTTTATAGGAGCAATTTCTTTTGGGAGGGTGGCGTTACTCCAAAATAGTTATAAACCTTCCCCGTCCTTCCACACAGACAGGTAGACATCATATTACTTTCATAAAAAGTCCTGAAGAATTTAGTTTTAATGGAAAAGTATACTAGTTCACGAATTTACAAAAAATAATGCTATCCCAAATCAAAGTGATCCACACATATATCTAGCTGTCTTATGTGAAAAAAATATTCCAACATTCATTTTTATCCCTACAGGCATAGGCGTCCAAGGGGGGGGGGTAATGGGGTGATTACCCTTCCCCCCCAAACGATTTTGGGGGTGCCGTAGGCACCCCCAAAATTTTTTTCATTTTACCCCCCCATTCAAAATTTACCCCCCCAAAATAAAAAATCTGTAATAAAAAAAATTTTTGCGCGCTTCGCGCGCATTTTTAATACTATATATTTAATAAAATTTAGATTACCCCCCCCAAAAATTTTACCCCGGGGGTAAAGTTTGGGGGGGTAAACTAAATTTACCCCTGCCAACAGATTTCAGGGGGGGTAATTACCCCCCCCAAGCAAATTTTACCCCCGGGGTAAAAATTTTGGGGGTGGTAAAAAAAATTTTTACCCCCCCCCCAAAATAAAAAGCTTGGACGCCCCTGCCTACAGGCTTATTGCTTTAATAAGCAGAAATATAAGAAGAAGTATATGCATATCCTTACATAAAAGTAACAGGATGTCTATTTGTCTTGTGTGTATGCCGAAAGATGTTATAAACCGCTGAACCGATATGGTTCTCCTTTTCTGTGAAGCTTCCCATAGGTCCAGGAAAGTACTTTAAAAACTATTTTAGCGATGGATACAATCATACTGTAAAGAGAAATACAAATATATAACCCAAATTAATTTTTAAAACTACAATTGTCCTCGAGGACTTAAGTGATAAAATAAATTGTAAAAAATAGCAAAACATTAGCACTGTAGTTGCTCTTTATCTTTTTTATATTATAAACTTTATTGCCAGTGACCTTTTCCTATTTCCCTTAGAGTTTTTCTAAAAAAGATATGATATGTTTCAAGTTAATCTAGGAAACGTATATTAAAGAGTTTTTAAAGTTCTTTTTGGCAACATATTTAGTAAAAAGTTGCAACATTAGAACAATTGTGAACAACTTCACATTATTGAATAGTATCCAAAGTTATCAGAAAGATTTTTAACAAAAAAGTTTTAATTAAATCAATGATTTGGCAAAAAATGATGATCCATTAAATTTTTAAGTGCATTAAGTAAATGACAATAAGTTTAATGAGTAAGGAAGTTAATTATTTAATTATTATTTATATCAAGTTATACTATAGTAATAATTATGTGTCTAGATAGGTAATCTATCCTTTCATCTAAAGTAAAAAGTTTTTTTCATGAAGCTTAAGATTTCAATAACTACTGAACTGATTGAGTTCGCCTTTTTAGGAAACCATCACATAGGTATTATGATGGTTGTAGTTTTTTTAGTTTTAAGCCTTGCGATGGCTTTAGACTATTTTTTTAGCTGTATAATATATAGCTAGTTTATAGATTGATGGTTGAATAGATAAATGAATGGATGGACGAATTTAAGCCTCTAATGGGGTCAAGACATTTCCCCTACTCTATCTAATTACTTATTCTGCGCATCTGAAGTATTATGCAGGAATCATTCTTAACGTCTTCATTCTTTAGATAGATAAAAAGATAGCTAGAAAAATATCTAGAAAGTTACCTAAGGCAAGTAGTTACACCAGACATGGTGAGGGAGACAAGATGGTTTAGATCTCCGTATGTCGGGGTTGTCAACTTCAGGGTTCTGAAATATTAATAATAACATTAACAGGGTTGTCAACTTTATTGATATGAAACAAAAATAATAACAATAACAGGGTTGTCAACTTTAATTTTCTGAAACAAAAATTTAAAATTAACAGGGTTGTCAACTTAAAATTCTGAAACAATAATAATAACATTAACAGGGTTGTCAACTTTAGGGATCTGAAACAAAAATAGTAACATTAACAGGGTTGTCAACTACAGGGTTCTAAAACAGTAACATTAAAAAGGTTGTCAACTTTAAGTTTCTGAAACAAAAATTAATAAATTAAACAGGGATATTAACTTTAATTTTCTGAAACCAAAATATCATAAAATTACAAGGATTACCGTTTATATATAGGTGCGAAATAGTGGGCGTTGGCACCCCCCCTCCCCTCAAATCGAACATTTCCGGGAGGGTGCAGTTGCTCCCATTACAAAATCCTTTATACGTGCCTGGTTATATGCATTAATTCAAATGAATTTAAGCATTTTTCACTTAAACTTATAATTTCTATTTCATATATGTTTATACAATAAAGATAATAGTAGATTTAGCAAAATTTAATTTATTGACAATAACTGCAATCAATCTTCTATTACAACCCCACCCCCCCCCCCCCACTCCAAAAAAATGCTTTAAAAGAACGTGTCCTAACATTTGCAATCGTTTCTTTTTTTGTAGACCTCTTATTTTTGAAGTAATGTAAGTTTTTTTAAAATTAAGTTGCTATTAAGGTACAAAAACGCAAATAAAAAAGAAGAAAATTCCTTTATAAACAAAAATAGTAAGATCTTTAATTTGACACCTTACTTTTTTAATTATGTTGAGTAATTATTGAAAAAATTTGTTTTGTTGAACCCCGTTGAATCAAAACTTTGAACTTTGGGAGCTCGTCACAAATAGGTTAAAAAATCACTAGTTAGGACACGTTCTTTAGTGTATTAAAAAGAAGTTCAATTTGTAAAGAATAGTTATGGCTGTTTTTAATAATTAAAAATCTGTTAAAATTATAGAAACACTATTTATTCCACTAGACTAATTAAATTTACAGACATACATATATGCCAGGGTGTTAGGGGATAAGACAATGGGCGATAAAAAAATATCCCTTCTCTAGATTAATGGTAAAGAAGTTTAGACAGTGTAGATTTGAACTCCCAAAATTAAGATTAATAAGTTTTGAAGCCAACGAATAAAGGGTGGTATTTCAAAACTTTGGAAATAAGTAAAATTTACAGTCCAATGTCCCCTTCCTCCATGTAGACTTACTTAAATACAGACAAACGAACAAAACAATTAATTTAAAGACGTCTTATAATTTTACACAATTTTAAATATATTCAATGCTTTTTTGTTTTTTAACTTTAAAGTTTTTAAAAATGAATTTACGTAAAAAACCACAAAAGATGATTATTGGCCAATTTAAGTAAAAAATTAATGCTTTCTCAAATCATGTGCGTAATGATTAGTAAATTAATGTTATTTAAAAATGTTTATTTTCTAAAATTTTATATTTAAGGGGTTTCAAAAAGCAGGACCTAATAATAAAAAATCGGTCCAACTTTTCAAATATTTAGCTTTAAACCTCCCCATTGCAATGATCTTGTGCCGAATCTCAATTGGGTCATTGAAAATCAACCAATGGTGTCGGTACTATCAAAACAGCAGAAAACAATTTGCTAGCAGACGAAAAAGATCATTGGTAAAGGAAGGGAGGTAGTTATCTGTATATTCATCTATACTATAGATCTATTATCTCAATTACAAATTACTAGGTTGTCTCACTAAAAAATATCTCTTGACCACCGTCCACCCCTATTTCCCTTTTTTGAACACTGTTGGCTCTATCCCTACTAGGTACTTTCCCTGCGGGGATTACTCAACTTTAACTTAACCCAACCTAACCTAAAATAAACATGAGAAAATCTGTTTCTTTTTCAAATATTTTGTTTGTTGATAAAGCAAACCACCTATTAAGAATTGAGAAGAAAGGACAAGAGTAATTATAAAGTAGCTGCGCTACAAAACCATAGATTACGTCAGTCCGTCGTCTAGACATTTAGCAACAAATAATCTATAACAATGATTTTAATAATTTGCAAAAAATAATTCAACAACAAATTATGTGTGTTTTTGTAAATAATTGTAACGGTATTATTAAAATGAAGCTACTCATCAACTTTTGGAATTTTACAGTAAAATTTCGTAGCTACCTAGAGTGCCCTAGGAAGATGGGGATAGATGTCACTGCTTTTGGTCTACCTATTCTATTGACGTCAGGAAATACCCTATACACCATCTCTTTTCCAGGGGGTTTCTTTCCCCCTTCCCTTTCTCTTTCCCTCTACTATAACGTCAATAGAATAGGTAGGCCAAAAGCAGTGACATCTATCCCCATTTTCCTAGGGCACTAAAGATAGCTAGTGTAATTTCTATTCCAAAACGGTCAAAAATTATTATTTAATTTTACTGGAAGTGTTGAGGTACCCTTCAAAAAATAGTTATAAACCTTCTCTGGACATATGAGAAACTATAAAGGAGAACCATATAGGTCCAGCGGCTAGCGAGATCTTTAGATACAGAAAGACAGACAAACATCTTGTTACTTTTTATATAAGGAATATTAACACTTCACCTGAAGCAGATGTCATAAAGAGCCTCGTTGTCAATACAATAGGTCTCGTCAGTATTCTCAACCAGCTGATGCACAGACAGGGTGGCGTTGTAGGGTTCCACCACAGTGTCAGATACCTAGATAGATAGATATATATATAGACAGATAGATAGATAGTTCGTTAGATAGATAGATAGATAGAAATAAATAGATTACCTTTGGTGAAGGAACGACAGAGTAGGTGTTCATAATTCTATCCGGATATTCCTCCCTAAATAATAATAAAAATTTCATTTCCCGCCATTTACAATAAAAACAAAATGGCGGTTAGTTCTTTTCCAAACAGCGTATAGTGTCCAATTAAAAATTACCAATGAAAGGCCATATATACATTGTAATTAACCAATGGTAAATTGTATACTGGCCTATAATTGGTCATTAATATTGTATGACGTAATTTTCATTAGACACGATACACTGTTTCAACCGCCATCTTGTTTTTTTATTTTAAATGGCGGGAAATTAAATTTATGACGACATTAAGTGAATCATTGAAAGTGCCAGTTAAAAGTCCAATAATTTTTATCGTAAAAATATTATTTACTTCTTTACTGCTACAAATACATCTGTTGGGGAAAATGAAATTATAAGTTGGCCTACCTGATCTTGGAGATGAGCAGGGTGCCCATTCCAGAGCCAGTTCCTCCCCCCAAAGAGTGGGTGAGCTGGAAGCCTTGCAGGCAGTCAGTGGACTCTGCCTCCTTCCTAACCACGTCTAACACAGAGTCTACCAGCTCAGCTCCTAGATAGATACATAAATATTTAGATGGATAGAAAGGTACTGATAGACACATTCTTATATAAAAGTAACAGGATGTCTCTCTCTCTGTGTAGTTGAAGATCTCGCTAACCGCTGAGCTGACATGGTTCTCCATTACAGTGAAGTTTCAAGGTTTTTAACCATTTTGGAGAGGGTACAACCACCCTCCCAAGAAAAGTAACCCCCGAAACAAATACCCCCCCAATAAAAAATAGTGGCGTAGCCGTTATTTAATAATTAACAAGAGTGCATGGTATGAATCCTAATACAGACATATTAACATACAGATAGATAGATAGACAGATAGATATATACATGACGAGATAGATAGATAAATAGACATAATCTAATTAAGAGTATATATGCATACTCCATAGTATGAAACCAATTACAGACATATAGACAGACAGTTAGAATCATAGATAGATAGATATATAGAAAGAAAGATAGATAGATAAAGCCATAATCTAATTAAGAGTATGCATAGTATGAAACCAAAAATGGAAAAGCTTTTTAAAAATTAGATTGGTCAAGTTTAATTATGGCATAGGTTAATTTACAAACTATACAAACTCAGGGATATAAAGGGATAAGACAATGGACGGTATATTTATGTACAATAATTCCCTAATGATGATACACAAGATTACTCCTTCCGTAGATTACAAATAGTAATTGAAAAGATTTGACACTTAACTTAATGAACCAATGAGTAAAAAGTCTTCAAAGTTGTTCAGCCAATGAATATGAAACGTTATTATAAAACTTTGGGGACTAAATGATAAACAGCCCAATGTCCTAATCCTCCCTGATTCAAACTAAATATACACAGTTATCATATGACTTAGCTAAACTATAATAATAGCGAAACTAATTTTATATTGTACAATGTAAATAGGTCTGTTCGTCTTTCTGTCACTTCTTTGAAAATATTTTAAACCGTCTTTTAAATGCTTAGGGGTGATTACCCCTCTAAACGAATTTGGGGGTGCACCCTCAAAATATTTTTCATTTTACCCTTTCCCCCATTTAAATTTACCCCTACCCGTAGGCACCCCCTACCATTTAGGAGGGGGTATACCCCCCCCCCCCAAAAAAAAAAAAAAACAATTTGGGGGGGGGGGAATAAAATAAAATAAAATAAAAAAATTACCCCTGCCAACATATTTCAGGAATGGGGGGAATTACCCCCCCCCCCCCCCCAAGCAAATTTTACCCCCGGGGTAAAAATTTTGGCGGCACCTCGGGGCTAAAAAAACTAGTTTTAATTTTAATCTTATAATTGTACATTTTATATCCGCGGAAAGCTGTTTATAATACGATGCGAGAAATAACTATAAAACATAATAAAATGTGGTGGGGGTACCACCAACCCTCCTGTTGGGGTGAAGTCCCTAGAGGGCAGATACAAAGCCACAGGCATTGCAAAAACTAAAATATGCAAAAAAAAAATTACAAAATAGAAAATACAAATCACCCCTTGAAACTTGTCAAAAGTAAATTTTTGAGCAAAATCATGTTACTAAGAGTGTCATTGATGTAGTTTTCAGAAATAATGGAATGTGAGGATAAATTAATCTTTCCTAAAACTTTTGGCATTGTTTTTGATAAAAAAGGAAAAAGGGAGAAAGATTAAGAAATCTTCCATGGCAGACCGCTGGAAGGATAACTTATAGTGTAGCTTCGCTAAATAAAACGTATTTTTATGCAACTTTAAAAACAATTTGTGTTTAGTTTATCTTTTGTTTATGGGTAGCATAGCAATTCTATAACTCTATAAAGTCATAAGTTGAACAGATTTAGGTAGAAACAAAAAAGCAAGCTTACAATTTATATATATACTAGCGGCTTCGCCCCTAGCCTCCTAGGGGCTTTGCCCCATAAGTTAATAAAAAAATATAAAAATGGCCTAAAACCACCACAGGACCAGTAGGTATATTCCCTGAAAAGTAGAATCTGATCAACTGAGTGGTTACTGTGATCTTAACGGACAGACGGACGGACAGACAGACATTTAGACATCAAGCTACTTTGTATTATAGATGATATTGCAAACTGCATGGCTTATTTTTTAACAATAAATTGCAGAAAATTAAATATTTTATATATGTTTCCCTGTTTGTATTATGTATTTAAAATGTCTTTTTAATGCTTTTTTTGTGCTATAATTTGTAGATAATAAATTATATATTTGTAATTAGAATTGTCATTAAATACATGTTTAAATTACTCTGTGTGAATTTTGGCATAAAAAATTGTCGAATAATATTTTTAGAATAAATTTTTATAATAGCGTTGCATTTTATGATAAATCTATCGAATACAAAAATCGTCCAAAAACAAGTACAATTAAGTTCAAAGGGAAAAGAGAGACATAGAGAGAGAGAGAGAAAGAGAAGAGAGAGAGATAGGTAGATATTGAAATCATCAAAATAATGTATTTTGTTTCAATATCAATGATTTTTTTTTCGGTGCAATATTCCCGACGAAGCGAGATTCTGGCAATAATTTTGGATGTCCAGCTAACTCTAATCATCAATCCTTATTTAGTCCCATTAATTATAACCGCGTGGAGTTTTATTTTTGTTTTTTTTTAAAGCGAAGCTTTTCTATAATCAGGTCCGGTCCGTACGTCCGTCAGAACGTAACGGATAGCTTTTTACGTTAATTTAGGCAAGTTAGAATTGTCCTATCGATTTCAAACTTTACATGATGATTCCTATAGTAGCTAGGTACGCTTTGAAAGCGTAGCAACTCTATAATCATTACCAGAATGTCTGTACGTTCATTTAAACATTTTGATTTTTTTACTTTTTTAACAACAAATTTTTATGTGATCTAATTATCCGATTGATTTGATTTGTCTGGACATTTTTTACTGTTATCAGCTTATTCAGGCATAGTAAGTTCTTATTTAGTACATATATATTTGATAAGTATCTAGTGACTGGGTCTCTAGCTTTTACAGGACTTGCTATGTAAAGGGATGAAGAAAAAAACCAGCCTTAAGATTAAAAGCTCAATCGAACCAAATTATACGACATTTATTCGTAAAAATCATAATTTTTTTTCTATTCAATAAAATGTAAGGTTTTTAATGTTTGTAGCTTAAGATTTCGATGACTACTTAACTGATTGAGTTTTTCCATTTTAGGTAAGCTTCACAGATGCCCCGCGATAGTTGTAGTTTCAGGTCTTGGGATGGTTTTAGAAGATTTTTCTTTCTATCCCTTCCCCTTTAAATACGAAGTTTCAAGATGCTAGAGGCACAGCCGCTAGTATTAATTTTTTGACAAAATTATTTTTAGTGACTTAAAAGCAGGGTTCGGAAGCCGCGCTATCAGCCGCGCGGCTGCGGCTGCGGCTGAATCCTAATTTGCGGCTACGGCTGCGGCTGATGTGGCTGAGGCTTATAGTTATGGAAGTGGCTGAGAGTGGCTGAGGCTTAGTGCGGCTGAGAGTGGCTGCGGCTGAATGCGGCTGAGGCTTAATAAGAATTGGGGTGGCTGAGGCTTACAGTGGCTGAATTGGAATTTTGTGGCTGAGGCTTCGAGCGGCTGAGGCTTACAGTGGCTGAGGGTGGCTGAGGCTTACAGTGGCTGAAGGATTTGTGGCTGAGGCTGCGGCTTACTGAAAGCCGCGCGGCTCATAGCGGCTGCGGCTTACAGTGGCTGATTGGAAAATTAAGCCGCGCGGCTGAGTGAGGCTGAGGCTGAGAGTGGCTGATAACATAATTAAGCCTCGCGGCTTTTTCTGAGGCTGCGGCTTACTGAAAGCCGTGCGGCTGAGGCTGTGGCTGAATTAAATTCAGCCGCGCAGCTGAATGCGGCTGCGGCTGAATACAATATTAAGCCTTGCGGCTGATCTTATGGCTGATTACAAAATAAGCTTTGCAGCTGAGGCTTCGGCTAAATTGGATTTTTTAAATGCATTCTAGGACATTTTTTGGAGAGTTGAGGGTGGTTAGGGGTTGTGAGAATAGGAGTGGAGGGAAGAGGGGGGAGGACAGCAGGATTTTTTCAAATGTTTGATTCAGAATTAGTACCCAAATTTTATAATGGTACCCAAAGTTTTATACTGGTACACAAAGTTTATTCTGGTACCCAAAGTTTTATTCTAGTACCCAAAGTTTTATACTGGTACCCAAAATTATATACTAGTACTCAAATTTTATTCTGGTACCCAAAGTTTTATTCTAGTACCCAAAGTTTTATACTGGTACTCAAAGTTTTATACTGGTACCCAAAGTTTTAGTCTGGTACCCAAAGTTTTATAATGGTACCCAAAGTTTTAGACTAGTACTCAAATTTTATTCTGGTACCCAAAGTTTTATACTGGTACCAAAAGTTTTATACTAGAACCCAAAGTTTTATACTGGTACCCAAAGTTTTAAACTGGTACCCAAAGTTTTATACTGGTACTAAAAATTTATACTGGTACCCAAAGTTTTTTACTGGTACCCAAAGTTTTATACTAGAACCCAAAGTTTTATACTGGTACCCAAAGTTTTATACTGGTACCCAAAGTTTTAAACTGGTTACCAAAGTTTTATACTGGTACTAAAAATTTATACTGGTACCCAAAGTTTTATACAGTTACCCAAATTTTATACTGGTACCCAAAGTTTTATACAGTTACCCAAATTTTATACTGGTGCCCAAATTTTATACTGGTACCCAAAGTTTTATACTGGTACCCAAAGTTTTATACTGGTACCCAAAATTTTATACTAATGCCTAAAATTTTGTTTTAATATTGGTACCCAAAGTTTTATACTGGTACCCAAATTTTATATTGGTACCCAAAGTTTTATACTGGTACCCAAAGTTTTATACTGGTACCCAAAATTTTATACTAATAGCCAAAAATTTATTCTGGTACCCAAAGTTTTATAATGGTACCCAAAGTTTCATACTGGTACCCAAAGTTTTATACTAATAGACAAAAATTTATTCTGATACCCAAAGTTTTATACTGGTACCCAAAGTTTTATACAAGTTTTTTAGCAGTAGGAATTTATTTCAACATCTTTAGTTATGATGCAGTACAAAGCCTATCAACTCCCAGACGACGAGCCAATGCGCTACATGTTGAGCCACGGTCGAGGGTTTCTATGACATTAACTCAAGGTCCAACAACCCTGGATAACTAAGGGGAATTATATCTTTCCTTTGCGCCTGTTTATGAGCCGAGGAACTTTTCATGTTGCACACCTAGCACCTAGGAACCATTTAATGTCTTCAGTTATAACGCAGTGTCTGGACGAGATTCGAATCTATTACATGATGCGCTACTTGTTGAACCTTGGGGAACCAATTCTTTCCTTTTCTGTATTAGTTTAAGTAACATCTATCCAGCAACCAACTTTTTTTTATCGAACTACCTGCCTGAAAGTTTTATGGTAATGAGTTACGCCTGTTTATGAGCCAAGGAAATCCTCCTACTCCAACTTTACATGTTGCACACCTGCCATAGCAGCAGTAGGAACCATTTAATGTCTTCAGTTATAACGCAGTGTCTGGCCGAGATTCGAACCTATTAACTCCCTGATGACAAGCAGATGCGCTTCTTGTTGAACCTTGGATAATTAAGGGGAACCAATTCTTTCCAATTTAAGTGACATCTATCCAACAACCAACTACCTGCCAGAAAGTCTTATGGTAATGAGTTACACCTGTTTACGAGCCAAGGAAATCCTCATACTCTAACTTTACATGTTGCATACCTGGCATAGCTGCAGTAGGAACCATTTAAGGTCTTCAGTTTTCACGCAGTGTCTGGCCAAGATTCGAACCTATTACCTCCATGATGACAAGCAGATGCGCTACATGTTGAGCCATGGTAGGCAGGTTACATTTGTCTTAAAAATAATCGTCTTTAAAATGCTTATCATATGTACACTTGCAATAAATGTATTACTAATTTACCTCTTATGAAAAATGTTTTTTTTTACAAAAGTGCTTTTTATTACAATTATTCATGGGTATAATTTTTATGACAAACTTTTTATGTCACATAATCTTAATGACAAATGTAATTATGAAGTTATTACAAAAAATACTAAACAATAGGTACTGGAAAAAGAAGAACTGAATTAAAATAATATTTTGGGGGGTAGGATGATTTTTATTGGGTGGGGAGGGCCGGGGCGAGTAAATCCCATTTTTAATTTTGGGGTGATGTTTAATTTTTTTTCTAAGGCAATTTTTTTCTGGTAGTGTGATGGTACCCTCCCCCACAATAGTTGTAAACCTTCCCAGTACCTATAAGAAACTACCCTGAATAGGAGCACCATATAGGTTTAGTAGTTAGCGAGATCCTGTAGTACAAACAGATAGACAGACAAACAAACAGACAGACAAACAAACAGACATCATAATACTTAATGATCTAAAAATAAGACAAATTTTCATTTTGAAATATTGAAGCTCTGATAGCTTTTTGGTACGGTAACAGCTTTGAACCATCTATCATCCGGGTTCGAATCCCAGAAGAAAAAAAAATTGGGGGGGATGAAGGGTGACTTTTATTAATTTTTTATGGGAAAATAGGGGGGAGTTTGGTTGATTTTTTTTTTAAAAATTCAAAAACTTGGAAAAGGCAATTTAAAAAGTTTTCATTAGTTCAGTAGTTATCGAATTCTTAATCTACAGACAAAATAACTTAAAAGATTATTGGACCCGGCCAGCTGCTAGCAAGAATATGACTGCCCCTTTTTATTCTGTTTATTTCCCTTGCCCCTACCTCTCTTCTCCCTTCTCCCCGTCTGCTACATACCAAACTAACACAACGAGTGTTTATTTCCCTTGCCCCCACTTCCCTTATTCCTTCTCCCCGTCTGCAATATTCAAAACATACATAACGAGTAGCGGCATTTCATGCGCAAGTCCCCAAACTCAGTCAGAAACTGCTAAATTCTTGCACATTCCCTTTAAGCCAGTCCCCAAAGTCTGAGACTCCTAAAAATTGAATATTTGATCCATTGTCCCCTCCCTTACTCCCTGTGCACTAACCCTTAGAACATAGGTGTAAAGCAATTTTATATTAAAAGAAGGTGTATCAACTTTTTTTTTTTATAGCTAGCCGGTTCTTTTAGTAAGTAGTAGATTTAAAATTTTTCATAGAATTCAGATATGCAATCGGTTTTTTGTAGACCTCTTATTTTTTAAGTAATTTAAGTTTAAAAAAAAAAAATTAAGTCGATTTTAAGGTACTAAAATGCAACAAAAAAAAGAAAGAAAATGGCCATTATGAACAAAAATAATAAGATCTTTAATTTGACACCATACTTTTTCAATTCTGTTAGGTAATTATTGAAAAAATCAATTTTTTTAAACCCACGAGAATAAAAACTTTGAACTTAATTTTATCATTTCACAAGTAAAAAAATATAGGTTCATATATACCTTTAGAATCAGAAAAATATTACGAATCCATTGTAAGCAAAATTGAAAAAAAAAGTTTACAATATATTAGTATATAAACTACAATAAAAGGAATTATATGAAAATATCATATTATATTGTAAAGGCAACGTCTTAATTCTTGAATTGAGTATAAAAATGGGAAGGGGGTAAAGAGGGGGTAAAAAAGGGAAGACGATAGTGTTGCCTGAACAAAAAATTTAATTGGCCATTTGTTTATTTTTTTATTTTTTTACTTTTTTTCAATTTTGCTTACAATGGATTCGTAATATTTTTCTGATTCTAAAGGTATATATGAACCCATGTTATTTATGTCTGTTTGAGAAAATATTTAGGTCTAAAGTTTTTATTAAACCGAGGTTAAAAAAATAGATTTTTTCAATAATTACTCAACAGAATTTTAAAAGTAAGGTGTCAAATTAAAGATCTTACTATTTTTGTTCTTACTGGCCATTTTCTTCTTTTATTTTGTTGCGTTTTAGTACCTTAAAACCGACTTAATTATTTTTTTAAAAAACTTAAATTACTTAAAAAATAAGAGGTCTACAAAAAAACCGATTGCATATCTGAATTCTATGAAAAATTTTACATCTACTACTTACAAAAAGAACCGGCTAGCTATAAAAAAAAAAAGTTGATACAGCTTCTTTAGTTAATAATATTACAAATAAAGTAAGTTTACCTAGAACAAATCTCCTCTAATCTTTTTTTACACATTATATCCACCCTCCTTTTATAATTTTTTTTCAACTTGAGAGGAAAATAACTAAATATAAATGAGAGGAAACAAAAATTATTGTCCATTGTCCATAGCAGAATAAAAACTTTAATCACATTCAATTCTTGGTGGAATTGAACCAAGAACCTTTCCAACACACGACTGCCACACTAACCCCTAGACCAAAGGTGACAGAAATTTTGAAGAAAAATTTAGGTCTAAATATTACAATTATAATAAATTATTGGGTGCTAAATTTCATAGGTATAACTCTTATGTACATACTTTTAAAACCTGTTTTAATATGTAATGAGTAAATGGTTAAAGGATACTAGTGGCTGCGCCCCTAAAACCTCTAGGAATACTTAAGGGAAGCAAAAATAATTTATTTTGAGGGTCATCTTTTTTTGGGAGAGAAAAGATACATTTCCCCTAAAAAATTATAAACCTTCCCTGGATCAATAAGAAGCTTCACATTACCACTTTATATAATAGAATATGTGGATATATTAAAAAAAAAGAAAATTTGTTAATAAAATTATGGACCTCATTTATTGGCCAGTTCATTTATATATCCCATAAGAGGGGAGAGATGGATTAAATGGGGTGTATGGGGGTTATTGTTATTTTAGCCAGCTGAGATTATTTCTTTATCAGAGTACATGAAAATATGGACAACTGTGGTATCCGCCTAGGGTAAATGGCAGACACCAGAGTTCGAATAAAGACTACGGCAGTGTGAACAGACGTGGACACCTTACTATAGAGAAGCTACGCTTCTCTAGCATTCACTAGACAAGAATCAACATCTATTTCAGTTGTCACTTTATTGAAGGTGTAAAGGATACTAAAGCTATATACAACAAACAATAACTACATGGATAGGAATAAATGATCATAACATAAAAGCATTATAATACATATACAATAGTCAGTTTGGGCAATCATGATTCCCCATCCCTGGAAAGGGTGGGGGGAATTAAGAATACAGTTAACCATAATATAAATACATATGGATTAGGAATAAAGATAGTTAAAGATAAATCATACAGTAAAACATAGATAATTGCAATGGTTAGGTAGATGGCTATCCCTGTCTGGGGCAGGCAGGATAGCCCATGGAGCAGCACAATAGGTAGATAAGCATAGAGGGGTTGAGTGGTAGGTCTGGGTACTAAAGAGGGAAGGTTTGATGATTACTTGTGACAACAACAGTCTGTGTGGGGGTGATTCTATCAGGTGAGGGCAGGTTTAGATCCTTTATCCTCAGGGTTGAGGTGGTGCTGATAACTTGGTGGTTGAAGGGGAAGGTTCCGGTGCTTAAGATGGGAGAGGGAGGGGTAACACCCCTCCCTCCATTTGCAGGACAACTGAGAGATGAAACCAGTACCGTTATCTGACATATTTTCAGGTGGCCTTATAATTGTAGAATAACAGGATTTAGCTAGGTGCGTAGCATCACTATAATGTCCTGGTTTCTGCATGGTCCAGAGCTGCCGCATACCACAACTCTCCCCTCGGAAGGCTGGAGGGGTTGTCTGCACCGCCAGACTTCCGACAGTGGTTGCGGCCTTCAGTTTGTTGTCCTTGTGGAATGGGTCCGCCAGGATACCAGTTGCTGGACGGTGGTGGACTCCAGCCCTCCCCAGGTCTAACGGAATTGGCTATATCTGCTGGAGTAGCTGGTCCTGTTGGATATTCTGGCCGTTGGATGTGTACCTCTGAGGCCACCCTGGCAACCTCCAGGGGTGGCACAGCACATGAGGGGGCCTGGACCAACAGCCGCCTGGTATACACCTCTTCAGGTTTCTCCACTGGGCTGGTGGTCTCCATCGTGTTGGTCACCTTGTTGCTGGCAGGCTGGCTACTGGATGCAGGCGCAGTTTCTTCGCCCTCGGGGCTGGTCAGGTTCATTCGGCTTCCAGGGTCTCTGTCAACGCGGGCAGGTGGTGGTTGCCATACTGTAGGAGCGTTGCCTCCTTCAGGCTCATTCTGGACATTGGCAGGGTGGTGCATGGCAGTCCGACCTGCGGGGTAGGGAAAGGTAACAGTCCCTCCTTTATGCCGGCGGCTGTCTTGGATCTGCAAGGGTGGCTCCGCTCTAGTTGGCTGGGAGACAGGCCCATCCACGAACACTGCTGCTGGTGGACTGGAGGCACAAGGCTCCGGATTTCCTCCCCTAGCCTGAAGGGGTCCAGGCACATTGTCTCCATCTTGGGTAGACATAATTGTTGGGGATCCTCTACTTCTATGGTTAGGCTCGGCACTTGGCGCATCTAGTTGTGTTACTCCCCAGGCAGCGGTCAAAGCTTCTTCAGTTTGGCTGGTAATGGCTGATACCCTGGCTCCTGGGGCAGATGCAGGGGGCGCAGGCAAGTTTGGCCCAGCCCAAACTTCCTGGTACACCAGTGCAATACAATTACCCTGGCTTGGTTGAGGGAGGTAGACAGCTGGATGCAGTTGAGGGTGTGGGACAGCTGGACTCTCCCTGCTGGCTGGGGGCTCTGGCTGGCTGGGGGTGACGGGTGTCACCCCTTCCTCTGGGGCTGCGGGCTCCTTCCGGGGTCCAGGTATCTCGGTGGCGGCGACGGTTGTCGCCCCAGGCACCAGTGTGGGGGTGCTGGATAGCACCCCCCAGTCTTCACAGGGGTCCAGGTCTCTCGGTGGCGGCGACGGTTGTCGCCCCAGGCACCAGCGTGGGGCGCTGGATAGCACCCCCCAGTCTTCACAGGTGGCGGCGACGGTTGTCGCCCCAGACATCAGCTTGGTGGTGCAGGGAAGCACCTCTCATTCCTTCCAGGTGGCGACGCCGGTTGGCGTCCCATACATCGACTCAGACTCGCTGGCTAGCGCCTCTTGCCTCTCCCACTCGGCGGCCGCCAGGGCCTCCTCGTACACCGTCCCGGTGGCGCTGGGTAGCGCCCCTCGGCTCTTGCTGGGGGTGACAGGGGTTACGGACACCGGTCCCCTGTGGTTGCGGCTGAGGTCCAGGCCAACCCGGTTGGGTTCAGCCGCTCCTCCCAGCACGTTGATCCTGGCCACCATGGTCCCAATCTGAGACACATACTCCTGGGTAGCCGCGGCCCCAGCGGCGGCAGCTAGTTGGGGTGACGGCTGGGCATCTCCCTCCAGGTGGACCTGGGTGGCAGACTGGTTGCATGCAGGTTGTTGGGCGGCCTGGTGTTTCTTCATTGCCCGGTCCCCACCGGTTCTGCACTTGGCGGCTGTGTGGCCGTTGAAGCGGCAGCGCCCCTTCGTCCAGCTGGGTCCCATCAGGCCGGCTTCCCCAGGGTGTATCAACCTGCCAGGTCTCTCCTCCTCCAGTTGGGGCACCAGCTGACAAACAGGGTCTCCCCTACTAGGGGTCAGGCGGTGCTGGGCTGCTTGTGGTGGCTCCTTGGTTACATTCAGCCTCCTCCCCATACACACAGGTTCCTTCCATCCAACGGCGGCTCTCCTCCCCTGGGTGGCGAGGCCAGCCTCGGCCTTAGCTTCTGCAGGTGCTTCTCCACATGAGGGATCCTGCCTCTGGGTATGCCAGGTGGTTGGTAGCAAAGGCCGTTGATGGTGCCAGTCGGAAAGGGGGCTATGATCTCTGGGGGGTACCTGTGGCCAGTGTGTGGACAGGTACCCACAGGTGGACCAGCAAGGCCCAGAAGATGCCATACTGATGGTAGCCTGAACTGTATTCTGGACTGTCAGCAGACTGTTGGTAGCCACCTGAGTTGGGCCAGAGTTGCCAGCTGGTATGGCGTCCCTGCCAGGCTCCGTCAGCTGCTGGTGGGGAGCCCCTGCGGTGGTTCTGGTTTTGGCAAGGGGTGGCCTTCTTATTGACTTCCCTGGTTGGAGCTCTGCATCCTGGTGGGTCTCCATCTTCAGCAGCATGGGGGAACTTGGCTGGGACATGTGCAGTGGTTCAACAGAGTAGCGGCATCTGGTCTTGGAGTGTGGGGGAACAGCCTCACTGCTGCTGGTCAACCCTGCTCCCTCCGTGCTGGGTAAAGTCTTCCACTGCAGCAGGTCACCAGTCCCCATCCTTAGGCCGGTCCCCAGTCGTTCCATGCCTGGGGGCTCCCAGGGAGGCTTGGGTGGCGGCTCCCCCACCCCCAGGTACGCGTCGGGCATCTGGGTGAAGAGCCTATTCCCCTGGGACAGCTCCCCATCCTCCAGCTTGGTGAGGCCAGCGCCAGGGAGGACCTTTCCACCCCAGAAACAGGTGGTACTGGCCCTAGGGCTGGGCCCCGTTGGAGTCTCAGTTCTGGTGGTAGTGTCCATCTTGGGGCTGGCCACTAAGTCTCTGGAGCTTGTCACCTTCTCATTAGGCTCAGTTGCATCGTTCAACACCCCCAGGAGGACACCTACAGGTTCAGTAATCCCCAGTCCAGTATTGCTATTTCTCGTGCGTTGAGCACCAACTGAACAGGAGCTGTGCAGCAGACATTCAGTCACCCTTCCAGACAAGGGCATCTCAGGGACCAGGGGTCTGTGACCTGGCATGTGTTTGATGTTCACTGTGCTCAACACAGTAGACCAAAGTAATAACAGAAGCAGTATCTTGTAGATATAGAAGCAGAGTAGAGTAGCCGCGCCGCAAGGAGGTTCGAGCCGGCTCACCCCTAGTATAAATACTATAGCTGTGTAGTTAGGGTGGTAGTCCACGTAGCCGTAGGCTCGGTCCTCCTGGCTCAAGAGTTTCTGTGGCTGGCGCGCCCCCATGATAAGTAGCAGGGGGTTGGTCTGTTGGGGGCCAGCGTCTTGTTTAACTGTTGAGCCTGAGTTGTTCTCCTTTCCAGTATAGCTCTTGATTTCTGTGGTAACCAGCGGATCTTAGCTTAAAGGTAACAGGGAATATGTTAGGCATCCACAGATGTCTCTAGGAGCGTATCCGCTAGTAGATATATGGATAGGTAGGCTATCTATATATATACATGGCTACACGCCCATATATATATATATACGTGTATAGGAATATCCCCGGAGCTAGCTAGCTTTTCCTCCTTGCTCCAAAAAAATCACGCTTCCTCTGTATATAGTTCACAACTATGAGGGTCGATGGTCCAGGTACACACCACCACTGCCCAGTGTGGGGCAGCAAGTCAGGCTATGTCCACAGGGTGGGCGTACTTTCGTTCAGTTACCATATCAGTTTCCAGTGTTGTTTGGTGAGGTTAGTATTCACTTGATTGTACCCATGATACAAAAAAAACAACATTATTTATCACTTGGGTATTTATATATACATATATTTGTTTCACTAACCACTCAGCTTTGAAGTAGGGTTGGCAGGGCTAGGAGATGTTGAGGGTCTGAGCGGGTTTAAGGAACTGGTTTAGTTTTCCTTATCACACTGTAGACAGGGAGGGAGGAGCTTGCAAGTTTTTTCTCCTAAAAAAATATCTCTGATGTATGCTACAGAGTGGCCCCTCTCCTGTGTGGGTGTGTGTGTGTGTGTGTGTGTGTGTGTGTGTGTGTGTGTGTGAAATCTCCTGTCCTTGCAAAGCGCGTCCGCACCGTCAAATCCGCGCACACGGGGAAAACGCGCTCTCACCCCTCAACTCGCTCTCTCATTGGTCCGCTTCGTCCGTTGGATTTATGATATTTTCCGCACTCTGTTGCGCTACCCGTGAATGGCGCTCTGTGTGTCCGATTGCTAGCCCCACACTACAGACGGACTCAGTCTAGTGTGGGTAGGAAGGGGGAAGCGCGTGAGGGGACAGGGGTAACTCCGTCCGTTTCCCCTGTGAGGGAGGGAGGTAACTGGGTGCTAGTGTAATAGTGCCTTTTCTTCTTAATCCTAGGCTTATCTATTATATCACCCTGATTGTATTTGCCTTCAATGGAGAGGGGCTCCTCCCCTTCCCTTGGAATAAGGGGTGTATTGTTGTTGTGCTATAGGCTTGAGGTGATTTGATTGTATATCAGGGTCTTTATTATATTACATCTAGCTTCTATTTTTGTCCTTATCACAATTGCATAACAGATTTGTTTACTAGCCCTGTTCTATTTTTAGCTGTTATCACAATACACAATAAATCCAAGCCTGTTCTATTTTTAGATTTATCACAACACAACAATTTGTTTGCCAAGCTTTGCTCATAAATCTATTGTTTAGCCATTTTTCTAGATGGGTGGCTGCGTTGTAGCCTCTCAGGATACTTGGAGTTGACGTAGTTTTTCTCTGTTCTGGTGCACTACACTCGTATGTTGGCTCGCAGCTTGCAGCTATGTGGCGTGTTTCAGCCTATCGGCGGCAGGGAATGTCCCGTCCTGCTAGCGCCGCTTGCAGCTATGTGGCGTGTTTCAGCCTATCGGCGGCAGGGAATGTCCCGTCCTGCTAGCGCCGCTTATCCAAATCCAGCTGATGGCGGCAGGGAATGTCCCGTCCTGCTAGCGCCACTGGTTCGGATCCTGCTATCTCTTGCAGTAAAATTGGCCTATTTCCAGCCGTTTACACTTATTTGGCTTGTTTCAGCCGGTCCGCAGGCCTGTTTCAGCCCTTTTGGCGCTCAATTCTCCGTTAGATATCAGCGCTGCTCGCGGTTATTCGTCAAATTTCGCTGTCTCGCTTCCACAACTGCCGGATGCAGAGTTAAACTTTGCTGTCCAGGGTGGGTAATTCAGGTTGCTTGCGTCAGTTTTGCCAGATTCACTGCTGGGAGTACCTTAGCCTCAGATACGCGTCTGCTCTACACTTGTGGTTCGCCGTAATCTCACACAGCTGTCACCAAAGTTGTGGTATCCGCCTAGGGTAAATGGCAGACACCAGAGTTCGAATAAAGACTACGGCAGTGTGAACAGACGTGGACACCTTACTATAGAGAAGCTACGCTTCTCTAGCATTCACTAGACAAGAATCAACATCTATTTCAGTTGTCACTTTATTGAAGGTGTAAAGGATACTAAAGCTATATACAACAAACAATAACTACATGGATAGGAATAAATGATCATAACATAAAAGCATTATAATACATATACAATAGTCAGTTTGGGCAATCATGATTCCCCATCCCTGGAAAGGGTGGGGAATTAAGAATACAGTTAACCATAATATAAATACATATGGATTAGGAATAAAGATAGTTAAAGATAAATCATACAGTAAAACATAGATAATTGCAATGGTTAGGTAGATGGCTATCCCTGTCTGGGGCAGGCAGGATAGCCCATGGAGCAGCACAATAGGTAGATAAGCATAGAGGGGTTGAGTGGTAGGTCTGGGTACTAAAGAGGGAAGGTTTGATGATTACTTGTGACAACAACAGTCTGTGTGGGGGTGATTCTATCAGGTGAGGGCAGGTTTAGATCCTTTATCCTCAGGGTTGAGGTGGTGCTGATAACTTGGTGGTTGAAGGGGAAGGTTCCGGTGCTTAAGATGGGAGAGGGAGGGGTAACACCCCTCCCTCCATTTGCAGGACAACTGAGAGATGAAACCAGTACCGTTATCTGACATATTTTCAGGTGGCCTTATAATTGTAGAATAACAGGATTTAGCTAGGTGCGTAGCATCACTATAATGTCCTGGTTTCTGCATGGTCCAGAGCTGCCGCATACCACACAACATCAAAGTAATAATATATCGATTCATGTATTGCTTATAAATTCAGAAATTGTATAACATAATGATAAAGATAAAGAAACATTTTTTTTATAATAATTGCAGTTTCGAAAATAAAATCAATTTTAGTAAGCATCTTTGTAAAATAAACAAAATCGGATGATATATGATAATCATTTAACTATTTCAATCTATCGAGTACATAAAGATTATGTAGATTTTTTTGCATATTATACAGGACAATTTATTGCATTTTACAGACCTTTTTTTAACCAACTTTAAAAGTAAAATACATCGCTGTTTAAATTTTTTTTGTTAGAAAACATATTAGGATAATTTGTGTTCAAAATAAACACACACTCACATGCATAACTTTTTCAGTGTCTCTCATCAACCACAAAGTATTAAATACATTTAAAATTGAAGAAATACTTAAGTAGGAGAAGCTTAATTATATAGAACAAGTATTGCGTACCTAAACGGAAAAATAATAGAGAAGCTACTATATAACTTGAGTATCACAAAAATTGATTGCCCCCTGTGAGGTTTGAACTCTTGGTCCCTAGTTTACAAGACGAGTGCTCTACCATTAAGCTAAATAGGCCACTTGTACAAGAAAAAAAATTTAAGATAATACAAATTCATAGTGAATATTAAGTAAATTCTGAAAAATTTGTATCTTTTAAAAACAATAAAATTAGGCAAACGTCAGTAGGGCAGTTACCCTATAAATAGTATTCAATAATATTCATAAGTATCAACGTTCAAAAACGTATTGCTCCTGGTGAAATTCGAACTTATAACCCCGGCATAACAGTGTAGAAGAACCGTGCGCTAACTGATTGCGCCACTGGAGCTCTTACATTACAGGTTCAAACTTTTTGTAGTTGTTCGAGATGGTAGTTTCTATGTTGTAATTAAAAAAAAAATTAAGATAAAATTTTTATAAAAGAATATAAAAAAATTTTAAAGTATAACATTTAAAAAAAAATACATTTAAAAAAATTATTTTTGGGCGATGGAAATGTCTGACCCCCACCCCAAAATTAGCTCAAAACCATCCAATGTCAATATATATATAACTAGCGGCTACGCCCCTAGAGGCCTCTAGGGGGCACTTGAGGAAGAGAGAGTCAAATTTAATAACCCAATTTCTTATTTTAAATTTTTAAAGAAAAGTAAAAAAAAAAATTTTTTTGGGGGGGGAGAATTTTTTTTTTTTGGGGGGGGGGGGTGCCTCCCCCCTCATTTTTAATTTTAGTTTAAAAAATTAAAAAAAAATTTTCTTTTGGGGGGGAGGATTTTTAATTTTTTGGGGGGGTTGGGGGTGTCCCACCCCCAAAAAAATAGTTATAAACCTTCCCAGGACCTATGAGAAGCTACCCTGTTAAGGAGAACCCGATCGGTTCAGCGGTTAGCGAGATCCTTCGGTACAGACACACAGATACACAGACACACAGACATCCTGTTACTTTAGTAAAAGGATTCCTGAGAAGGACAACATTGTCAGTTCAGTGGTTGCTGAGATCTTAAGCTTCAGACAGACAAAATTAAATGAAAATTAAGCC
Source organism: Acartia tonsa (assembly GCF_053477335.1). Lineage (NCBI taxonomy): Eukaryota > Metazoa > Arthropoda > Copepoda > Calanoida > Acartiidae > Acartia > Acartia tonsa. The sequence continues at coordinate 42,946,477 of NC_137272.1, forward strand.
CCGCGGCTGAATTGACGGCTGAGGCTTGTACTAATTTAGCACCTGCGGCTGCGGCTGGGGCTTACAATATCTCAGCCGCGCGGCTGTGTCAAAGCTGCGGCTGAATTAAAAAAATTAAGCTGCGGCTGAGGCTGCGGCTTACAAATATCAAGCCACGCGGCTGCGGCTGCGGCATAATCATAACTTTGCAGCTGCGGCTGAGGCTTTCTTGAAGCCGCGCGGCTGAGTGCGGCTGCGGCTTCAAATTATTAACAGCCGCGCGGCTGAGTGTGGCTGAGGCTTCCCCAACTATAAGCCGCGCGGCTGATTGCGGCTGAGGCTTAGAGGGGCGTTGGCTGAATGAGGCTTAGTGCGGCTGAGGCTTAATGTGGCTGAATTGGAGTTTTGTGGCTGAGGCTGACAGTGGCTGAGGCTTACAGTGGCTGAATGCGGCTGAGGCTTACAGTGGCTTATGTTTTCTTTAAGCCGCGCGGCTGCGACTAAGGCTGAGGCTTATTGGGTGGCTGAGGAAGCCGCGCGGCTGATTTTGAGGCTTCTCGTAAGCCGCGCGGCTGATGGTGGCTGAGGCTGAGGCTGCGGCTGCGGCTTCCGAACCCTGCTTAAAAGGTTGAGTTTATTAAAACATTATGTGTATTATAACATTATGTGTATTAAAACATTAAGTAAAATTACCTGTAATCATTTATTATTAATTCAACTTACAAATTACGTTGCTATCAGATATAGTTATACTTGTTAATTTTAATTGTAATTAAGATATATTATTATACTATGTTTCACAATTAGGCAATGTGAATCTTTTTTTAAACATAATTTTTGTTAATTTAACTTACGACCTTTATTAACAAAGTTGTCACTGAAAATGGATTTAAAAAGATTGATTTGAGAGAACAAGGACAACAAGATTGCATATGGTCATAAAATCCTTATAATAAAGTAACCGGATGTCCGTTTGTTTGTTTGTCTGTGTGTATGTCTGTATGTACCGAAGGATTTCGCTAACCACTGAACCGAGCGGGTTCTCCTTAACAGGGTAGCTTCTCAAAGGTCCCAGGAAGGTTTATAACTATTTTGGGGGGTGGATACCACCACCACCTCAGAAGAAAGCGCCCCTATAAAAAAATCACAACCCTCCAATTTTTTTATCTTCTTTAAAAAATAGATTTTCGTATTCAACTCCCTCCCTCTTCAAGTGCCCCTAGAGGCCTCTAGGGAGCGTAACCGCTAGTATGTAATAAAGAGGCAAAATCAATTGAAAACTAAATGACAATTATTGATGCTTTTCTCTAAGTGATTATAGAGCGCTGAAATCCCCCCACCCCTTACATTTGAAAACTAAAAAAAGGTTGTTGGGGGATATTTTTTCTATGTCATATCACTGCCGGGGGACATAATCCTAAGGGGGCTACCCAGTACCCAATATAACCTAACCAAACCTAGTTAGTTGCGCGTCAAAGTGTTGGTTGTCTAAAGCACGTTTGACAGCATTATCATGCACTTAATCAACAAGAATTGGTTCAAAAATACACAAGCATAAGACCTAGTGGTGAATCCCGATCTCTAGAGATTATCTAGCCCACATTTGGTCAATTGAGTATCAAGTCCCCCATGCGAACTGCAGCCCAAAAAGAATAATAATAATTCTGCTATTTTATAAGAATTCTTATTAAACCGTTTGGTTTTGCTATTATTAATACCTTTTTATAAAGAAAAAAAGGATGACAACATCCTGAAGTAGCGAAGCTCAAAAGTTATGGATGGATACCCGTAAAAAAATGAACTATAGAGCAGTTTCATTAAAACAAGGATGACAACATCCATAAAAGTGAAGCTCTTAAACGGTAGGACAAACGGACATTAACACTTGTATAATGTTAGAACCGAATAATCAGAATGCGAATGTATAAGAGTCAAAGCAAAATTGTAAGTAAATTTGTTGAAAAACTGCTTGATACAGGATAATGATTATGGAAATAGTTACATTTTTAGGACTTGATTATAGAGTTGCTTCGCTTATAATATTGTACTTTGTTGTCCCAGGAATCAGTATACCAAAAATCAGACCAATCGGATAATTATGTCACATACAAATTTGTTGTTAAAAATGTTAAAAAAATCAACATTTTTAAAATGGACGTACGGACATTCTGTTAACGATTATAGAGTTGCTACGCTTTCTAAATCGTACGTAACTATTACAGGAATCACAATGCAAAATTTGAAATCGATAGGATAATTATAACATGCCCAAATTAACGAAAAAATCTATTTAAAAAAGTAAAAAAATCAACATGTTTAAAATGGACGTACGGACATTTTGGTAATGATTATAGAGTTGTTACGCTTTCTAAATCGTACCTAACTACTAAAGGAATCATCATGCAAAATTTGAAATCGATAGGACAATTCTAACATGTCTAAATTAACGAAAAAAGCTATCCGTTACGGACGGACGGACGTATGGACGGACCGACCCTAATTATAGAAAAGCTTCGCTTTTATAAAAACATTGGACTAAAAAAAAACAAATTTGAACAAAAAATCTATGTAAATCTGATATTAAAAAGCTATAAATCTAGAATTCTTATGTAATATACAGAAAACTCTTAGGAGATTATTGTTTTTAAGGTCCTTATGGCCATTCAATGAAGAGAAATCATCCCCAAAAAAAATTATTGCTGGAAAAAATTATATGCCCTTTTTCCAGAGAGATAGGTAACAATGAGCTGTTTATTACACTAGTCTCCAAAGTTTTATAATAAGGTTTTCTTATTCGTTGGCTTAAAAACTTTGGGAACTTTAGTGAATTTTGATTGGTTGATTCATAAAGTTGAGTTTTCAACGTGTCAACCACTAATTTTAATCTACAGAAGGGGTAATGTTTATCATCATTGAGAATGTATATTGTACATCAATTTATCGGCCATTGTTTTATCCCTGTAGATCCCTGCCTTTTTTAAAAAAGCATAACAACTTTGATTTTCCATTTTTTTACGGAGCGAACAATTTTGTGAATTCTAGAGGAGCCTCGTTTACCTTAAAATTATCAGTGTGAGTTCTATATAATAAGTTATTATTCTTTTTAGTAGCGAAGCTACTCTATAATTTGCTTTGTCTGTCCGTAACGCTATGGGGGAAATATGATTTTCTCGGCTCTTATTCAAGATAGACAACTAAAATTTTTAGAGAAGATTCCCATTATTTGGGGTGCAAGATCGTTTCCTAGATTTTAACGTTTTTGTGATTTTCTCAACTCCTTTCTAAGATAGAGGGCTATGATTTTCCCGGATTAATCAATTTTACACTCTACTACATATATAAAAATTTTCAAAATCTAACAAAAATAATTCTAAGAGGCTAATACCTTAAATGTTTCATAATTTCCCTATTTCATCAAGTATAATGTTTATTGTATGACACTGATCTATATTAAATTTTTTCCCGATATCCCTTCATAATTTTTGAGCTTCGCTACTTATGGATGTTGTCATCCTTGTTTTTATTGTGGGAGATATCAAGCTGGGACGAAATGACTTTTAAATTAAACAAACAAAATTATTCTACAAATTTGTTAAACTTTAAATTAGTTACTTTTTATGAAAGATATTAATTAAGATTCTAGACATTAGAGTAAAACACTAGAGGGAGAAAGGGTGAAATAACTGTTTCTCCCCATCGCATCAACCTTGTGCAACCTTTCTATTGGGTCAGTGAAAATCAACCAATGGTGTCGCTTATATTAACACAGCCAAGTGGCAGAAAATAATTTAGATGCAGACGAAGAGGGTAAAAAGAAAGGGAGGTAGTTGTCTGTATATACATCTATACTATAGATCTGTTTTCTAGACTTAAACTTAAAAGTGTGCCTGCTTGCTGGTTCGGGAGGTGTTGGGTTCGAGTCTGGAACTCACCGCGTCATACTAAAGACGTTACATAATGTTCCAACTGCTGATATGCTTGGTACTTAACAAACAGTGTCTTGGGGGTTATGCCCTGGCCCTTAAACAGGCAAAACTCATTACCATGCACAGTTTGCAATCGTGCAATTAAAGGATTGGTTGTCTGTTGGATGTTACTTAACCTAATGTCCTTTAGTAGGCGTTAGAGATACACATTTCATTACATGCATTTCATGAGACAGTGCAAAATGGCACCAAAAAAATGGCGTCATACGATAAAATAACCAATGAGAGGTGAGTATATATTTTACCATCTGTCAATTACAATGTACATTGGCCTCTCATTGGACAACTTTATAGTATGACGTCATTTTTGGTGCCATTTTGCGCTGTCTCGCATTTCATGCCCTTGGGTTCTCTAGATGATCACATGAAATTGAAGAAGATGATTTCAATAGATTAATCATAAGACAATAATTTGTCAGCGTTGGCCATCTTTACTTATATTCAAATAGTTAGTCGACAAAAGTAATGTTAATATAAATAACAATTTAATCTTTTTCTCTGTGCTTATTGCCATCCTTGTTTATTTCCATATTTAAAATATTAAGTTACGTCGCATGCTGGCTGTATTTAAAAGATTAAATATAAGTATATCTTTATTATTCTGAAATATCTATCTATTCTAATGTAAAAGGTACAATGTTGTACATGCACTGCAATCAACCCTTTTCCCCCTCCCCCCCCCCCCAAAAAAAAAAAGAAAAACAACAACTTTTTTTCAAAGAAAGTAGTGGAGTTTACTTCCCTTCCTTAGAAACATTTTAAAAATAGATGAAAACATCTTTTTTAGGATTTAAACTCTTTTTAAACAAATTATCAGAATTATCAATGACGTAATCCACATCTTTTTTTTAAAACGGACTGACGAACATACAAACAGAAGGATAAATAAAGTGAGTTATAGAGAAGGTTCAATATATAGATAGATAGATAGATGTATTTCAACATAAGCATACAAAATGATAATAATATTTCTTACACATATTTACAAAATTTTATGCATAGTTTGGTACTTTCATAACCTGGGTTGGCCGTTGCAAAAGCTGGAAGTACCGATTTAAGACAAACATATTCAAATGATTTTTTAATGTTTCTAGCTACATAGAAATTTTAATCAGATAATTAAATTGGATATATACATATAACATATAAATAGGTTTAAATAGTATAAATAAATAGTAAGGTATTAATGATGCTATTTACACTATGATACAATGGGGTTAGAGAAATTCAAATTTTGATAGTAAATTAAGGCAAATTTTAATTATTTTTACAGACAAAACATTTTTGCTTATTACAATTAAAACTCTTATATTTATCTAAAGCTTTCTTTTTGATGAGATTTTTAGTGGAATTTTTAGTTTCAGCACACCTTATAGCAGTGTCTAGGTTGTTCCATATTTTAACAAAGCAAACATTAGGAAAAGTTTCTAGAGCTTTATGTTTAGGTAAAGGTACTTTTAATTTCATTACTCTGTTGGATAACATTGGTTCAAAAATATTATTGAATGAGTCTGGCATTTGTACTGCAAGGAAACTTTTTACAAAGCTACCTATGTTAACAGTCATAATATCTTCAAGTTTAAGTAAATCAAGTTTTTCAAGTAATGGATCTACATGAGCATTGTACTTTGCATTAGCGACATATCTCACAGATTGCTTTTGTTTTAATAATAATCTACTCATTCCCTCACATTTAGCATTACCCCATGTTGTAATAGAAAATTCCAAGTGCGATTTTACAAGGGAATTATATATAGATTTACGAATTTTAGTTGGTGCAAACTTTTTCAATTGATTTAATACAAAATTAGCACTAGATACTTTGTTAATAACTGAGTTTATATGGTGTTCCCACGTTATAAACTCATCTAGATGAACACCTACAAATTTAAAAGATTTAATATTACAATCATTTCCAATTCTTTCAATCTTTTCACCACCAATTTTTATGACTAGAGAATCTTGGACACACTGCATTTTTTTGGTTCTAAAAACCATAAACTTAGTTTTGGCAACATTAAGTGAAAGTTTATTTGCTTGAAACCAAAGTTTAGCTTTTTCTAGTTCAATGTTAACCCTTTCCTCTAATCTTTTTATATCTCCCAGGCGGCTAAGGTGAAGCTTAATTTATAATACAAAGTAGAATGATGTCTGTCCGTCCGTCCGTCTGTCCGTCTGACACTTAAGATCTCGGTAACCACTGAACCAATTGGATTCTACTCTTCAGGGTTTATACCTATTGGTCCTGTGGTGGTTTTAAGCTATTTTCTTGTGGGGTGGGACACCCTAAACCCCCCAAAAAACAAAAAAATCCCCCCCCCCATTTTTTTGTTTATATAAAACTATATATCAGTTTACATAAAACTACTGGCAGCACCAATAGTACTTAATTTTTTTTATTAACTCTTGTGGCAAAGCAAAGCTAGTAAGTTAATATAGTAGCTACACGTTTAATAAAATTTGAGAAAATAAAAAAAGTTTTGTGTTTTTATGTTAATGTTACTTAATAAGGGGGAAATAATACTTTAAAAGGCATAGTTGTAGGGAAAAGTAACTGAACACAAAAAATTAAATAAATCTTTATTACCTAGTACAATTATTTCAATTCTATTTCTAATAACCATCTACCAACATGTATAATATCAGGCAGACAAACACACAGCCACGTAGCAGAAAATAATTTATAAGCAGACGAAAGAGGTCTTTGAAAAAGGACGGGAGATAGTGTATGCATCTGTATATACATCTATACTATAGAACTGTTACTCATTTAACACTTCCTTTATTACAAGCTAAAGAGAGGAAATAATAAGTTCCATTCGGATAAACTTACAGAACCAAGTTATGTTAAGGGGCAGGGTTATGGCACTTCAAGAAAAAAAGTCCCCCCCCCCCTTCCATCAAAATTAATTTTAAATCAAATATATGAATAATATGTCAGCTATGGCTAGTTTTATTAATTTGCTTAGTGTCGACAAAAACAATTGATATTCATTAACAGTTTTTAGGAAATAATTCAGAGTTATGAAAATCTAGGTAATAATTTCGACTTTTGGAAAAGTTGAGGTTAAATTTTATTTTTCTTGCCGTGCCATATCTCTAATCGTAGTTATGTTATCAACGCCTTTTCACACCTTTAATTCAACATTATTCTTTTCTTTTTTGTTATGTGTTTTATATTTAAATGAAAATGAAGGAGACAGAAAAAAAGCAATAAACAATAAATTTGAAAAATAAATTTGATTAAAAATGTTGCTTAAAAGGTCAAATAATGCTAGCTCGAAAAAATCAATCAGAATATAAATGTAATTTTAATAAAAGTATAAGAAAATATTGTAAAACCACCCAAAAATATGAAGCTGCCCTAGAAAGCAGAATCCAAAATGTGATCTTTCGCTAAAAACAAAAGACTTTTTGTTGTTGTTTTTAAATGAAGCTTTTTTCCAATGAAAAACCACATTTTTACCATTTGAGTGATTTTAGACAAGAAATTCCTAATTTAAAACAACGATGACAACATCCATAAGTAACAAAGCACAAAAAATAGATGGTCAAAAAAGTTGTGATAAAAAGGGAGATAATATGCGAAAAAATAATCAAACATGTCTTTGGAATCATAAACGATTGACGATTAGTACAGAGAATCTTCACACAAAATTTCAGCTGTCGGTCAGACATAGTGAGTTAAAAAGTAGGTTCGATACTAAACAAGTACGTAAAAATAAATCCTTACTCATCATTAGTAATTTTTAGTAGCGAATCTACTCTATAACTAGGGCCTGTCAGTTCGTCCGCCTGTCTGTTCGACCCTGTTTAGTGTATTAATGATTGGTTTGTACTACTATCTCAAAACAACAACAATAAATTTAAATTTCATTTACATATCTATCGTATCGTATTATAGACAGCTTTCCGTGGATATAAAGGAATAATTACAAAAACTGGCAACATGATTTTTATCAGTCGTAGAAAATTGTTTATTTTACGATGTTCTTGATGATTACGATACATGATTTTTTTAGTACGGCTCAGAAACGGTTGTATTCCAGCGGATATTCAACTGTTATCGGTTTCGAAGCTATACTGGAAATTGGATTAGATTTTGTGTGAAATGTCAAACTGTGATTTTAAAATGTTATTCATTAATGTAAGTATAATTATCAAAAACTGTAGGGGGTAAATTAATAACTATTTACCCTATTAGTTATTTATTACTAGAGACTGAGCCCCTATCATTTACACTTAAACCATGCATCCCATGACTCATATTTAGGAATAAAATAATCTAAAACCATCTCTATACAAGTATTATCCTTTTCGTTTAATAGATATTAAGCAAACAAGAGAACAACAAATATTCCTTTTGAATGTGCATCTCCTATAATAGAATCCTCTTTTCCCCCTGACTTACATACTAATTTCCTTACATTTAGTGAGTAATTTTAAAATAAATTGAAAGTAAGGTGGATGGGGTTAGGTTCTTTCCTAAGTCTTAAACCCTAAGGGGAGTCTTAACCAGACGGTGCTTTAATATGTAACCTAACCTAACCTGATTTAAAGTAAAAAACAAACAAACAAAATACAACCTACCCTTTTCAATCTAATTCAAAATAAGGTGGGAGCACTCAAAAAGGTATTTTTTGTAAAAGAAACAAATTTATATGAAGTAAAAAATAAAACAACAGACATTCTAAGTTAAAGAACAAGATCTTTAGTATAGGCAGACAACTACCTCCCTTCCTTTTTCAAAGACCTCTTTCGTCTGCTTCTAAATTATTTTCTGCTACTTGGCTGTGTCAATATGAGCGACACCATTGGTTGATTTTCAATGACCCAATAGAAAAGTTGCACAAAACGGTTGTGATGTGGAGATACAGTTATTTAACTCTTTCTCCCTCTAGTGTTTTACTCTAATAGTTAAAGAGTTACTACGCTACTTAGAAATGAAGAGAAATGTAAGATGAAAATGACCAAAAGTTAATTAAGAATTGTTTAAAGCCTTTACGCTATGACTCCTTACTTCCAGAGGTAATTTTAGGGTTTAAACAAAACAGCCTTCCAATTTAAAAATGATTTAAATCGGCAAGATATGGTTTTAGGCTATTTAATGTTTGGGAAGTTTGCAGGATTTTTTATGCTAATAGAATGCATACACCAAAAAAAAGACTTAAATTATAAGTCGATTTTATATCAGCCATATGACCACTTTTATTTTAACCATACATGCGGATGCGTCCCTAGCTTCTAGGGTCTTTGTATTTAAAGGGTTATAGGGCAAAATATAGCCAAAAACCATCCCAAGGTTTAAATCTAAAACATAGCCTTAAACAATTCAAGCTTTCGTAAGAAGCTTCTCTTAAAAGGAAAACTCAATCAGTTCAGGAGTTATTGATATCTTAAGCAACATAAAATTCTCAAAAATCTATATCTTGGTAACATTGTAAAAATATAAAATTTCCAGCTTTCTCTTGGCTACTTCGTTTATTTCCTTAAACCAAGGACACAGGCATTTAGGCTTCAGTAAAAAAGGATATAAAATATTTGGTATAGGGAAGGGGGGAATTTTGAATGTTCAATATTTTATAAAAAAAAAACAATTTTATGAGTTTTTTATTATAATCGCATATTTATGCTTATTTTAAGTCATTTTAAGGCGTTAACATAGATAGGGGGCAGGGTTTAAGCTACTTTTAGGGCTAGAAAAACTTTGCTTCAAATTGTATATAAATTATAAACTATATATAAATAGATATTTTGGTTGCTTCTTAGATCATTTTTAATCGCTTTAGAATTCTTGAAAACCAATATTTTATTATTTTTCTTAATATCTATCTATTAACCCCTGGTTTTCTGTCACTGACCAACAAGCATTACCCACCCCCCACCCCCCACCCCCGGGTTTGTTGGCTTGTAATGGCCACTTCCTCCTGTTTCCACCTGTTGCTTTTATTATAACCCCCCCCCCCCCCTTCTTTGTATTAAAGTTACTTCCCTTATAGAATTTCTTTTACTTTAATTCTTACTTTAAAAGAAACTCATTTAGATCATTTGACAAAGTCCAAATTGTGTAAAAAATGATCCATGTGACGTCAAAAATTTGAGAGAGATAAGAGGAGAAGTGAGAAAGAAAAACCTCTAAAAAAGATATGGATAATTCCTCATTTTTATGACGTCACATGGCTGATTTTGAGACACTTGTAAAGTTACAAACTCATTTAGATTATTTTAAGTCAATTCGACCAATTTAAATTTCATCATTGAACCCATTCTATAAAGATTTGTTTTCCTTACTCTGCCTGTAGCTATGTAACGCTGGATTTTTGTCAGTAATTTACATGCCTTGAAAATGATTTTGATTGGGGTGCAAAATTAGGATTAAACATTTGCAATAACTATAATATACAATTCATTTCTAAAGGCGAAGCTTTTCTATAATTATGGTCGGTCCGTCCGGAGCGGATTGCTTTTTTTTGTTAATTTAGGCATGTTAGAATTGTCCTATCGATTTCAAACTTTGCATTGTGATTCCTGTAGTAGTAAGGTACTAAAAAGATAGCGTAGCAACTCTATAATCGTTACTCGAATGTCCGTACGTCCATTTTAAACATATTGATTACTACTTTTTTTGACAACTAATTTTTATGTAATTATCTAATTTTGGGTATAATGATTCCCAGGACAACAAAATACAATGTTATTGGCGAAGCATCTCTATAATCAAGTTCTAAAAATGTAAGTTTGTTCGTTTGTCCTAAAGTTTCAGAGCCTCGCTTTTAATGAATAGTTTTTTTACAAATGGATATAGACGAGAGGTAAGGGTGGCATTATGAAATTAAAATAATGATTTCCTATTTGTTTTATGTAACTCCTTAATTTTGACATATCCTTCCTCCCCCTCCCTCACCTAACTTTATTTTGACAAGCTTTCCAATGGTTAATTCCTACCCCCCCCCCCAGACCAATAAATTTTGAAATGTTATTACCACTAAGGGAAAATTAATCATGTAAAAGAAAAACTTTCGACTTTCCTACAAGGTAGGATAAACAATCCCATTTTATAAAGATTCAAAAATTATTTAAATTTTATTTTTTAACATCTTAATTAGAACTGATGATCTATTTATTAGTGAAACAATTGTATTCCATAAATAAAAATGAGAAAAAAAAGTTGTGTTGATATATATAATGCTACGCCCCTGGAGGCCTCTAGGGAAACTTTAGTGGTACCCTCCCCCAAATAGTTATAAACCTTCCCGGGACCTATGAGAAGCTACCCTGTTAAATAGAACCCGAACGGTTCAGCGGTTAGCGAGATCCTTCGGTACAAACACACAGACAAACAGACATCCTGTTACTTTAGTATAAGGATAAACCGATTGAGTTCTTCTTTATGGGACTCTTCACATATAGATCGAAACGTTTAAGGTTATATATAATATATTTTCAAATTAATGCTTATGATGTATAAAAAAAAACTTTGAGTACTAGTATAATTTACAAAATTACAGTCCAAAGGCCCCTCCCTCAGTTTAAAATCCCTGTTTGAAATCGAGAGGACAATTCTAATATGCTGAATTAACGTTCATACCTATCTGTTATAGACTAGACGTAAGGACTTTCTGACGTACAGACGTCTTTATAAAGAGAAGCTACGCTAATAATAATTATAAAATTATGTAATTTTAATGTTTAACTAATATGATCTTATGATCCTAATAAAAATATGTATGAAATCTTCTTAAATTTTGACCATTTTGGTATCAACGCAATTTAAAATTTCGAAGCTATCATACAATTGGAGGTTTTACGTTTATATGTCAGTTTTGGTTACACAAAGATTAAGGTATACATATTTTCATTTCCTCCTTTACAATGTAGCTCTTCATAGGTCCTGGGAAGATCTATAACTATTTTGGGGGAAACACCACCACTACCACCCCCATCCCTCCACCAAAGAAGAAAAATGACCAACCCCCCCCCCCCTCCAAATTTTTAAAAATTTTTCTTTCTAAAACCAAAATTGAATATGGGGGGTCGATTTACCCCAACCACCACAAGCGCTCCTAGAGGCCACTAGTTATTAAATAAACTATCATTTTGAGCTGTGGAAAAACGTGCTTCAAAAAAGTGATTCAAGCTCCTATGTCAAAAATAGTTTTTTCCTTGTTTCAATAAAGGAGAAATCTTAGTTTTATTATTGATCTAAAATCTTAAAATTAAATCCTATAATTGCTTTTTGTCGCTTTGTATTATAAACAGTTTTCCGCGGATAGTGGAATCAAAATTATAAGATTAATTCCAGTTTTAATGGGCCCAATTTAATGAAGGCCTGGGTTAAAAACTGGTAAAAATTTTATGATTTTTTTATATATTTTTCGTAGATAACTGTCTGTAATACGATTTTTCAGTAAGGCTCAGCGGATATCAATCGGATTAGAAGCCACACTGGAATAGCTTTTTCAAGTAACATTTGGCTTTTTTATGGTTTGTCACAGATCTATCGGTAAAAGTATTGTATGTTAATACAAAACAGACTACAAGTGGCTATACCCCTCGCATCTAGGGTATCTGTATTCGAAGATTGAATAAAAATAGCCTAAAACCATCCCAAGGGAATAAGAATTAGAAGGATGTTATGTCCTTCAGAATGAAGCTTAAAATCTGAGGACCCATTGGGCTCTGTTTTTCACCTACTTGTGCTAAGAAGGTTTTAAGCTGTTTTCTGCTGAGGGAATAACTTTGGAGGAGGAGGGCTATTCTAGGGGCGATGCCACTAATATAGAAGCAAAAAGGAGAAGTGGTCATAACGAGGGGAAAAGGCAACACACTAGCATTACAGACAAACAGACAGAAAGACAAACAGACGTATGGTATCTACTCATCTAGATGAACATAGGCTGGTTTGTCATAACATATCAATAAAAGCAATTCCGATCAACTGAAATTGATTACCCATTTGTTCCCTAATTTCCGAAGTTGTACGACAGATAAAACAAATATTGCAAAAGCTATTTTCAGCTACTCTGGTCAAAGGGAAAGGCTTTTTACATTTACAAAGCGATTTATACATTATACATTCAAAATTTTAATTTTTCAAACTAGATTTTTTGGAAGTTTGCATCTTTTTTAGCTAGTAGAAAATATTGGGATAACACGAGGGTGCAAAATCGGACACTAAGATTCAGCTGACCGCAATTCCACTTGTGTTGAAATGACAGGACTCGAGTTTATGACCCATGACAAATAATTATTCTTAGCTTTATGGTTTAAACGCTCAGCAATCTACAGAGGTTGGGGGGGATTTGTTTACAACAAGAAATAACATTTTTCCAATTATGACTTTTAATCCGATTTGCTGCCGTTTTAAAGCAATCGTACTACTGACAATTATAAAAAGAAGTTTTTTAAACATGGTGATTTCTTGACAAAAAAAATTATGTGATTAATTGTCAAATTCATCTTTTTTGGGGATAATGATTCCTGTGACAAAAAGGTTATAAACAAAGCACTTTTATTATAAAGTCATAAAATTACAACAAATTTACGTTACAATTTTGTTTCGATTTATCAATTTTTGACATTCTACAAAGAATATTTTTTCGTTTTTCCTACCGTTTTATATCTTCGCCCTTATGGATGTTTTTATCTTTGATTTTTTAATCTGATAAAATAAATTAATATAGTCACGTCCTAAAGTGTTGAAAAAAGAATTATAGAGTGTTGTAAAATAAACAAGAATGATAACACCCAGAATGATAACACAAACGGACAAAGTGAATTAAAGGTGTAAAGACTTTTCTCGTATTCATTCGAATCCGGTGGATAGGAACCAGTTCTCATCCATACGAAAAAACTATGTCTAGCATCGTATTATATCCAGCTTTCTACGAATATAGAAATGTACAATCATAAGATTAAAATTTAAAACTAGTTTTTTTAGCCGGTGACTTCGCCACCTCGGGGCTAAAAAACTAGTTTTAATCTCATAATTGTACATTCTATATCCGCGGAAAGCCGTTTATAATACGATGCGAGAAATAACTATTCTCGTATTCATTCGAAACCGATTAATTATAATATCCGGTGGGTTAGAACCAGTTCTCATCCATACAAAAAAAACTATGTCTAGCATCGTATTTTATCCAGTTTTCTACGAACATAAAAAATGTACAATCATAAGATGGTTTCAATCTTATAATTGTACATTTTATATCCGCGGAAAGCTGTTTATGATTCCTATGCGAGAAATAACTATTATATCATTTGAAAGCCTAAAATTGTTAACAAAAAAAATCAGCATTCTTTTTTGAATAGCAGCCAAGAAAATTACATTTCCCCAACAGCGTTAGGGGCGGACTGACGGAGAGACAAAGGGAATTATAGAGTAGCTTCTCTACTGAAAAAGAATTATAGAATGTTGTAAATAAATAGAAACGATTACTACCAAACGTAGCGAATCCTTTTGACAGAAAAAGCTGGATAAATAGACCAGTGAAGAAAAATGAGGAAAGTTATAAGAAAAAATAGCACAGACAGACAGAAGGACGAACAAATAATTCACTTATAAAGTAGCTTCGCTACTTATAAAATAATTAGGCAACACCTTTGGTTTGTTTTAAATAGGACAATAATTTTCATAATGGCGCACACAAATTAACAAAAGTTTTAATCTTATGATTGGACTTTTTTATATTCGTAGAAAACTAGATATAATACGATGCTATACATAATTTTTTTCGTATGAATGAGAACCGGTTTTAATCCACTGGACATTAATCTGTTTCGAATACGAGAAAAAATGTTAAAGACATCTTTTGAATTTTAAGCAGGAAAAAACTATAATACAGTAAAGATCAGCAAAAATACTTAAAATTAAAAATCTTAAAAGTAAAGTTTTCGCACATATTAGTTTTTCTTTTAAACTAATAAGTTTTAAGAAGCTGCAGTTCTAAAACAACTATTGCACATCTATAGAGTAGCTGCACTACTAAAGGATGTTACATATTCAAGATTTACAAATAGATACAATTCTATAAGATCTAAACAACACCTATTACATATAATACTTTAAAAATCATTTATAAAGGATAAAAAAAAATTAAAAGCTAGTAAAAGTGGCTGACTCAGATTGTGACGTCAATAATAAATTAACCAATGAGAGGCCACTATAAATTTTACCATTGATCAATTACAGTGTATACTGGCCTGTTATTGGTTAATTTTTCTTTGACGTCATAATCTGAGTCAATCACTTTTACTAGCTTCTAAATTAAAACTGTTCTATCATCTAATACACTAAATTAAATGTTTTTAAAAAATGCAACACAATCTTACCTTCGGTGTAGTGGCCCTTGGCCCAGTTGTTGCCGGCTCCGCTCTGGCCGAACACAAAGTTGTCCGGCCTGAAGATCTGGCCGTAGGGACCAGACCGGACAGAGTCCATGGTTCCCGGCTCCAGGTCTACAAGGACAGCCTTAATATAAAGTAAGTTATATCTTTCAAACGAAAAAAATCCATGGATCTAAATGGATGAGCAATAAAATGATGTACATCCCCAATGATGATACACAAAGGTAACCCTACTGCAGCGCAAAATTCGTGGTTGAAACACTTACCTTAATAAACCAATCAAAATTTACTAAAGTCCTCAAATTATAAAACTTTGGGGACTAGTGTAATAAACAGACCATTGTCTCCTCTCTCTCTGATAAAATCACATTTTAAAAGATGAAGTTCGAACATGTTTTTTATTTGGTAAAACACTAGAGGGAGAAAGGGTTAAATAACTGTATCTCCCCATCGCAACCACCTTGTGCAACCTTTCTATTGGGTCATTGAAAATCAACCAATGGTGTCGCTTATATTAACGCAGCCAAGTGAAAAAGGTCTTTGAAAAAGAAAGGGAGGTAGTTGTCTGTATATACATCTATACTATAGATCTGTTGGTTGAACAAAGTTCAAGCATTTAAGTGTTCAAACTTTTCCACCAATTTCAATTTACATTAGTGGAAATTTTGATTATGCTTACCCTTGGAACATATTTTCCACCAGTGGCTTCGTTGTAGTAAACATTTACTCGCTCCAGCTGCAGGTCAGAGGTTCCTAAACACAGACAAAACAAATTAATTTAGCTTGTTTTTTTGGACAGCGAAAAGTGTCATGTGTGACGTCATAAAAATCTATTATCCATCTCTTTTTAGAAGTTTCCTTTCCACTTCTTCTCTTACTATTCGTTTTAAGGCATATTTTTATGACGTCACACATGACACTTTCCGATGTCCCGATTTTTGATGAATTGTACATTTCCAAGCCATTCTTCACATAGAATAGAGGGGGGGGGGGGGTAATTGGCTTCAATAGACATTTTCATGTTTTACCTGGATGTATTTTCAGTTAGCTTTGCTTAAACCAGCGATATTTAAAATGGTACCTACTGCTGCTATGACTGGCGCGTGACACAAAAAATGTAAGGGGGACTGTCTTAACCTTGAAAAAGGCGCACCATGCAAAGTTCATGCAATCAAAAGGTTGGCTGACTCCTGGCTATTATTTTACCTAATGTTTAAAGATAATAGAGCAACTAGTTGAAATGAAATTAATGATCCTGAACTTAAATTCATAAGAGTTCACAGTTAATTTTATAAAAATATTCCTTCTTACAAACAAAAAATTAAATTTTGTAAAGAAACCTACCGACATAGGAACCAGCCGGGTCAATACCATGCTCATCAGAAATAATCTCCCAGAATTTGGCGCCAATCTGGTTGCCACACTGTCCAGCCTAGGAAAAATAAGAATTATGACAGTGTTGCCACATTGACTTTTTAAATTTTACATCTATCTGGTTGCCACAGTGTCTAGACTAAAATAAATCAAAAGTCAGTTATTGTTGCCACATTGACTTTTTAAAATTTAGCGCCAATGTGGTTGCCACACTTTCCAGCATAACAAATGAGCAGTGTTGTCAAATTGACTTTTTAAAATTTGCATAAATTTTGTCGTCATACAGTCTAGTCTAATATAAATAATAAGATAGTTATAACTGCCACATTGACTTTCAAAAATTTAGCACCAACATGGTTGCCACACTTCTAGCCTTGGAAATTTAGTAGTGTTGCCACATTGACCTCAAATTAAGCATTAATCTGGTTGCCTCAATGATCAGCCTAGGAAAAAATATTAAGTTATATAGTGTTGCCACATTGACTTTCAAAAATTTGGCGTTAATCTGGTTGCCCCAATGTCCAGCCATGGAAAATTGTGAGTTATGATAGTGTTACCACATTGACTTTTAAAAATTTAGCACCAATATGGTTGCCAAACTTCTAGCCTAAGAAAGAAGCAGTGTTGCCACATTGACTTTTTATAATTTAGTGCCTATAATGTTGCCACACTGTCCTTAATTCAAATTTAATCAAAATATAATTTAAATTTGTATTAACTACTTTACAAAAAAGATAGTGTACTTAATTCCAATATTGTTTTACCAAAAATTAACAAGCCACAAGTTATTTTGTAAATGGTTTTAATTTTTGTGGTTTCAAGTGCATAACTAGATTGTGGACAGCCAGTATATCATGCCATCTTTCAAAGGACACTTAATTCAAATTTAACTGTATTATCATCAGGAATCTAAAGGGATAAGACAATTGATATATATATATCAATAATGAGGATAAACAAAATTACCCTTTCTGTTGATTTAAATTAGTGGTTGAAACGTTTGCATATTCAACTTAACTAATCAAATTCACTAAAGTCCCCAAAACTGTTAGGGCAACTAACAAGAAAACGTTATTATAGGACTTTGGGGACTAGTGTAATAAACAGCCCATTGTCCCGTCTCTCTCTCTCTGATCATTATTAAGTTAGAAAGAGATACTCATTAGCTTCAACTTATATTTAACACAAACAAGGATAAAATCATCTATAATAAGCAAAGGCATATCCAGATCCTTATACTAAAGTAACAGGATGTGTGTTTGTTTGTCTGTACCGAAGGATCTTGCTAGCCGCTGAACCGATCGGGTTCTCCTTTACAAGGTAGCTTAACATAGGTCCTGGGAAGGTTTATAACTATTTTGGGGGAGGGTACTACCACCCTCCCAAGAGAAATCACTAAAAATCGAAATTTTTTTTACATATAGAGACTCCTACGCAACATAGATAGATATCTAATTATTTTTTTGTAACCAATCATTTAAAGTACCACTAGAGGCTTCTAGGGGGCGTAGCCGCTAGTTATCAAATATAGAGGGATAGCGATATAACTGTTTAAGAAATATAATTTATTGTATAGAAGTCTAAACAAAAAATCCACGATAATTTGTCAGAATAGCTTCTCATCGAATCTTATTTTAGACAGCTTTCCACAGATAGTAAAATAAAGAATTATAAGAATAATTCCATTTTTTGGTCATTATAAATTTAAATTTTGAAATATAGTTGCACAAAGATTTAATTTTGTATGGTTCTTTTTCTACATATGTTTTCTTTATTTATAGCTGACAAACATTTTAAGGGCAGAATTACAATAAAAAATTTTGTAAAAATTTTCAAATTGAAAAAAATATTTCTAAGAGTATAATACCTACCGATTTAAAAAAAACAAAGCTTTTCTACTTTACACAAAAGACATGTCTCTTTTGCGAAAATGACACTTTTGAGATGTGATAAAATGCGGAAATCAAAGCACACCTTTATAAAAAAATGAACAAAGTGAAATTTTCACCCGAAGCATTTTATTGTTGTATTAAGAGGCTATTCTTATTTAGTTTATAGTGAAAATCAAATAAATAAGCAATTCCGAATTTTGTTTAGATAGAGGCTATGCTGTTTTCCATTGAATAGAGGTGAACCAAAAAAGGGAAAAAATTATCTTTTTACATTTTTATCCTATCCAAAGTTGGATTCAGATAAATCAACAATTTTTCAAGGGACCTATGCTTTTATTATTTTGAAACATATTATAAATTAAAATGTCATTAAGTTTAAAAGTTTAACTATAAATAATCCCATGTTATTTTCCTAACCTCTAGTACCATTGGAAATAGAAATTTACCAGTAAAAAAAATAATTAACCGAAGGACTAATCATTTCAGGAATCCTTATGCTAGGTTTGAAAACGATAGATCAATTAAAACCACCGTGCTAAAATTTTGCAAGGCTACTTAATTCTATAAAAATAATTGCACTATGTCATTATGGTATAAAATATTGTTAAAATTAATTATTTTTAAAAACGAAGTTTTTCTATAATTAGGGTCGGTCCGTACGTCCGTCACAGACGGATAGCTTTTTTCGTTAATTTAGGCATGTTAGAATTGTCCTATCGATTTCAAACTTTGCATGATGATTCCTGCAGTAAGATAAAGGAAGCGAAGCAACTCTATAA
Source organism: Acartia tonsa (assembly GCF_053477335.1). Classification (NCBI taxonomy): domain Eukaryota; kingdom Metazoa; phylum Arthropoda; class Copepoda; order Calanoida; family Acartiidae; genus Acartia; species Acartia tonsa. Next base: position 42,965,836 of record NC_137272.1, read on the forward strand.
TCATTACCAGAATGTTCGTACGTCCATTTTAAACATGTTGTTACTTTTTTAACAAAATTTTTTTATGTGATATATTCATTTGATTGATCTGATTTTTGGAGTACTGATTCCTATTACAATAAAATACAATATTATAAGCGAAGCATCTCTATAATCATGTCTTAAAAATGTCAGTGTGTCCTTAAACTTAATTCTGTATTTAAGAAGTTTTGCAACAAATATACATATAATTTTGTCAAAACTTTTATATTTTTATTTTGTAGATTCAGTTCTGAGACTCTGTAAGAGTTAATGTCCATTTGTCCTACCTTTTTCAGTGCTTCGCTTTTATGGATGTTGTCATCCTTGTTACCACATTATTTTACAATGATTTATGCTATACTTGACTTTGAAATCTTTCCCTGTACATTGTGATCAAAATTTCATTAATTTCCTTATTTTTAAAAAAATATTCAGAAGTTTAAATTTGATAGGACTTTTCTAACATACTAAAATGGAAGGAGTTTAAATCAACAGCTTAAAAAGAAAATTCAAATAAAAAAGAACTTTTAAAGAACTAATTGTTGAAAATTAAAAAAGACTATTTTAAAGGTTTTTATTTAATAGAACGATTTTTTTCAGGTTACAACTTACTACAGAATTGGCTGAATGTCGAATGTCAATATCAGATACAATAATATTTACTAGTGGCTACGCCCCTAGGGGCCTCTAGGGAAACTTGAGAAGAGGGAAGTTGAATTCCAACGGCCAATTTTAAAAGAAAAAGTTTTAAAAAATTGTGAGATTTCCATGTTGCGTTCAAGTCTCTACGAATATTTTTTAAAAATTGATATTTTTGTGATTTCTCTTGGGGGGTGGTGGTACCCTCCCTTAAAATAGTTATAAAGCTTCCCAGTACCTAAGAGAAGCTACCCTGTTAATGAGAACCCGATCGGTTCAACGGTTATCGAGATCATTTCGTACAGACAGACAAGCACACATCCTGTTACTTTATTATAAGGATAAGCATCGTTTAAACCAATTTTGTTTGTTATATTTCACTATTATAAATACTAGCGTAAAGAGCCTCCAAAAAATGACGTCATACAATTAATTGACCAATGATAGACCAGTATACATTGTCATTGACCAATGATAAAATTCATACTGGCCTCTCATTGGTCATTTTATTGTCTAACGTCATATTTTTTGGCACTTTACGCTGTTTCGGCTACCCCCAGTGAACCCCTAGTGGCACTTGAGGTAGAGTGGGGAGAATTTTCCCCCATTTTCAATTTTAATTTTGAAAAGAAAAATATTTTGTGGAGGGAAGTGGCAAATTTTTGTATAGGGGCGATTACTTTTGAGAGGGTGTAGTGTAGGTACCCTCCTTAAAAATAGTTATAAACCTTTCCGGGACCTATGATAAGCTGCATTGTAAAAGAGAACCATATCGGTTCAGCGACTAGAAAATCCTTCGGTAATATTAGACAGATAGACATTTAGTAACTTTTATATAAGGCTTTATTAAAATAAAATTAGAGTTTGAAATCGATAGGACAATTCTTTTACCTGAATATGAACAATTTCCCTCATGTTGATGAAAGTTGTGGGATACTACACGACACACACGTCTTCTTCCGTCTGAGTTCAGAGCCTGACTGACTGACTGAGAGGAGAGTAGTCAACTTTCAGAGACGAATCTACCGCAGACACAATTAAAGCGGTTTCCAGAGTGATTCTATAAGAGTAAAATAACATAACAATACTTTCCTAGTTGGTGCTGTAATATTATAGTAACACTATGGTAATAATTATCTTGAGAAGCCACATATTGTCTCCCATTTTTCTCTTTTTCTCCTAGCTCGTCCCTTCCTTACAATTATCCTTTCTTACCTGTGTCTCCTTCTCTTTTTAATCTCCTGTCCCCCCTTTCTCTTTAAATTGTCCGTCCATTTCCGTTCCCACAAAACCTCCCCCCCCCCTTCACTTCACATACTTGAGTTTTCATTCATTCTTACCCCCCACCTCCCTCTCATGAACCCCAAACCCAGGGATCTAAAGGGATAAGACAATGGCCAATAAAATAGATTAAATTTAGTAGTTGAAACGTTTGAACACTCTACTTAATTAACCAACCAATCAAAATTCACTAAAGACACCAAAGTTGTTAAGCCAACGAATAAAATAACGTTATGATAAAACTTTAGGGACTAGTATAACAAACTGCCCACTGTCCCCTATCTTCCCAAACCACTGTCTTACAATTTTTTTTCCATTTCTCCTTTTCCCTGTTACGATACCTTTCTTCCCCTTTATATTTCTTACAAATGGATATAGAATGGTGGATATTGTGAGAGATTCTCGCATACCCTGATATAATGTTTCTCCTCCCAGCTGGCTAATATAACGCTACCCTTCCTTCCAAACTATGACTTTACCCCATCCTCTTTTCTGACCATAGAGGAACGTATTGACCAGTATCTGAGGACAATATTAGCAACCTGAGCTGGATCTTTAAATTATTTTAGTGGTGAGCTAGATCGGGGTGACCCAAATTTCAGCCAATCACAGCGCGGCATTTCATTAAATGCTGTGCTCTCATTGGTGGAAAGTTGGCTCACCCCGATCTAGCTCACCACTAAAATGATTTAAAGATCCAGCTCTGAATAAAAAAAATCTCCCTGATCAAATATCCACGTATTCTATATCCAATTTCTTACACTACTATAAACACAACGGAGTAAATGTAAAGGAGTAAACACTTACACACACACACACACACACACACCCATACACATATAAACGCGCACACACACCCTCACACATACACAAATTAATCCAAACGTGCAAGGCGAAAAAATTCTGTGGTCTTGTTGTAAAATTAACAAGGACAATTATGTTACAAGAAGTCAAGAGGAAACGATAATTCATTTATATTTTTATAAAACTAGCGGTTAAGCCCCTAGAGGCATTTAAGGTGAGGATAAAAATGCCCCCCCACTTCATTAAAGAAATACTTTTATTTGTGAGATACCTTCCTTAAAAATATTTAAAAACCTTCCCTGTACCTATAAGAAGCTTCACTGTAAAGGAGAACCTTATCGGTTCAGCAGATATGATGATAATAGGATAGTAAGATTGCTTGTCTGTCCGTTAAGATCTTGCTTTTGGTTTTTAATTTTAGTGAAGCTTTGCAAATATTTCCTTGGAGGGTTTTTTACCTCTCCCCCTCTCCCCTAAGCGCATAGAGCCCCTAGATGATAGGGACGAAGCCATTAGTCATCAAATACATATAAGATAGTGTGCCCATTTAAATACACCTAACTTATGCTACAAGTCCTACATAAGTAACAAAAAAGACAATATCCATAAAAGCGAAGCACTGAAACGGTAGGACAAACAGACATTAACACTTGTAGAGTGTCAGAATTGATTAATCAGAATATAAATGTATCAGAGTGGAAGCAAAATTGTAAGTAAATTTGTTGAAAACTGCTTGATACAGGATAATGTTTATGGATATACTTTTATTTTTAGGACTTGTATAGAGTTGCTTCGCTTTTAATATTGTACTTTGTTGTCCAAGGAATCAATATACCAAAAATCAGATCAATCGGATAATTAAATCATATAAATTTTTTTGTTAAAAAGTAAAAATAATAACATGTTTAAGATGGACGTACGGACATTCTGTTAATAATCATAGAGTTGCTACGCTTTTTAAATCGTACATAACTACTACAGGAATCACCATGCAAAGTTTGAAATCAATAGGACAATTTTGACAATTATCGAAAAAAGCTATCCGTTACAGACGGACGGACCGGCCGACCTAAAAAGGATATATTTAACGAAAAGGGTAAAATAATTTAAAGAGACTAATATGTTAAATGTTCAGCCTACCATGAAAAAATGCCTTTTAAAAAGAAGTGTTACAAGGATTTTTGTTTTCAAGTCTGGAAATTAAATTCCTTTAAATTCCTGTGTCGTTTTTAAAATCAAAGCTTTTTCTATAATTAGGGTCGGTCCGTCCGTCCATTACGGTTTGCGCTTTTCGTTAATTTAGACATGTTAGAATTGTACAATCGATTTTCAACTTTGCATGATGATAACAGTTAGCTACGATTTAGAAAGCGTAGCAACTCAAAAATCGTTGCCAAAACATGTTGATTTTTAAACTTTTTAACATTATATGTTATAATTATCCTATTCATCTGATTTTTTGAAAAAAATTATTTCTATTACATCAAGGTACAATGTTATAAGCGAAGCATATCTATAATCAAGTCCAAAAAAATGTAAGTATGTTGTCCTTAATCAATATCATGTATTTAAGCAGTTAAGCAAAATAATTTCTTACATTTTTGTTTAGACTTATATATATTGCTTATTCAGTTCTGACAATCTAAAAGTGTTCATGTTCGTTTGTCCTGCCGTTTCAGAGCTTTGCTTTTATGAATGTTGTCATCCTTGTTATACCAATAAATTACAAATTCCTAATTTTTTAATAATTTTGTATGTCGATTGTTAACAATTGAAATCGCTTTTTGTTCTTAAAATAATACTAATGTCAAAAATACTTTTTAACACTAAACCTTATTGAATACTATCCTTTAAGCAATTCTGAAAATGTCTTAGAGTTAATAATGTACATATATATGTTTTGTTTAGACCAAAGCTACTATTTAATACAATCTCGCCAAAGTAGATAGGTTTAGTGCCCTAGGAAAATGGGGATAGATGTTACAGCTTTTGACCTACCTATTCTAATGACGTCATAGTAGAGAGAGAGAGATAAGGTATAGGGTATTTCCTGACGTCAATAGATTAGGTAGGCCAAAAGTAGTGATATCTATCCCCATTTTGCACTATAGAATTAAATAGCTACCAAGCCAAATTATGAAAATTCCTTAATTATCAAGCACCTATGGACCCTATATACCTATAGTGTATATCAAGGACGTCCAAGCTTTTTATTTTGAGGTGGGTTAAATGGGACGTTTCAAAAGGCTACACCTCCTCATACATGCCACTAAAACAACCAAGGTGTGTGTAAAGCAAAAAAATAAGTATCTTCCCTATTGAATTCAAGTGGGATGTGTCAGAAATTTGGCGTGCGTAATTTTACAAATCAAAGTAGGATTGTTTTACTTTCGAGTATGTTATTCGACCAAAATGACTCAAAATCAGCCATATGACGTCATAAAAATGAGGGATTATCCATCTCTTTTTTAGAGGTTTTCTTTCGCACTTCTCCTCTCGTCTCCCTTATTTTTATGACGTCATATGAAGAATGGGGATTTACATCCAGAGGGTGTACCCACCCACTGACAATAAAATTACACCCTTCCTGTTGTCTGTATTACACCCCGCTCGATTCTGGTGCGCTTCGAGCACACCCCCTGTCAAAATTCTGTGCACGCCACTATATAAATTATATAATTTTTAGATAGTGGACAAAATAATGCCACGGTCGTGGCTGTCATGCGTCTTGCGTCATATTGAAAGGGTGACGCAAATTTCAGATCTCAGTTTTCGTTATTTGATTTACTATATTTCTGTATAAGATAAAAGCGATGCATGCTAGATTATCTAATTCGCTATAATATAAAGATAAATTTTTCTCAAATCTGAAATTTGGTCCACCCTTCCAACCTGACGCAAGACGCATAACCGCTACGACCGTGGCATTATTTTGTCCACTATCAATTTTTATTCTAAAATGTCTGGCATTATTAACACTTACTTAACATTCATAAAGGAAAATATTAAATGAAAAGCTAAAAGTATTCTTTTGAAAAGACAGATTATAGGTATCAACTTTCCACAAGTACACAGGGATATGCCAATGGCTGAGTATATAAAACTTTTTCAACATTTTATGGTTTGTCAGGTTCAAATCCTTCTATAGAAGCTTTTCTTCACAGTGCCTTAAGAGCAGAGTAAACCCCACACTAATTTTTTTATTAAGGAAGGGGATATAGTTTTTTTCTTTTCTTTATAGCTAACCACTGCACAGGGGCTTTCACCATTATGGCTTTGATGGGGCAACCAAGTACCGAATATGAACTAACCTTACCTGACCTATAGTGAAGTACAAATTCAAAAAAATACCCCCTCATTATCAATTTATTTCAAACTAAGGGGGATGGGTTCTGTGCCTAACTATGTACTTTTAGAGAAACCGCCAATCATAATTATAGAAAAAATATTAAGAACAGCCAAACAGAAGGACAAACACCCACATCTATCTTTTATATATATAGCAGCTAATTAAGTTTGCCCTTTAGTTTAGCTTTACATAAATACATACACTTAAAGTAAAGAAAAACAAATTAATAACAAATATTTATTTTACACAAATTTTCCATAATTTCGGAATATTAAAGCTGTGTTTTCTCTAGCATCTCAACGACGACATTCAAATTATCTTTATTTCCCAAAACAAACTGTTTAAACAATTTTGCCTCTCCAGACTTGAGATTTAGGTTGCTGTGTAAGTAGTTGATACATTTCTCCTCAATTTTATCACATTTTTCCTTTCAAAATTTAATTATTCATTTGTTTCTATCAAAAGTTTATTTCAACAAGGACGAAATTTTAAAACGAACATTATCAATGTTTTAGCCACTTTTAATATTAAAGACACTGAATATTTCTTTAAAAATGATTTGCTGTTGTAATGTAAAACTACGTAAAATGCAAGATGATTAGTAGATGATTTCGTTAGTATTAACACAATGAGGGAGATACTAAGCTCAAAAACACTAAAAGATATACAAAATTCCATTATAAAACACCAGACATATATAAATAAAACTTACATACAGTACTTACGGAGTGCGGGAAGCTAAGCATTATTGAACAAGCTCTTTGAGTTGAAAAAAATGCATAAATATTCCTTGAGTTCCATAATAGGGTTGAGCTTGGTACATGCTTCATACAACTGAGCAACATTTTTCATACATACACCATTAGAGTCCACCAAATGTGCCCAGAAATCCTTTAAATTTTCTATTCAAAAAGAAAGAAGAAGGCTAAAAAACAATATGACATCATGACTTTTAAGAAAATATCACCACACCTCTTTTCTTATCCTATCATCTAAAATAGCACACAACCCCTTCCAAAAAAACGTAGATGACATATAGACGGACGGACATTTGGTATCAAAGAGTAATTTCGCTACTAAAAATTAGCTGGCTGTTTTTGATACAGTTTGAAAAACTAGTGGCTTTTTGGGGGGTAAGGTATTCTTTTCATTCTTGAGAGAATAGAGGTGTCCCATCCCCCCCCCCCCCCAAAAAAAATAGCTAAAACTACTGATGCAGGAGTAGGACTATTGGCTATATAATTCCTGAGTGGAGCCCAATCGGTTCAGCTGATACTGAGGTCTTAAGCTTCAGACAGACAGACATTGTTATACTTTGTATTAAAGATGATCGAAAAATACAAGATATTTTTATTTAAAAAATTTGGTTGAAGGATAATTCCTGTAAAATTGCAGCACATCCCAGATAGTCACAGAGACGGATAATCTCCACCATCAGCATTATATCATCTAAATGTAACAATTATAGAGAGGCATTGCTTTGGTAATTTGATTTTTTTAAGTTGTCTTATGACTGTCAAATCATCCCCCTTATCTATTTAAGATAAATTGAAACAAGAACAGATCTATAGTATAGATGTATATTAGACTGGCCCAAAAAAAAACATGAATTTTTAAATCTTTACCATATCAATTTGCGCATACCTTGAAGTTGTTACCTGCTCAAATGTAGACCTTTTAGTGAAAACTAGACCTCTCTTTAATGAAAATTGATCTCGAAATTTCAATTTTAAGATTTTTTTCAAAAACTTCATATTTTCATGATTTTAACAAGAAATAATTAAAGAACTGCCAACCTAAAATAATATAACAAGAGTTCAAATATAAAGCAATTATAAAAAGTAGGCAGAAACGCCATTCCTGCCGAATAATTCCAAAAAACGTCTAAAAACATTGTTTTTTTTTTAAATTGATATTTTGTGTAAGAAATTGAACTAAAACAGTAGCTATTAGTCTTATGAGAAGAGAAATGATGAAAAACTCTAAAAAATATACGTTTTAAAGACATAGAATAGGAAAAAGTGTTTTTAATAAATTTCATGGCTCAACTGACATTGTCGCCAATAAAGAGACAATTTATTTAAATAAAAAATTTAATGAAGGTAAAAAACATGTAATATAAGTATTCTCATATTCAACTTTAAATAAAGCATACTAATAGAAAAATTATTATTGCAAAAAATAATTTGATGTTTTTTATTAAACCAGGAATAAAGAGTAAGGCTTATCTTTAATTATTTTTCTTCAATGATTTTGCAGTATGAATTAGCTTTCCCAAATTATTGTAGTTGTACATAAATAAATTTTTATACTTTCTTTCTTCATATGTTTATTCCTGGGGATTTTAATATTTTATTTCAATGTTTGTAAACAAACAGACAGAAAATTTGATGTTTTGCTTTATATCTGGTGTAACAGTTAGGGAGTTGAATCCATTTTTATAGAAGCAGAAATATAATCTATGATTATGGTTTGGACCCTCTAAAACTATAATCTACCCTTCCACTTTCCCCTCTCTTGGTGAAGATATCTTCAACGCCGATACGATTTTTGAAATATAAGATTCCACTTTTGTCTCTCTTGTTGAAGATATCTTCACCAAGAGAGGCAAAAGTGGAATCTTAAATTTCAAAAATCGTATCGGCGTTGAAGATATCTTCACCAAGAGAGGGGAAAGTGGAATCTTACATTTCAAAAATCGTATCGGCGTTGAAGATATCTTCACCAAGAGAAGGGAAAGTAGAATCTTACATTTCAAAAATCGTATCGGCGTTGAAGATATCTTCACCAAGAGAGGGGAAAGTGGAAAGGTAGATTACAGTTTTAGAGGGTCCAAACCATAATCATAGATTATATTTCTGCTTCTATAAAAATGGATTCAACTCCCTAACTGTGTAAGGCTATATTAATTAGGGAAGAAAGAATGAAAATAAAAATGCATTTGACGAGATAGCGATAGATTTTTTCTTAAAATCAATTATAGGGCTAAAATCTACAAACAATACATAACCTATTTTTACATTGCGCACATTGAAAAGCAATTTAGACCTTCATTTGGGCCACACTAATGTATATACAGACAACTGCTTCCCTTTTTCGTCTGCTTCTAAATTATTTTCTGCTACTTAGCTGTGTTAATATAAGCGACACCATTGGTTGATTTTCAATGACCGAATAGAAATGTTTCACAAGGTTGATGCCATGGGGTGATGCAGTTATTTCACACTTTCTCCCTCTAGTGTTTTACTATAATGAAACAAGAGAGTGGGATGATCTTTTTGCTCTATCCTAATTCCAGCAGGAGGTCTCAACCTTACTGAGCCTATACCTCTGGTACCCTATACGGGGCTACCCAGCACCCATATAAGCCAACCTAACTTATTTTAAAATATATTTCAAAGTGAGGTTTTTTTTTGGGGGGGGGGGGGTGAAAGGTTCTATGCTCGACGAGGTTCTGTGAGGGAGCAAGTAAAAGTATTTTGAAATTTTAAGTATAAGTTTTTACAGACGTTTCAAGATTAGTAATATAATAAATGAACACTTTATTTACCTTTAATCCAATCATCAAAAGGAATTCTTGTATAACCTTCTCCCTTAGAACAAGAGGGGTGAAGTCTTAATAGTGAAAGAACTCTGCAAGTTTTTGATGGTAGGGTTATCCAATTTTTTTGGAGGGTGGGGGGGGAGGGGTCCACATTTTGGATGAAATATAGAAAACATTATCTTAAAAATCTAGGGCATTCCTAAATTTATTTTTAGGGAATCTTCTCTCAGGACGTTCATCTAAAATTCAATTTAAAGTAGTAATATTTTTTTCAGGGAGGGGAGGGGGGGGGGGGTGAATTTTTAACATCCACGCCTGCCTTTGATTTAAGGGTTTCCATAAGTATATGTACGGATCGCCAAGAGTAATCACTAATTTCATCTGTGTAGAAGTTGGATTTGGTATCTGAAACAAGAACGCTTATTAATTATTGTGGCTGAGCTTTTTCAATACAAATGTTTATAATTTTTAAACATGAATGATAAAAAATTTAAAGTTTAGGATGAATAGAAATTACGCTAAAAAATGATCACTGAAAAATAAATTTTTTACAAATCTGTCCACTAAAGACAGTCACTTATCTATAATACATAGTAGCTTGATGTCTGTCCGTCCGTCCCTTAAGATCTTGGTAACCACTGAAACGATTGGATTATCTATAGGAAAATACCTACTGGTCATGTGGTGGTTTTAGGCTATTTTCCTGAGGTGTGGGACACCCCCAACCCTCCAAAAAAAAAAAAATCCTCCCCCATTTTTTGGCAGTTAATTTAAAAGTAGTGGAAGCCGCTAGTATATATATTTTTTGACACAGTTGAAGAGTAGATTCGTTATTAAAAATTGGCATTATTTCTTTAAAGTTTTCGGGACGAACAATCATAAATAAAACGTATTATGAGATTGTTGCAATTATTGTCGGTTTATGGCGGGTGGGTTTCATAGCCCGTTTAACCAAAATTCTATCCTCTTATTCCGTCCGTAACGGTTAGCTCTTTTTTCTTTATTTTGACATGTTAAATTAGTTCTGTCGATTTCAAACTTTGCATGATGATTCCCCTAACAATTGAGTACGCTTTAGGAATCATAGCAACTTCGGTATACCTGTTTTATTCCATCTGTCGGAGAGCTTTGCCGCGTACAATGTTGAAAAAGCTGTCAAAATATTCTTTGAGATGGAAATACATTTTCCCTCGCATATCAACAAAACTGTTTCTTCTATCTCAATCATTCCCTTTCCTCCTTCTAATTAAAAAGAATGTGTCCTAACTTTTATGATTTTATCATAACCCATTCGTGACGAGCTCCAAAGTTCAAAATTTTGATTCAACAAAATAGATTTTTTCAATAAGGGGGGGGGGGGGGGAAGTTTGTACACTTATAGGAAATGAAATTCAGTACCAAAGTTTGGGAGGGTCGTATGGGCTTGTTTTTAAAGTTATCAACCTAATTCTTTTTGTAGGCTCTCTTATATGACTTGATATACACGGAAAATTTTGAAAATTGAATTTCGGTACTTTCCTTCTAGAGGCTTGTGGAGCAAAAGACCCCCCAAAACACTAAAAATATGAGTTCTGACCTTATTTTTAAAGATATCGACCTGATTTTTTCTTTATAATACTTTTTAACATACCCGAATCAACGAACCATTACAGATTTCATTTTGGGATTTTCCTTCTAGGGGCTTGTGGAGCAAGAGACCCCCAAAACACAAAAATATGAGTACTGGGCTTATTTTTGAAGATATCGACCTGATTTTTTTTATAATACTTTTTTAACTTAACCGAATCTACGAACCATTACAGATTTCATTTTGGGACTTTCCTCTTAGGGGCTTTTGGAGCAAGAGACCCCCAAAACACAAAAATATGAGTATTGGGCTTATTTTTGAAGATATCAACCTGCTTTTTTTATATAAAAATAATATTTAAACATAACCGAATCTACGAACCATTACAGATTTCATTTTGGGACTTTCCTTCTAGGGGCTTGTGGAGCAAGAGACCCCCAAAAATCATAAAAATATGAGTTGTGGGCTTCTCTTTTAAGATATCAACCTTATTTTTTTATATAATAAAAAAATACTATTTTAACATAACCGAATCTACGAACCCTTACAGATTTTATTTTGGTACTTTCCTTCTACGGGCTTGTGAAGCAAAAGACCCCAAAAACACTAAAAATATGAGTTCTGAGCTTATTTTTAAAGATATCAACCTGATTTTTTATATAAAAATACTATTTTAACATAACCGAATCTACGAACCATTACAGATTTCATTTTGGGACTTTCCTTCTACGGGCTTGTGGAGCAAAAGACCCCAAAAACACTAAAAATATGAGTTCTGACCTTATTTTTAAATATATCAACCTGATTTTTTTAGGAACACTTTTTTTAACATAACCGAACTAAGAAACCATTACAGATTTCATTTTGGGACTTTCCTTCTAGAAGCTAGTGGGGCAAAAGACCCCCAAAAAATATTTTTAGAGATATTGAGCTGATTTTTTGCATGAAAACTTTTTTCACATGTTTGAACTAGGTAGCTACTAATAATTTCATTTTGGCACTTTCCTTTTAGGGGAAAGTAGGGTAAAACACCTCCAAAACAAAATAAATTGAGTTCTCAGCTCAGAACTCATATTTTTAGTGTTTTGGGGGTCTTTTGCTCCACAAGCCCCTAGAAGGAAAGTCCCAAAATGAAATCCTTAATGGTTTCTTAGTTCGGTTATGTTAAAAAAGTATTATTTAAAAAAATCAGGTTGATATCTTTAAAAATAAGCTCAGAACTCATATTTTTAGTGGTTTTGGAATCTTTGCTCCACTAGCTCCTAGAAGGAAAGTCCCAAAATGAAATCTGTAATGTTTTCCTAATTTGGTTATGTTAAAACAGTATTATTTTTTAAAAATTAGGTTGATATCTTTAAAAATAAGCTCAGAACTCATTTTTTTAGTGTTTTTGGGGTCTTTTGCTCCACAAGCCCGAAGAAGGAAAGTCCCAAAATGAAATCTGTAATGGTTCGTAGATTCGGTTATGTTAAAATAGTATTTTTATATAAAAAATCAGGTTGATATCTTAAAAAAAAAGCCCACAACTTATTTTTTATGTTTTTTGGGGGTCTCTTGCTCAACAAGCCCCTAGAAGGAAAGTCCCAAAATGAAATCTGTAATGGTTATGTTTAAATATTATTATTTATGTAAAAAAAAGCAGGTTGATATCTTCAAAAATAAGCCCAGTACTCATATTTTTGTGTTTTTGGGGTCTTTTGCTCCACAAGCCCGTAGAAGGAAAGTCCCAAAATGAAATCTGTAATGGTTCGTAGATTCGGTTATGTTAAAATAGTATTCTTATATAAAAAATCAGGTTGATATCTCTAAAAAGAAGCCCACAACTTATTTTTTTATGTTTTTTGGGGGTCTCTTGCTCCACAAGCCCCTAGAAGGAAAGTCCCAAAATGAAATCTGTAATGGATCCTTAATTTGGTCATGTTAAAAAAGTATTATAAAAAAAAATCAGGTCGATATCTTCAAAAATAAGCCCAGTTCTCATATTTTTGTGTTTTGGGGGTCTCTTGCTCCACAAGCCCCTAGAAGGAAAGTCCCAAAATGAAATCTGTAATGGTTCGTTGATTCGGGTATGTTAAAAAAGTATTATAAAGAAAAAATCAGGTCGATATCTTTAAAAATAAGGTCAGAACTCATATTTTTAGTGTTTTGGGGGTCTTTTGCTCCACAAGCCCCTAGAAGGAAAGTACCGAAATTCAATTTTCAAAGTTTTCCGTGTATATCAAGTCATATAAGAGAGCCTACAAAAAGAATTAGGTTGATAACTTTAAAAACAAGCCCATACGACCCTCCCAAACTTTGGTACTGAATTTCATTTCCTATAAGTGTACAAACTTCCCCCCCCCCCTTACTCAACAGAATTCAAAAAGTAAGGTGTCAAATTAAAGATCTTACTATTTTTGTTCATAATAGCAAATTTCTTCTTTTTTGTTGCGTTTTAGTACCGTAAAGCCAACTTTTTTTTATAAACTTAAATAACTTAAAAAATAAGAGGTCTACAAAGAAACTGATTGCATTGCATACCTAAATTCTATGGATCAAACATCTATTACTTACTAAAAACACGGACTAGCTATTTTTTAAAAAGAAGTTGTATCAACTTTTTTTTTTATAGCTAGCCGGTTCTTTTAGTAAGTAGTAGATGTAAAATTTTTCATAGAATTCAGATATGCAATCGGTTTTTTTGTAGACCTCTTATTTTTTAAGTAATTTAAGTTTTTTAAAAAAATAATTAAGTCGGTTTTAAGGTACTAAAACGCAACAAAATAAAAGAAGAAAATGGCCAGTAAGAACAAAAATAGTAAGATCTTTAATTTGACACCTTACTTTTAAAATTCTGTTGAGTAATTATTGAATAAATCTATTTTTTTAACCTCGGTATAATAAAAACTTTAGACCTAAATATTTTCTCAAACAGACATAAAAAACATGGGTTCATATATACCTTCAGAATCAGAAAAATATTACGAATCCATTGTAAGCAAAATTGAAAAAAATTAAAAAATTAAAAAATTAAAGAAATGGCCAATTATTTTTTTTGTTCAGACAACACTATTGTCTTCCCTTTTTTACCCCCTCTTTACCCCCTCTTTACCCCCTTCCCATTTTTATACTCAATTGAAGAATTAAGACGTTGCCTGTACAATATAATATGATATTTTCATATAATTCCTTTTATTGTAGTTTATATACTATATTGTAAACTTTTTTTTTCAATTTTGCTTACAATGGATTCGTAATATTTTTCTGATTCTAAAGGTGTATATGAACCCATATTTTTTTATTTGTGAAATAATAAAATTAAGTTCAAAGTTTTTATTCTCGTGGGTTAAAAAAAATCGATTTTTTCAATAATTACCTGACAGAATTGAAAAAGTAAGGTGTCAAATTAAAGATCTTACTATTTTTGTTCATAATGACCATTTTCTTTCTTTTTTTTGTTGCATTTTAGTACCTTAAAATCGACTTAATTTTTTTTTTTTAAACTTAAATTACTTAAAAAATAAGAGGTCTACAAAAAAACCGATTGCATATCTGAATTCTATGAAAAATTTTACATCTACTACTTACTAAAAGAACCGGCTAGCTATAAAAAAAATAGTTGATACACCTTCTTTAAAAAGTTTGGACACATTCTTTAAAGATTTTTAAAACGAACAATCGAAAAAATTACAGACCATATAGAATGTTTTAAAATTATTTTGATATGCAAAAAATATCAAAATTCGAAAAGAAAGGACACAGGAATAAGGTAAAGCCAAAAAGCGAAATAAAACTAAAATAATGTTTGGGGGGCAGATAAAAAGGTCGTCAATTACTAAGTGTTATCCCTCAACGACAGCTGAAAATCACGTTTAGGTTTCGAGATTTTTTTCCGAATTCTTTCGTTGTTTGTATAATCTGGAAAGGACCAAAATTTCATACAGATAGACAGACAAACATCCCACTGACTTTATTTTTAGACGACACTGCTCCAGACTTAATCAAGGTCTGAACAATATCTGTAAAACAATTATCCTAAGCTCCTCTGCGGAGAGCGTCATTCATTACGGTGACTTAATTTAGGACACCTGCCGTACTCGGAGAGGGTGAGGTAATAAAGAGTAGCTCCCTTGGGACAGCGGGTTAAGGCATAATGTACTTGAGCGTGGAGCTCGATAGCCCTAAAAGCTATTAAAAAGTTTCTCGTCCCTCTCCTTAGAAACAATGGCTACAAACACACACAAGGTCTGAACAGAGTGCCCAAAGATTTTAAGCCAACGAATAATTTGAAGTCAAATGTCCTCATCCTAATTGATTTGGAGTGCTTTCAATAACAGATCTATAGTATAGATGTATATACAGACAACTACCTCCATTCCTTTTTTCAAAGACCTCTTTCGTCTGCTTCTAAATTATTTTCTGCTACTTGGCTGTGTTAATATAAGCGACACCATTGGTTGATTTTCAATGACCTAATAGAAAGGTTGCACAAGGCGTTTGCGATGGGGAAATATAGTTATTTAACCCTTTCTCCCTCTAGTATTCTTCTTTCAATATCAACAATGTCTGGCAAAGTTTTGGAAGCAAATTATTGGATTGTGTTTTAATACCTGAAAGTTTAACTAGAGGATTTTGATTGCTGCTATTGTCATCATCATCATTCTTACAAGTTTTCAAAGCTTCAATATCAGACTCTTGTTCAGACATATTAGATTTATTCTAGGGGAAGAAAACCTTGAGAAATCCGGGAATCTAAAGGGATAAGACAATGGCTGATGAATTGATAAACATTCCCTATGCTGATACATAAAGTTACCCATTCTGTAGATAACAATTAGTAGTTTGAACGTTTGAACAATTAATGAACCAAACTATCAAAAGTCAATAAAAGTCCCCTAAGTTGTTAAGACCAGAGTTTCAGAGCCACCATATTTTGCTGGAGCCGATGCCGTATTTTTCGTTAAAAAACGGCTCCGGACTAGATAAATAGAGATTTTTTATAAATCATAATTTGGTAACTGATTTTTCATGTGCAAATGCCCCTTTAAAGTTGTTCAAGTCCATTTTTATCAAAAATTGAACTTTTAAAACCTTCAAAAGTAAAAAAATAGACTTGGGAGAAACAAAATACAGGGTGGCCACAGACTTTTTTTCAAAATAGTATAAAATAGTATGCAAAAAAAAAGTAAATAGTATGCAATAGTATGTAAAATTTTTAAAAATAGTATGCAATAGTATGTAAATTTTTTAAAAATAGTATAAAATAGTATGCATTTTAAACAAAATAGTATGAAATAGCAAGCATTTAAAACACTATAGGGCCTTAAAATGTTGGTTAGCTATCAGTAATTTGAAATGTCCGTCTGTCCGTATGTCTTAGTTTGGGGGAAACGTCATTTTCTCGGCTCCTATAAAAGATAAAAGGCTGAAATTTTTAGACAACATTCCCATTATTAAGGAGCACAATTAACTATAAAACATCAATGGTGGTAGGACCGCTTTTTAGCAGGTTTTAGGCTATTTTTGTATTTTTCACATTTTTCTCCATATCTTTGGTGTTTATGGTCCGATTTCCAAAAAAATTTCAGTTATAGTATCAAAATTAAATTTCCTGTCGTTTCAAGAAAACAACTATGACGGTCAAACTGCCTTTAAGCAGGTTTTAGGCTATTTTTGTATTTTTCACATTTTTCTCCATACCTTTGGTGTTTATGGCCCGATTTCCGAAGTTTTTCAGTTAAATATATCAAAATTAAATTTCCTGTCGTTTCAAGAAAACATCAATAGCGGTCAGACTGCCTTTTTGCAGGTTTTTGGCTATTTTTATATTTTTCACATTTTTCCTCCTATCTTTGGTGTTTATGGTCCGTTTTTAAAAAATTTTGTAGTTAAATATATCAAAATTAAATTTCCCGTTGGTTTAAGCATCCAGTGTGTAATTTACTTTGACCGTCAGTCTGTTAGTCATAGTACTGAAATATAAATATTAAGAAATTAAAAACAAATGTTGAAAAGGTTTCGTGATTTTTTCCTAATATACATGCTTTAAACAACTAATATCTAAATTCTTATTTATTTGTTTGTGCTTCGCTACTTATGGATGTTGTCATCCTTGTTGTTCATATATAGGACAATCCGGTCCAAAAGTATGTAGCGCAGCGATAACACTAAATAATGAAATAAAACTGATATACTAGATATGGCATATTTATTTAAAGTAGATCGACACATTCCAATAGTATACAATTGATTCTAAATTCTTAAAACCAGCCTATCTATGATTAGAAAGTACGTAGCATTTTTAACATTTTTCATATAGACAGTAGCTGCGCTATTTCAAGTTGTGTATGTTCAATTTATACTTTTTACGTCAATATATTGTCGCGACAGGTTATGTTCAGTGTCAGTATATTGTTTACCTTTACTACAGCTGGGAGTTTTTTTAAGTGCTGCTTTTCTATAAATAGGTTCTCATGTATGTCCGTCCGTACGTAACGGATAGCTCTTGACGATAATTTAGGTATGTTAAAGTTGTCCTATTGTTTTCAAACTGCATTATATGATGTCCGAAACCGTTAGACACTTTATAATTATTGTCAGTATGATTCAAAGGAAGATTAGCCACAATTTTATGAACGATTATTTTTAGTTTAATTTTTATCCTATAATATAAGTAGTAGGTAAGTTTGTTTTTCTAAAGCCAAAAGTATGTTGGTCCTAATCGGTTATACTTTTCAGCTAAGCTCATAAAAAACTTGGTTGGTTTTAAGCTATTTTCCTGAGGCGAGGGGCGAAGCAACAAGTGTTATGTAATTGATAAATCAACCCTATCATCTAATTGCAAAAGGGGGGGGGGGGGAGAAATGTGGTGACTCGTCACACGTGACACGACATACCAGCAATTTTATTTTGGGTGCTACTCCCTTAGTTTTAGAGATAATTGGGTGAAATCTTTTTGGTTGTGTCACTAATTACCCCAAGTTTTGGTATCTTTCAAAAAAAAAATCTTTACATTGAATGTAGAAATACCAATAACTTTCAATAAAGGTACAACAATCTGAACTGAAAGACTACTTTCTTCTGGAAACATTTTTAAAAAAAAAATTGAAAACAAAGTAGCGATTTTGCCGTATTTTCACAGTAGCATTTGATAGGTTATTTTAGGTTAGGTAAGTGTTAATGATTGCCCCGCAGGGTTAGAGCCCCCCGCAGGGACTAGAAATAGGAGAAAAGATACTGTGAAAATGCGATGAAACCTGCTACTTGGCTTTCTTTTCATGATCAAAAAAATCAGTTTGTTTTAGTTACCTAAAAATTGAAGATTTATCTGAAATCCAAAGAAATAGTGGAAATAGTATGCAATTTTGGACAATAGTGGAAATAGCATATTTTTTTGGAATAGTTTGCATAGTATGCAAAAATAGTGGAAATAGTGGAAATAGTATGTTTGTGGCCAGCCTGAAAATATGTCGAGTTTTTTCTTGATTTTAGGTCGGAGCAGGAGCTAAAGCCAGAGCCGTATCATCACAGACGGCTCCGACACGATGGTTAAGACAACGAATAAGCAAAAATTATTATAAAACTTTGGGGACTAGTATAATTAAAAGCCCAATGTCCCCTCCCTAGTAGAGTTAGACCTATCCTTTTAAGTTTGTGTAGATTATCCTCCTACAAATTGTTTTTAAACCTTACTCAAAACAATCTACACTTAAAAGGAGAACCATGTCAGTTCAACAATTAGCGAGATCCTACGGTACAGACCAACAAACACAAACATACATCCGGTTACTTTTGTAAAAGGATTTGTTTGCTGCTCTTCTTTGGGAATATAATATTCTTGTTATTAAATGATTAACATATATTCACAACTTATCAATTTATCAATAACTAATAAATTTTAAACTAAATATAAATTTCAGCTTAAATAAACAAAATATATTCAAAATCTAAAAGATAAGAATTATTATCAATTATATTTTATTATGTGTAGAAAACTTTTATTAGCGCAGCTACATTATGATAAGAAATGTTTGAAAAGGTTGAATATACACATATGCATTTTAATACAACTATCGGGGGAAGGTGGTTGCACTACCCGCCCAAAAAAACAGTTTTAAACCTTCACAGGGCCTATGAGAAGCTTAGCTATATTGTAAATGAGAACCATATCGGTTCAGTGTTTAAAGAGATCCATCTATACGCACTTACAGACATCATATTACTTTTATATAAGGATTACATGTGATACTTTAGTGCAGCTACCCAGAAAGCATTTGTTGGGACATTTGTTGAATAATTTTAAATTACATAAAGACACACTACAAAAAAGTAGAAAATAGGTAAATATATTTATGATAGGTTTATATTTTGTACATTTAAGGTATAACAATATTTTTAATTTACATAATATATTAAATATTAATAAGCGTATTGGTTGATGAGGTAAAGTCATGCATTTTTAGTACAATAATTCTTTAAAAACATTACATAATTGTTTTTTTTTAATGTAATAGGTATTTCTTTTTGCTTTAAGCAATTAACATCTTTCTTTAGAAAATAAAAAAATAGCTCTTTTTATCTTAAGTCGCTGAAGGTGAACTCTTTGAATATTAAACAGTTGAGAGTGAGCTCTTTGCATCTTCAACAGCTAAAACTGAACTCTTTGCATCTTCATTAGTTGACAGTGAGCTCTTTGCATCTTCATTAGTTGATTGTGAGCTTTTTTTTGCATCATCAACAGCTGACAGTGAGCTCTTTGCATCATCGACAGCTGACAGTGACACAGTTGACACAGAACTCTTTGTCTCTTGAGAGCTTTGTAACATATCTGATTCTGACCAATCCACCCAGGGAAATATATTGTCAGGCAATGCAATGTCTGGTCCCCTAAAAAAGTTAAAATTAATCTAGTGTTTCAAATTTTATTTACAAAGGGCCTAAACAAATAAGTTAAGATTGTTGCTGGTATGTTTGCCTATCCACAGTAAGAAGACCTTCAGGAGCATGATTTTGCTTTACCTGTATTCTCTACAGTCAGGATCATGACACTTCTGGTTGATTACAGAGGCCTCCAGGTTCAGAACATATCTGTAACAAATATCATGGAGATTTTTAACAGGTAAAAACTATGAGAAAATACCTCAAAAACAGCAAAAATTTTCAATTAAGATTATGAGGAACCATTGATTTATTAAACTCGTGGTAAAGACATAAACAAAAATACTTCTGAAGTTAGAATTAAGTAGAAATAATAAATGCGCAAATCTACTACCAAACTTACTTGATATTATTTGATTTGTGCTCTCTGTCAACATTGGAGCAATATCTGTTGCCACCAATTTCATATGTCACTAGTGACCCATCCTGAAATAATTAATTTATTTCAAATCTCAACTGTTCACAGGGATCTTAAGGGACAAAACGATGGACATTAAATTGATATACTCCCCAATAATGATAAATAAGATTACCCCTTTTGTAGATGAAAAAAAATATTGGTTGAAAAGTTTGGACACCACTACTTTGCAACTAACCAATCAAAATTGAATACCCAAAGTTTTGAGTCAGCGACTATGATAACAAAAATTTGGATACTAGTGTAATTCAGCCCAATGTCCCCTACCTGAACCTCCCTGACTTTTGAAATGCGTAAAATAATCTAAACCGGTGTCACTAGCCGTCAAATAAAGATAAGTTTACCTCAGATATTTTCCATTTTCGTATAAATCCTGTAGGCTCAATCAAACTCTGGAAGGAATACTTTGTTGATTTCTACTATATAAATGGTATTTCTCTTTTAATTTTGGTCCTATGGTAACAAAAATATGCAGATTTACTTGGTTGTTTTAAGAAAAAAGTTATTTACTTTACTAGCAGCTACGCCCCTATAGTCCCCCTTGGGAAGGCAATTTTTAAGGAATTTCTTGTGAAGGTTGACGTTCAAAAATGTGTTGTTTTGTGTTGTGTATTTTCTTATCTCCTTTTAATATGATTTTAAAGTTATTTTTCCGGCTTTATGACATCGAGATAAATACTATTACAATCGTTTTCATAATAGCTCCGTACTGGGATATTTTATACCAAGAGGTGATCAAAAAAAGTTAAGGCGAAATTCGTAAAAAGGACCAAGGAAATCTTCAGCAAAAAAATATAAAAAAATGTTTTTTTTTTGGTTTTTTTTTGGGGGGGGGGTGGGGGTGTCCCATCCCCCAAGAAAATAGCCTAAAACCACCACAGGACCAGTAGGTATATACCCTGAAGAGTAGAATCCAATCGGTTTCGTGGTTACCGAGATCTTAAGCTTCAGACGGACGGACGGAAAGACAGACATCATTCTTCTTTGTATTATGGATTAAAGTCCATTTTCCTTTACATGTTTCCATGTATAATACTACCGGTTACGCCCCTAGCCTCTAGGGAAGGAAGGGGTAGGTCAAGTAAATAGCCTATGAGTATATTTGTCCTAAAAAGTACAAACATTTCAGAGATCTTCAGCTTCAAACAAAAATCCTTAATCCTATTATATAAAATAGAAAGCTTAGTGTGTAATAGAAATTTTAGTGGTGTTCTCCAATAAAAAATTACTCCCCCCCAAAAAATACTTTTTAAAAAACTTTTTCTGTTTAAAACATAAATTGAAAATGGGAGGGAGTCGACTGTTCCTCCTCACGCCTTAAGTGGCCCTAGATAGAGGCTTCTAAGGGCGTAGCCGCTATTTCTTAGTATTGTAGGATTAGTGTAAGTTAATACAAAAATAAAAAGGAAAAATATCTACTGGAAAAGGCAGGTGCTGATATTAGAGATCATTTAATGTGTTTACCGATAGGATTACTCAAAATTTAAATTCTTTATTTCTTTTAATTAAAAGCAACAATAACAAATAGAAAATATCACTTAAACAATACATATCTTAAGTTATATTAAAATGAAAAGTTATTGCTATCTATTATGTATGTTTGCAGTAAAAGATAAAAGTAGAGATAAAAAAAACTGAGTCATCTTGCGGAAAAATTTAAAACTACATAAATTAGAAATTATTTTCAATTGGATGGAAATTATAACTATATCTACAATAGGACTGCAATAAGATCAATAAGTTAAAATGAAGAAATAACACTAAAATGTAATACAGGGTGTTAAGCAAACTAAGATAATTTGTCTATTACAACGGATGTAATTGAAGAATATACGCGGTCATTATGACAGGAGAAAAATTGTCGTTAATTTAGGTTGCAATATCCCCTCGCATTTATTGTTCGGGCCCTTTATCCAGTAGGAGGAGAGG
The DNA here is from genome assembly GCF_053477335.1 of Acartia tonsa. Lineage (NCBI taxonomy): Eukaryota > Metazoa > Arthropoda > Copepoda > Calanoida > Acartiidae > Acartia > Acartia tonsa. The sequence continues at coordinate 42,988,304 of NC_137272.1, forward strand.
GGACGGGGTAAAGGAGGTGGATGGGGAAGATCGTTATTTTAGCACGCTACAAAGTTCAATTTATCATAGAAAATAAAAATCTGGTGTACGATCCAAGTAATAATAAATCCAATTCTAATAAAGGGATAGCTCAATCTTAACGTTCGGGGCAGATTTAAACATGACTCGCTCGTATTTTAGTATGTTAGAATTTTCCCATCGATTTCAAACTTAGCATAGTGATTCCTGTAACAGTTAGGTACGATTTAGAAAGCGTAGCACCTCTATACTCGTTACACGAAATTCCGAAGGTCCATTAAAAATATTTTCTTGTATGATATATTATCCTCTTCATCTCATTATTGGAATTACGATTCCTAGGACAACGAGGTACTGTGTGTTAAGCGAAGCATCTTTATAATCAAGTAATGAAAACGTAAGTGTGCCCATATTTTCATAAGCTGTTAAAGACTAAAGACTTTATTATCTGTTTTTTTAAGTTCTGACTCTAGTTCGTTTGTCCTACCGTCTGACTTAGAGCTTTGCTTTTTTTGGGTGTTGTTATCCTTGCTTAAAATAACATTCTGTTCTGACTTTTGAATCAACAAAAATTCCTTGATAAAATTGTCTACTTCGGGGTAGGGTGATTCTATTTTCTCTCCTTCTGTGAGCAGAGACCTGGATTTTTGCAGTCTGGGTGTTGGAGTTTCTAAAATATACACTATGTTACATTTTTAGTACAGCTAAGGGATAAATTGTTTATCGAAAATCAGGGTATAGTCCCTTTCGTAACATCGCACCTTGGGGCGATTCTTCGTATTTTTCACAGTAGCTTTTCTCTTATTTCTAGCCCCTGCTGGGGCTCTAATCCTGCGGGGACAATCACCTAAACCAATATAGCCTAACCTAACCTAAAATAAGCTATAAAAAGCCATTTTAAAAATACGAAGAATCGCCCCTTATGGGGCGACGTTACGAAAGGAACTAGCCGAAAATCATTTTCGGAAAATAGGAAAGAATTGTTGGTCAAAATTATCTAAACGTCTTTCCAGTATGGCTTCCAAACCGATTAAATTCCGCTGGTTTAGAACCAGTTCTGAGCTATTCTGAAAAATCATGTATAGCATCATATTACAGAAACTTTTCCAGGAATAGTAAAATAAAGATCATAAAATCAAAGGCCCGGGCTAACAAAACTGGTTTTAACATTAATTTTGAGTTTACAAACCGCCGGAGAGCTGTCTATCATACGATGCTATGCAAAATATTTCAGTTTGGCTTCCAAAACGATTAAAATCCGCTGGTTTAGAGCCGGTTCTGAGCCATACTGAAGAATCATGTATGGCTCAGAATCATAAAATCAAAGTCCCGGGCTAACAAAATTGGTTTTCACATTAAATTTGAGTTTAAAATCCGCCGGAAAGCTGTATATAAAACGATGCTATAATAGTTATTTCTCGCATCGTATTATAAACGGCTTTCCGCGGATATCGAAGACACCGGCTAAAAAAACTGGTTTCAATCTTATGATTGTACATTTTTATATTTGTAGAAAGCTGGATATAATACGATGCTAGACATAGTTTTTTCGTATGGATGAGAACCGGTTCCTATCCACCGGATTCAAATGAATACGAGAAAAAATATTTCAGTATGGCTCCCAAAACGATTAAAATCCGCTGGTTTAGAACCGGTTCTGAGTCAAACTGAAAAATCGTGTATATCCCATATTACAGCAAATTTTAACGAATAATAAAATAAACAAGGATGACAACATCCATAAGTAGCGAAGCACAAAATTTCGTGGATGGGACTGACGGTCATTGTTGTTTTCTTCAAACGACGGGAAATTTAATTTTTGATATCTTTAACTGAAAAAATTTTGAAAATCGATTAATAAACACCAAAGATATGGGGGAAAATGTAAAAAATATAAAAATAGCCAAAAACCTGCAAAAAGGCAGTCTGGCCGTCATTGTTGATTTCTTCAAATGACCGGAAATTTAATTTTGATATCTTTAACTGAAAAAATTTTGAAAATCGGTCCATAAACACCAAAGATATGGGGGAAAATGTAAAAAATATAAAAATAGCCAAAAACCTGCAAAAAGGCAGTCAGATCGTCATTGTTGGTTCTTAAAACGACTGAAAATTTAATTTTAATATATCTAACTGAAACAATTTTGAAAATCGGACCATAAACACCAAAGATATGAGGAAAAATGTGGAAAATAAAAAAAATAGCCTAAAACCTGCTAAAAAGCCGTCCGACCACCATTGATGTTTTATAGTTAATTGTGCTCCTTAATGATGGGAATGTTGTTAAAAAATTTCAGCTTTCTATCTTTTATAGGAGCTGAGTAAATCCCATTTCCCCTATAGCGTTACGGACGGACTGACGGACTAACGGACAAAGTGAATTATAGCGTAGCTTCGCTACTAAAAAAAACAAGAGATTAATAACAGTTTTGTTAGCCTGGCCTCAGGTCTAACAAAACTGGTTTTAATTTTATAATTTTTCATTCAAATATCCGGCGGAAGGCTGCCTATAATACAATGGGATAAATAACTATTCTTCCCCCTTTTGATTAAAGTAAATTAGAGTTTTATGAACGCGGTCCCTTATTGGTTGGCATAAATATTTCAGATACTTAATGAATCTTGAATGGTTGGTTCAAAATTTATTCTACAGAAGTGGTGATTTTGTCATAATTGAGGATGTACATTATTTATTAGCCCATTGTCTTATCCCTTAAGATCCCAAAAATAACTAGCCACATCAGTCTCACCTTTCGCTCGCTTGATGACTGCCCCACTTGAATTATATTGAACAACAGGCAGATTTTTAGTGAGGGTCACCAAAGACTCCAGAAATATACTTTTCTCTCTGTCAAACTTGGGATCAAGATAATTTTCTTCTGAAATAAACACAGAGCTTAGCCTCGGATGATGGCCGAAACAGGACATGGGATACACCACGAGATCTTATTTTGGCGGATCTTTGCAAAAAAAATCTTGCTTAATGATGTTCATGATGATGAACGCCCTTCAGACAACCAACCCTTTGATTACACGACCTTAGTCTGAAAATCCTATCTGTGCATGTTATTGCGTTGAACCTGTTTGGGCCAAAGCATTCCCCCTACCTTAATAGATCTCAAAATGTAAGTATTTAAATTGGTTTCATTTACATAAAAATTAGAAATCTTAAATTCTTTTAAAACAAAATAGGCCTAAATGATTTTTATTACCTATTAGTTTTATACTGAAAAGGTCATTGGCTGAAATATCTAAAATTTCTTTCCTGAAATAAAATTTATTCATTACTTAAACAAACAAATTAGAATTAAGAAAGAAAATTTTAATTAAGGGGGGGGGGGGAGTTTTGACACATTTGCGTAAACAGTGAGTATAGGCTTTATCTTTGGACTGAGAGGATAGGTTATTAGGGATAAAATCATTCTTATATGATGGATTTTCCCCAAGTTAAAAGATTTTTTGCATAAACCTTATGAAACAAAATATACATTTATTTCTTCAAATATGTGAATAACATTCAAAAATATGCATATTTTGTTTCATAGGTTGACTTCTAACTCTTCAAACAAAATTTTTTTTTTAAATTTTTACCTGTACAGAGAGGACCTGGAGGCCTGCAGCTCCTGAACTTGGAGGCCTATCCAAAATATCTTAAAACTTGGGAAAATTCATCATATAAGTATGATTTTATTCCTAATAACCTATCCTCTCAGTCCAAAGATAAGCCTATACTCACTGTTTACGCAAATGTGTCAAAACTCCCCCCCCCCCCCCTTCATCAATTGAATTATAAATTGACATTTTTCCTCAAAAAATACTCAAAATGAATATAAACTCGAGAAAAAGGATTTTGCACCAAAATTAAAAACCATCTAAATTATTGTTAATTTGAAAAAATAAATTCTGAACCTTTTTGATACTTAAAAATATCGCGCAATATTTGCTATTCTTTACTGGCAGAAAAATTATTGGCAAAGAATTTTTAATCAGAGGTGGATTATTAAAAAACTTTTTGGCTCACTGCCTCACTAAATTAGTGACGCTCGCTAAAACTTTTTGTGAAAAATCCTCCAAATCGCATTAAAAACTTACAAAACTTATCAAAATCTTATGATCTTATGAATCTTAATAACCCTTTTATGATTTTATTTAATTTTTGTAAATTTTTCATGCGCATTTGGAGGATTTTTCACAAAAATTTCAAGCGAGCCTCAATTATTTTAGTTAGACAGTGAGCAAATAGGTTTTTTAAAAATCCACCTTAGGTGACATTTCATTGTCTCTGCATGTAGGTTACCTGCCATATTTGGAAGAAAGATAGAGCCTAAAATTTCTATTCTTTGTATACACTCCTGTGTCAATTATCCAGTAGCTTTCATCTCCTACAAATAATTAAGGATCTCTAGGGATAAGACAATGAATGATAAATTCACTTACAAAACCATTGATAAACAAAATTACCCCTTTTATAGATTAAAATTATTGATGGAATAGTTTGGACATTATTTAACCACCAAATCATAATTTTAAAAAAATACCCAAAATTTTTAAGCCAACGATTAAGATTAGGACAAGGTGGTTATAAAACTTTGAGTACTAGTGAAGTTTAAAGTCCGATGTCACATCCCTGTCTAAGAAACTATGCACTATACGTATTTACCCCTTAAATTTAAGAGGTTAAAGTTAGGTTATATTGGGTACAGGGTAGCCCCGCAAGGTTAGGTCACCGTAGGTTGAGGCGCCGCAGTGTTTTATGTGCTCGCTAGTCACTTTAAGGGAAACATAAAATTTTTACCTTTTTTAACTTTGAATTTCTGAGCTTGTTTTAAACTTAGATTTTTCAGGAAATCCGTCAAAAACAGTCCAGCCTAATAAAAAAAAAAACAATAATAGCGAAGCTCCTCTATAATTACATATGTCCGTCTGTAAAGACACAATTTTATTAGATGCATGATTTTCTTTTTGTGAAAATTCCTTTGAACATAGCATGCCTTGCCTGTAACTCAATTTAAACGTCCATTACGCCGTCATTAAGAAATTATAACCAATTTGGTAATATCCTCTTAGAATTTTTTTTTTCAATTTGGAAAAACTAACCTGAAAATTGTGTTGAAACACAAGAGTGGTAAAAATGAGATGGTTGGAAAACTTTGTCTCGGAAGTTGAATCGAGAATCAGAATTTCATCCTTTGAAAGAATTGATTTTTGATTAATTAGAAATAGCGACTGCGCCTCTGGCAATTAGCATACTTAAAGAATAGAGAAGGGCAGCAAATTAAGGATCCTAAGACTTAAATCTAAAAATAAAAGAGCCTAAACCCATCCAGAAATCTAAATCCAGCGTCCCATCCAAGCGGCTCAAATAAACTTCTCTTAACCTAACCTTAAATTTAAAAAAAATGTATTTGAGACAATATATTAATACCTGTGGTTACCCCCCTAGAGGCCTCTAGCGAAACGTAAAATATTTTTTATTAAATTTACGTTAAGATCAGCTGTTTCAGTGTTTACCAAAAATATTTTTTTCGGTCGCTAGATGGGGTTCGTTATGTTTTTATTGCGATTTCTCTTGAGAGGGTGGAGGTACCCTACCCTAATATAGTTATAAACCTTCCCAGGACTTATGAGTAGCTACCCTGTAAATGAGAACAATATCGGTTCAGCAGTTAGCGAGATCCTTTGGTACAGACAGACAGACAGTATTTCCTCTAATGTTTCATATGAATTATTAATACTTTAAAATCAATTTTCCTTTGAAATATTTATATTAATTTTGTTTTTAATGAAATCCACCAAAGAAATAATCAGAAAATCCACTGTTTCATCTCCGTTCAGTGTCGGATTATCTTCAATCTAAATAGAAATATATTGGTGATTTCCTACAAATCGCAAGTCGAGCGCCACCCCCCCCCCCCCCAACCATCAACAAAAAATTTAAAATAAAGGGGGTGGGTTTATTCTATGCCTATGCGGGAGACCCCCCCCCCCCCCCTCCCCACTCCCTAACCATGCATGACTTATACATGCCCTAACCATACGGGGCTAAGCTGGCTTAAAGTAATAAACAATTAAATGAAAATCTACCCGTACACCCCCTCCCCTTTTTGAAAGAAAAGGGTATGTTTGAATTTTCTTAACAATAATACATGTTATTTGTAAATTTTAAAATCAAATAATGTATAATAAATTTCTTGTACCTAATATTTTTAATAAAATAATCTTTACCTTAAATTCAACATCAAGATAGAACTTGCAGGGACAGTTTTCTGCAATTACCTATAAAAAAAATTGTAAAAATGAAAAAATGGTTTTATAATTTAAGATTCAAGAGTTAATGGATTGTTTTATTCTATTTTCAGCTCTTTTATAATACAAAGCTCCTAGATGCTAGGGAAGAAGAGAGTGTCAGAACTGAATTTACAACATAAAAATATAGAAGTTTTAAAAAAATTATATGTAAATTTGTTGCAAAACTTCCTAAATACAGATTTCTGTTTAAGGACATACTGTCTCTTATTGTAATAGGAATCAGTACTCTAAAAATCAGATCAATCGGATGATTATGTAACATAAAAATTTTCGTTGAAAAAGTTAAAATCAACATATTTAAAATGGACGTACGGACATTCTGGTAATGATTATATAGTTGCTACACTTTCTAAATCGTACCTAACTACCACAGAAATCAACATGCAAAGTTTGAAATCGATAGGACAATTCTAACATGCCTAAATTAACGAAAAAATCTATCTACGGACGGACCGAACCTAATTATAGAAAAGCTTCGCTTTTAAAAAATAACCTCATAATAATGCCTAATTCCTTCCGTAGAATAGAACTGCCAAAAAGTTTGAGGTGATGTGACCAAGAACTTTCTTACTCCACCTAAAAAAATATAATCCTTGGTGCGCTGCTACTCTATAATTAGAGTAAATCACTAGAGGGAGAAAGGGTTACATAACTGTATCTCCCCATCGCATCAACCTTGTGCAACCTTTCTATTGGGCCATTGAAAATCAACCAATGGTGTCGCTTATATTAACACAGCCAAGTAGAAGAAAATAATTCAGAAGCAGACGAAAAAGGTCTTTGATAAAGATAAGGGGTAGTTGTCTGTATAAACATCTATACTATAAATGTGTTACTCTAAAAATAGGGATTATACAATATGCATCTGATTCTATTAAAGGGTCAAATTCAAATGGGCGTTTTCTTGAAGAGTCAATTACCTTCCCCCATTGCCAAATAGTGAGATGGGCATCCTCTCATGAACCTTGACAGGCAGGTTTTAAGCTAGAGACTGCCATAGTAATTAGGCTCGTAAGCCCTCAATAAAACAAAGCTTATGCTACGCTAATTATGAACGCTGTCGCGTTTAAATTAAATGAGCAAAGCTACTCTATAACTAGGTATGTTCGTACGTCTGTGTACAGAGAATTGGTCGTTTAGAACAACACTTGAATGATTATCTAATATTGTAAAGAGTCATTTTGGAAAGTTACAGAAAATGTTATTTTCATGAAATAATTTATATATTTTAAAATTATGACGGGCGAATATTAATTTTATCTTATTTTTATTGATATTTTGTGTAGAATTTTAACATTTCAAAAACAAAATTGAGATATCTAGCGGCAAAATTATGAACTACATATAATAGAGATTTGGTGATTTTTAAAACAAATAATTATAAATCGATAATTATCTAGATTTGCGTGTATAAAAGCATTATTATTATCAGTAGGGGGGAGACTGTACATTATGGGCCAGTTCGTACGCCTGTCAGACAAAGTCTATCGCATAAATTGCTTCAGTTTTTGAAGAAATAAAAAACAAAAGTAATTGCTTAGGTATCATTTTAACGAAAATAACATTGCCGGTAGTTATTGTAATATCTAAAATCTTTTATACTACTAAACATATTTTTTGCCTCAAGTTATAGAATATCTTTTAAGAAACAAAACTATAACTTATATCTATCCAAATATAAATTTACAGGGACAATTATTTCCATACAGCGCGCACTTCAAACTAAATTAGTAAGAAATGTTATATTTAGTTAAAATATACCTAGGATGTCTCGTTCACGGACGTCCAAGCTTTCTTTATTTTTTTTAGGGGGGGGGGGGGGGCTAATACCCCTTGGACGTCGCTGGTCTTGTTTGTAAGCGTGAATTTGTGCTTTTAAATAACAGAAAAAGGTAGAAATTGCGAGAGAGGACGGAGGAAGGAGTAAATGGGGGAGGAATGAATAGAGAGAGGGGGAGTGGTTAGTTGATAAAAGGGGGAGAAAAATAGATGGGTGGCTAATTGATATTAGATAAAGGGTTGAACAGAAAGAGATGGGTCAATGAGCTGTTTATTACACCAGTCCATAAGTTGATTGTTCTATCGTTTCAACCCCTAATTTTAATCTACAGAAGGGATAATTTTGTGTATCATCATAATTGGGGTGGGGATGTAATTGTACATCAATTAATCGGCCATTGTCTTATCCCTTTAGATCCATGAGGTTGAAGACGATAGAGTGTTGGCTAAGCTAGAGACTAAGGGGAAAGTTATATACGTACGTAATTTAGTTCCTTAAATAAAGAGTAGCTGCGCTACTTTAAAAGAAATGTCAACCTGTTGCATATTCCCAGGAAAATATTGTCTGCGAGGTATCCTGACCCCTGTATTCTACAGCTTCTGCCTAAACAAATTTAAAACGTTTTAAATGTCGTAATTTATCGCTATTTGCTCAAGATTTTTGTCATTTTTTTCTGAGAGGGAGGAGACATTGGGTTGTTTATTACATTAGTCCCCAAAGTTTTATAATAACGTTTTCTTATTTATTTGCTTAATAACTTTGATTAGTTGATTCAATAAGTTTAGAATCCAAACGTTTCAACCACTAATTGTAATCTACAGAAGAAGTAATTTTGTGTATCATCATTGGGGACGTAAATAAATTTAGCAGCTATTATCTTATTCCCTTGAGATACCTGCATTTTTAAAAGCTAAGCTTGTCCGTCCGTACGTCCGTAACGGATAGCTTTTTTCCTTAATTTAGGCATGTTAGAATTGTCCTATCGATTTCAAACTTTGTATGGTGATTCCTATAGTAGTTAGGTACGATTTAGAAAGCGTAGCAACTCTATAAGCATTACTAGAATGTCCGTACGTCCATTTTAAACATCTTGATTTTTTTACTTTTTTAACAACAAATTTTTATGTGATCTATCACCGATTGATCTGATTTCTAGTTTATGGATTCCTGAGACAACAAAGTATAATGTTATAAGCGAAGCAACTCAATAATCAAGTCCTAAAAATGTAAGCATGACCATAAACATTTTCCTGTATCAAGTAGTTTTTCAACAAATTTACTTACAATTTTGCTTCGACTCTTATACATTTATATTCTGATTATTCAGTTCTGACACTAAACAAGTGTTAATGTCCGTTTGTCCTACCGTTTCAGTGCTTCGCTTTTATGGATGTTGTCATCCTTGTTACAATGAAACCCTTTTAAAACTCAAGATAGGATTAAAACTTTGACAAAATTTAAAGGAAGCCTGCAAGAAATACACCTAACTAACTGCTGAAAATCTTTCAAAATTTTCATATACCAAAAATGTCATTTTTGAATGCCTAGTACTTTTTGGTTATTGAAGCTAATGGTTTTAAATTTGGGGTATTGGGTCAACTTGTGGCATTCATTTAGTGGCTAAAGCGATGTATTTCTTGGAGGGTTACTTTAAATTTCCACCAATAGGTATAGGATAGGTATACGGTATACCAATCCATTTTTTTACCTGTTTTAAAAATGTTGTTCTCTTTGAGCTTGGCTGGAGTAAACTATACTCAATTTTAGGTAATCTAAATATTTTACAAGATAAGTTTTCACTAAGTATGACTTAAGTATACACTATATACATAGATGCCTTTAAAAAAGTTAACTCTCCATTTAACTTAAGTCAAAACTGAGCTACAATTGTCTCCGGAGAATCCACGATCTTTAAGCCAAACAGATGAAATGCTGAGCAGTGAGCATGAACAATATTACGAAAGTAGATAAACTGGTATTGCAATCCCAGCAGAAATAGGTATAAACAATAAACATACCTTTTTACAGAAGTTATTTCAGTTTTAATTTCTTGCGTTTCGTCTTCATTTTCCTTCTTTCTCTTTCCATAAAATGATACTGGTTTTACCATTGCGAAAAGAAATAATTACATAATTTATTTCTGGAAAAAATACAAATATAACAATAAAATTAAAACAATAAGTGAAAAAAATTCGAGATTTCTTTACAAAAATAGTTAATATACACATATGTAAAGTTTGTAAAGACAGCTAGCTGTCTCGATGATTGTGTTTGTGGGGGGGGGGGGGGGGAGGGGGGCTTTAATCTACTCTGGTTGTATTGCCCAGGTGGGAAGCGGGGTGCTGTACTCCCACCCCTCTCCACTGTATTTGATGGCGTGTAGATAGATCAACATTGTGTCTTGGGGCGGATCCTGAAAATAAAGTTGCAGGCTTAAAATAAGGTTTTAGTAGAGTAGATACTCTATAAAATCGAGGATCTAAAGGGATAAAACAATGACCGATAATGACTGGGTATTTACATAGTAAATACCCAGTGATGATACACTAAATTCCCTCTTTTCTAGATTACAATTATTGTTTAAAACGTCTGGACACTCAAATTAATGAATTGACCAATTAAAGTGCATTCAAAATACTCAATGTTGTTAGGCAAACCGATAAGAAAACGTCATTAGAAACTTTGGGGACTTGTGTAATAAACAGCCCATTGTCTCTTTCCTTTTTTTTATAATATTGAAAGATTTAATTATAGTATGTCACAACGTCCATCTTTTCATCAATATTAAGAATAAACACAAAAAATTTCTTGTTTTTTTTAGAAATTTAAAAAGGGGGTAGGAATTTAGTCAACCTATTATTTTTTTTTAAATTTGGGGGGGGGGGGAGTTATTTTTGTCTGGAGATTGATAATTTCTTTAGGGAGGGTTGTGGTATCCTCCCCCAAAATAGTTATAAACCTATGAGAAGATTCACTGTTAAGGAGAACAATATCGTTACAGCGGTTAACGAGATCCAGGAATAAGGTATAGCCAACAAATGAAATACATCTAAAATAAAATATGGCTACGCTATGTCCCCTAAAATCACGAAACCTTTGCGAATATCTTTTTGAATTAATTCGGTTGTTGTTTACAGCCGAACGAGATCTTTTGTTACACGCACACATACATTCTGTTAATTAACTCGATATAAGTATGATTCTCCTACCTTGTAATTTCTTTTGCAATCCTGACAATGTTCATCAAAATATGTTTCTTTAGTTTCTGCTACTAAATCTGTATCAACATTATCTGTATTTGATGGCACAACTTTACTGTTATCTTTTTCAGTAGAATTTTTTTCCTTTTCAAGATTTGTTTCTTCAGTTGAATTTTGTTCTTTATTTTGATAATCCATGTTGATTTCTGATTTATAACCATCTACCTCTGTAATAAATATAAATATTTTTACAGGTAAAGAATTTTTAGAAATCTATGAACTTTAAAGGCTTCTAACGGCCTAACGGTGGAACGTATAGTTTATGCTAGCACAAAATTTTAACCGACAAAAAAGGCCTACAAATAATGGTCATCAATCAATAAAAATCAAATCATTGGATCTTGACTATTTCAGATTATTTGTAGTCCTTTATATGCTGCTTAAAATGGTGTGCGGGCATGATGTACGTTCAGCCGTTTTGCAGCCTTTAAAATTCATAGATTTTTGGAGATATTCCTTATCAGGAACATTTTACCATGAACTGCATTTGACCCGAATTTTTTAATTAGGTTCTTGATTGCTCTTTGAAAATGATAACAAATATCATAGTTTTTAAAGGTCCATGCAGAGATCCCTGTAACACCCCAATGTGTGACGCACAAGACTTTTTTTGAAGACTAATGTTTTGGAGGCCCATAGGACCATACAAATAACAAGAAATCATTAACTTTTATTAAATAGGCGGAAGAGGTAAAAACTAAATATATTTTTTCAAAAAAAAACATCAAAATTGTCCTAAAACAATTTTAATCTACCAAAGTTTCTCTACGAACAAACCTGTATTTTCATTAGGATCTTCATTCAACTTGCTGTTCTCATATTCTTCACTAAGAATCCAATTATCCACAGTATGTTTCTCTTGCAGATCAAGAATCAGCTGTTCCTTGCTTTTACCAATAACGCCATCTTTACCCTGATCAGTTTTCAGTTCACATTCATATGAATTAAGTGATACCTATGTCGTCTGTGTTTACCCTTGATAAAAGATCTCCTTAAAAGCTGAATTAATAAGGTTTTCTTTCATTTTGAGGTGAGGGTTATTCAACCTTTCCAAAATAAAAACTGAACAAGACATTTTGTATTCATAATGATTTTATATGGCTAGTTTCTGTTTAAATCGTAAGATCTCAAAAACGGCGTGACATAACTTTTAATAAATTAAGTATGAAAAGGTTTAAGTCAACGAGCCGTTGATACTAAAAATGTGAACTGTGCCTTTTCTAGACCAAAAATGGTGCTGTTGTACAATGGATCATTGGATATGGGAAATCCAAGGTACTGCAGGTGAACTCTGAAAAAAAATTTACTTTAATTGCAGCCAAGGCTGGAATTATTTTTTCTTTTGTTCATAGGTGATAGTCAAGTTCACGTGTTTGTACTTTTTTATTGGAACTTTTATATTAAACTCATATGTTGATTTTTCGTCCTTGTTGGGGAACAGGATATTTGGTACGTGTCATTTTTATGAATATATTAAAATCATGTAATTAAAAAGATAGAAATAATTAGCTAACCAATATTATACTAAAGTAGGTAATATGATGTCTATTTGTCTATCTAGATTATTTTGATGGGGGTGCAAAACTCCCCCCAATTGAAAGTTATTGCCCCTTTAAAGAATTTAACGACTCCAACCATCTACCCCCCAAAAAAATAAAGGAGAAGGATGGTAGAACAAGAGGGGAAGTAGCTCTGTGATAGCTATCACATTTTTGTCTCAAATTATCCAATCAATATGAATTTACGCTTGAGCTGACCCTGGTGGCTATACAAAAGTGTCTTTGTCATACTCCAGGAGTCTTATGTCCTAACTATAAAAAAAACTTTGTCTAATCAATCAAATAATAGTAGAACAATCATTTACTTTAAAGACTACATTGTAACCTGACCTGATTTGGTGCATTCTACCGGTTTCTGGTTTACATCTGATCACACTCACCCCATCAGAGTACCACAGCCTCTCAAAACTGGTTTTAGCCTGGGGGAGAGGATATATCAAAGAAAAGAAATATAAAATTAAGTAAACTTTTTCTTAAAACCTTAGGAAAAGGCCTTCAAATTCCAATTTCTCATCCTACTTAGGGGGTTTAAACGATATACACATTAATATCTCAAGAGGTTAAAACTTCAAATTTTTTAAAATAGCCTCAATTCTGCCTTTTATGAAAAAGCCATTTCGGTTCAACATTTTGAGAGAAAGCGGGAGGGAAGTTTTGACACATTTGCGGAAACAGTGTGTATGTATAGGCTTTATCTTAGGACTGAGAGGATAGGTTATTAGGGATAAAATAATTCTTGTATGATAAATTTATAAGTTTTTTTTGGAAAGGCCCCAAACTTCAGGAGCTGCAGGCCTCCGGGTGATATTTGGACAGGTAAAAATAAAAATAATTTTTTTGAAGAGTTAGAGGTCAACTTATAAATCAAAATATGCATTTTTTTCTTAAAATATGTTGGTAAATAACGTACATTAAAAAATATGCATATTTTGTTTTATAAGTTGACCTAAAACTCTTTAAATAAGTTTTTTTTAATTTTTGCCTGTCCAGAGACCAACTGTAGGCCTGCAGCCCCTGAACCTAGAGGCCTGCAGCTCCTGAACCTAGAGTCCTATCCAAAAATCTTAAAACCAATAGGTATGAATAACAAGCTTTAATCTTGGGGAATTTCAAGTCCCATAATATATCCATAGATCCTGCCTGTTTTCCCTCCAGCGGCTCCACCACACACACCCCAATCTTGTAGCTGACCACAAAGATGGGCTGGTCCACCACCACCTCCCCCTCGGGAAACTCCCCGTTGACCCGGCACACATACTCTTTGCGCACGTGACGCCCGCTGATGAGCAACTCAAGTTCGCGGGATTTTTGTGCACTTTTTGCAAATATTAGGATGCCGGAGGTTAATCTGTCAAGTCTGTGCACAGTGTGTAGCTCTTTGTAACCTTGTTCCTTAACAAATAAAAACTTTACTACAGGATAAGACTTTATATGGCCATAAAACCAAATACGTCCAAACTTTTTCAGTTGGGATGGGGGGGGGGGGGGGGATCTTTATATAGGCAAGGACGTCCAAACTTTGAAATTTTTTGGGGGTAAAAATTCAAAATTTAAAAATTTTTGGAAACCCAAAATTCATTTGGATGGGGGGGGGGGGGGGTAATCACCCTCTTCCACCTCCCCATTGGACGTCCTTGCATAAACCCATAAAAGATGTTAAGATTACTTAAATAAGGGTATTGTTAAGTACTTACTTATTATTTTAGGATGCTTCGCTCATAATATTGTACCTGATTGTTCTAGGAATCAATGTTCCAAAAATCAGATGATAAGATAAAGATGAATTTTAAAAGATATTAAAATCAGCTTGTTTCAAACAGACGTATGGCATTTCTGGTAACGATTGCTACGCTTTCTAAATCGTACCTTACTGATACAGGAATAATCATGTAAAGATTGAAGTTGATAGGAAAATTCTAACATGCTTAAATTAGCGATAAGAGTTAAAAGTACCTTAGCTAAAATAAAGAGGACTGAATTATGTCTATATCTGCCACACGGATGAACAGGTATGGAGGAGGGTTTGTTTACCACCAGAACATCATCTGTCTCATGCACTATCTGGATCCTGCAAATATGGGCGGGCGTAGACACTAGACATTTAGTTAATGGCAGGGCCGTGATTCTGCAAATTAACTACTTTTTAATTAGCCAAAAATTTGGATGTTTTAGTGGCGTAATGTTGGCGTAAAACTTATTTTTTTATGTAACTAAAGTGAAGTAGGTAAAAAGTGGGTTGTGGAGAAATTTTCACCAAAGATTGTTTGTTAGAATTCTGGTCCCTTTTCCCTGAGTTAAAGAAAGGTTATATTAGAATCATTAACTACTTCAGTGTTACTGTTGTGTTATCATGAAAAAAGAACCGTCTATTAGTAAATTTTATTTGGGCAAGCAAATCATCATACACAAAAAATCAGATGTCTATCTCTGGGAGCAGCCAAGTAAATAAAATTTTCCCACATTGAGATAGAAAGACAAAGTAAACTATGGAGAAGCTTTGATACTGATAACTAAAAAGGGAGCATCTTCACAAAACAAATTCAGCACTCTATCTAAAATAGTAGCCGAGAAAATCACGTTACGGACAGATTGGTGAACAAAGTGAATTATAAAGTAGCTTTTCTACTAATAAGTGGAAGACAAAAGAAAAACAGTAAGGTGTTAAGCAGGAAAGGGAAAATTGAAAGCATCATCATATCTACGTCCTTGCCTTTGATCAGTGACAGGTAGCTCATGCCTATGAACTGTATGACTGATAAAATCATTATTCTCAACTACATAATCAGATGTAACTATTTTATCATTCACCTGGTTATCAAGGATTATATGCTTTAAAGTTTGGATTTGCGTAGAAAAACTTCAAATCATGGAAAGAAAACGAAGTAGCGGGTTTCGTCGTATTTTCACAATAGCTTATCTCCTATTTCTTGGGGGTTCTAACCCTTCGGGGCCATTTCCTAACCCTGCGGGGCAATCATTAATATTTACCTCACCTAACCTAAATCAACCTATCAAAAGCTACTGTGAAAATACGACAAAACCCGCTACTTCGTTTTCTTTCCATGATCCAAAACATCTGTACATCTTATTGGATTAGGAAGATCTACCTACTATCTATGAATATATGAATTCATCCAAAAACAACAGAGATATCTATACTTTAAGATAAAAAAAGCGACCTTTCATATCTCAGTTGGCCTAAGATACCTCTTAGCATATAATTCTTGACCTTAATGAGGCCTTTAGTGATGCAATGTTCAAACAATTCCCGCGGCATTGCGCGGAACTCCTTGGAGAAGACTGTCCAGATGTCCCTGCCGACCCACCGACCCTTGGCGTGCGTCACAAAGGTGAAATAGTAGGGACGGACTTTTCTGTAGCCATCAACAAAATATGTTTCTGTTTCATTGTATTTCTCCTAAAATTATAGAAAAAGTTGTAACAGGCCAAGTTGATATATGAACAGGGGTGTATATTCTGCACAAGATACATTTTTTTCCACTACTGCAAAAATTTTTTTTTTTAACTCCTTACAGTTTTTTCCGGCAAGGACGGGGAAAAAATATTTTTAATTTATCATTCATTGTCCTAACCCCTAAGATCACTGAATTCCCATATCCCTACCTCTGTATGTTGCGGCAATATCTCAATATTTCTTTCAGTCTTGTTCTTTTTTGTCCGTTCTCGTTTAGACAATTTTGCGCCATTTTGTTCATCGCCGCCATTTTCTTCCAATTTCCGCTTGAGTCCGCCATTTTTGGCGGGAAATTTTTGTTTCCACTTGCCGTTAATCAGCTGATAGCCCTCAGAGTCGAGGAGGGGGGGATTTTTCAAAGCTTCCATGTGTTTGTTACCCTGCAGATGACAAGTTAGGGCATCAACGCTTTCCAACACTTTTCTGGTAATTATCCATTTTAAATCAAATAATTGTATCTTTTAAGCTAGGTAGGTACTATTTTCATTTATCAAACAAATCTTTTTATTTTTAAACCCGAAATTCTCTGTCTTATACAAAAAATGTAAAGTAATGTAAATTATCAGTTTAAAACAATAATCTACAGAGGGGTAATTTAGATTATCAAAATTGGGAATCTACATTAATATATAGTCCATTGTCTCTATAATGCCATTTAAAATTACTTAACTACCTTTTTAAATAAGCTTATGAACTTATGAAGGCAATAAATATAACCCTGTCGGGCGCTCTGTACGAATCCTAACTAAAATGTAACAATTCCTGCAGGGAAAACACGAAAACTTCATCTGAATATCATTCTCTTTACGGCAGAATTTTTTAGCAACTTCATTTGATTTGTGAAAAGCTAAGAAATCTGTCTGCTCCAAAACTTTTTGTTCTGATAATCCATTTGGCTTCTTTTTATGCTGGATCTTAGATAGGAGGGGTTGATTTTAGTCTAGTCAACAAGTTGTTGTCATTGTTACACGGCAGTGGCGTGCACAGGTTTTTTAAAGAAGAAAAAAATACTGAAAATTTTTCCATCTTCTATTTCAATAGGGTATTATTTTTAGACAGAAAGGTAACATTAATTGTAAGATTGAGGGGAATGCCTTGGCCAAAGTCTTTGTTATCATTGTCAAGGCAATTCAGCTGACCTTTCCAACTTAGCGCTGCAATAGCAAACATCATGGCAATTTTATAAGATATGAACAGTAAAATAAGAGACAAATTTAGGCAATTAAGATTTATACCTATGATTAAAAATGTCAAAAAATTTTCTTTGCAATTATGAATTAACTAAATATCTATAATCAACCCATCCTAACCTTTAGAACAAAAACCGTGTCAGCCTTTTTCACAAGATCATTTAAATTTGAAGTTGCTGTCATTTTCAATTTTTCTGTTTTAAGGACAACTTTTAGAAGATTTCTAAAAAAATTCATAGAAACTTAAAATTTGAAGATTTATCTTTTTAGCACATTTAACTTCTGTATTTATCTGAAATAACAAAAAATATCAAGTTTAAAAACAGAAGATTAGGAAATATTTATTCAAGTTTATAATACAAAAAATACGACTATTTTAGATCTGTGAGAATCTTTTTGTACAACAAAATAACAAACAAAAAAACACAATGTCTTGTGGAGAAACTTGTTTGAATTATTTGATATTTATTCAAAAATGCAAAAAATATAAGTACTTTAAATTTTATTTTTTCTCCTCCTTTTAATGTTAGAAATGTACAATGTTGACAACAAATTTACTTTTAAACGTGTAATACAAGGTAGGTACAGAATTATAATTATATACATACATATAATGATAATGAGTTTAAACAGCTGTTCCTCTTTCCAAATTGTCTTTGATGTCCTTCGTGTATTCTCCATAGAATCTGAATAAATGCAAATGTCAAAAATGTGGAGAAAAAAAAAAGAGTTTTTATAGGGTTAGGCCGGATTTCCTGCCAGATAACCGGATATTCAAAGAAAATAATTTGTTTAGCGCTTACCCGTCGACAGCCTGCATGCGGTGGCTGGCAGCTGCCAAGTACAGCTGCCGCCGCAAAAAAATACGTTTTAGATTTCTAATATTAAAAAGCAAGGATTTTTTTTGTAAAATATAAAAGATCATATAGCCGGATATCCGGCCGGATAGTTTCAATATCCAGTATCCAGAAGGATATTTAAAATTTCTAGTTTTTACTAAATGTGCTAGAAGATTAATATTCTTACTCCCCTACTTATATTTAGTAATCAATTTCACAATAATATAAAGTTGTGTCATCTTTAATAAAAAGTAGTAGGATGTATGTTTGTCAGTGTGAAGCTTAAGATCTCGATAACTAATTAAAAAAAGGGTTGTGCTTTTTTGGGAATATGCTTAGTGGTCCTGTGATGGTTTTGAGCTATTTTTTTAGAGGGATTGAAAAATCAACTGCCAAAGTAATTTCCCCAATCAAAATTTATTTGATTTTTAAAAAATGGTACCCCATCGTATGGAAATGACAGGTGTCCCAGTTCCCACATAACTTACCTTTCCAATTTCTGGTTGAACTTCATGTTTCTCTCGTTGATATAGTCAATATCTGCGTCGGGATCGTGTCGCCGTCTCCTAGAGAACTTCTCTCTCTTCTCCTTCTGCTTCTGCACATCAAGGGCCATACGCTAGATAAATAATTTTAATGAAAACTTTTTAAACATCTTTAAAAAAAACAATGAATTGTAAAAACCATTGCGACTGTAGCGCATCCGCTCGTCGTTGGGGTCGATTATGGGTTCGAATCTCGACCCAAACCGTGTTAAAAATAATGATGTTAACAGTTGTACCTATTGCTGATATGTAATTAATAGAAAGAGTAGTGGAAATGCCTTGGCAACAATTAGGCGCAACTCATTACATCTAAGATACACTATTTTTTAGGACAAACAGACTCACAATAAACAAAGTACTTTATGGAAAACTAGCGGCTACGCCCCTAGAAGCCTCTAGGGGCACTGGTAGGAGGGGGAAAAGTCGACCTCATCCCATTTTAAATTTGAGTTTAACAAATGTTTTTAAAAATATTTTGGGGGGGGGGAGGGGGGGTGAAGACACTCTCTCCAAAAAATAGTTAAAAACCTTCCCAGGACCTATAAGAAGCTTCACTGTAAAGGGGAACAATATCGGTTCAGCGGTTAGCAAGATCCTTCGGGACAGACAAAAAACGCTTACTACTTTATATAATAGGAGGATATACAAAAAATTCAACATCTATCTTAAATAGCAGCTAAGTAAATCTAATGTTTTTAATAGTTCTTGTAAAAATAGGACCGACCGACGAAAGGAATAAAGTATTACCGAAATAGCGTCAGCAGAATCTTTTTGTTTCCCTTGCACAACAGAACCAGAGGTTGCGTAGAAAGCTTCTCCCATCTAAAAAAATAATTTTACTTGTTTTATTCTTTATATGTCTTTTTTTAAAGATAATTAAAGGGATATTGTAAGGAATCTTAAGGGATGAGACAATCAAGATAAATTGGTATGTGTCCCAATATGTTAATAAAAAAAATCATAACTTCTGTAAATTAGAACTATTTCAATTGATTAAATCCTAAGGTTGTGTCGGATAATTTTTTGGCCGGATAACGGATATCCGGCTGATTTATAATGCCGGACATCCGGTTCTAGCCGGATATTTAGCTAACGTTCGATATCCGGCAAATTACCGGATATTCGGCCGGAAAACCGGATAGAAATCAGCCGGATATCCGGTATTAGGATTAGGGATGGCAATCCGTCAAATTCGGATTCGGATTCTTACAAGAATCCGTCAAAAAATGGCATTCCCGCGGATTTCAGATTCTTATTTTTGGCGGATTCCGGATTCGGATTACCAACCCTAATTAGGATAGTTTTAATCAATATCCGGTCGGATATTGAAAATGTCCGGATATCCGGCCAGACCGGATATTCGGTCTAACCCTAATTAGTACCACTTGGTTTTTAAGCTAACAAATAAGATAACGTGATAAAATTTAGGATATCAGTTTAAATTACAGTCCAATGTCCCCTCCCTCCCTGGATATTGTACAACTACAATAAAAAATATATTTCGCTGTGCAAAAATAATAAATCCCTCTTAAATCATTCACAGTGTCACATTAATGGCCGCTTTGTTACGTAAGCACAAATCTATATCGACCAGTAAGCTTACATACACACATTTCAAAAATTTTTGCAAAGCAGCTATAAAATTGTTAAATTATTTGTTGTTTTAACTTACAGCATATGTTATTATATATAACCTTGATTATTATAGTTCACTGTTTTAATCTTCTCCTTAATAAATTGATCACTGCTGTGTTACAACAGTCCATAATTGTCCTTGTCAATTTAAAAAAAAACATACCTTATCTTTCTGAGACTCATAATGGTTCATGTCGGGCTTGATTTGTTTCACTAAACCTTGGTACTTTCTGAAGAAAAAAACAAGGATGAAAACCCCAATGAAAGGGAAGCTTATCAAATAGAATCAAATATAGAAAGGCAACAGTTATTGAAAAACTTATTTATAGCCCCTTCGGGGTACTGTCCTATTGGTCTCTTCATTAACCCTTTACTCTACCTAACCCTAATTCATTTAATACCTACGGGTTTCATATCTCAAAAATTCTTGTTTTTAAAAATTATCCAAAATTGGTCGTTTTAGGCTATTTTCCTACCCCCCCCCCAACACTCTCCTCTAGAGTCTAGGGTCGAAGCAAATAGTGTAAAAACATATTGTAATTTAATTATGTAAAGAATTTTTCAAATAAAAATACCAACCTGAAGGTTGCCTGTTCGAAATTGCTGAAACCAGAATCTGGATTCTGTTTGCTGTTTTTCCTGAAATATTTAATTTTGAAAGATTAGGCCAAGAGAAAATGTTTTTCAAGCGAAGTGCATTTATACCTACTTTAATTTAGTAAACTGCATATTTTTTCTGTTCAATAGTTTAAACTGAATTTTTTTGGATCTATGCAACATAAATGGCTGTCCTGTTTTCACAAAAACAGCATGACGACTATTTTGTTGGTGCCTAATTGATTGCTATTTATTGTAATACAAAATTTTCCTTTTTATTATGTATTTCAAGAAATAGTTTTAATCTAAAAGCCTTCACCAACAACTTTCTACATCTCAGATATAACAGATCTATAGTATAGATATATATACAGACAACTAGGTACCTCCCATCCTTTTTAAAAGACCTCTTTCGTCTGCTTCTAAATTATTTTCTGCTACTTGGCTGTGTTAATATAAGCGACACCATTGGTTGATTTTCAATGACCCAACGCATTTGTACGGTCCTAGTTGACTTTGTGATTCCTTACTTTTGTAATAATCGATAAGAAAAAAACAAACATTTAATTACCTTCTTTCCAAAGCTTCGGCATCTTCAGCACTCAAATTCCTGAATATCAAAAACTTTATCAGAAAGAAATCTTCTAAAAGAAATCTTAGGGTAAGTTTTTTTTTAAAGGTTTTTAGAAAATAAAGTAGGCAGAAAATTATTTTAAAAAACTTAAACTTATACCTTTAGATTAATTTATGAAAAGGATATCAACTCCTAAAAGGGCATTATCCTAGGACTTTCATAAATTGGTCTATCTTTTTTTACCTACATAATGAAATCTTTCTGTAAGAGAAAAAAGCATTTTTGAAAACCTGTTTTACCTGAGTTTTTCAATTTCCCAATCTTTTCCAGCTGCAAGACAGGCGGCTTTCAATTCTTCTTCCTAAGCAAAAAGAAACCAATAGAAAGGAAAATAGAAGAAGCAAAATCTAGTCACAAGAAAATAAACGTTTTAAAAACTTTTTTTTTTGAGATCAATGAATAATGAATATAGAATATATGAGGTTGTTATGACAGGGGAACATTGTCGTCAATTTAGGTTGCTATCACGGAACTCATTTATTGGTCAATTTGTTCCTCCAGTAGGAGGTAAAGGGATGGGGTAAAGAGGTGTATTGGGGGTATGTTATCTTAGCCCGCTGCGAGTTTCACTTAATTAGACAAAATAAAAAACTTTTGTAACATCTAAGTAATAATAAATTCATTTTGGGATCTAACTAATTTGAATATAACTACTAACTATGTACACTTTTGTACTTCCAATTCTAAAATTGAAATGAAAAGTTTCATAAAAATCATGCAATTCTTTTAGGCTCTAAAAATACTGACCTTAACAATGTATTCCGCTCTACGTTTTCTGGCCTCTTCATTTTTAGGTTCTTTATTTCTTCTATCTTCTTCTACGACCTCTTTGTGATTCAGTTTCCTAAAAACAAGAATAATTTATGTCCAAAGTAGCACAGCAATGTTTCTTATTAAAAATAACACATAGTGCTCTAAAAGAATCTAATATTAATATCTTCAAATCTGTGTATTAGACTGTTTTAGCAAACGGTTAGCTCTTCTCGTTTATTTAGGCATGTAAGAATTGTTCTATAGATTTCAAACCTTGCAGGATGATTTCTATAGAAGTAAGTATCGAATTAGAAATTGTAGCAACTCTTTAATTGTTAACAGAAAGTCCGTACGTCCATTTAAAACCTGCTAATTATTAACTTTTTTTTAGAAACATTTTTTGTATAGTATAATTATCAAAATAGACATGTTAGAATTAAGTAAAAAATAATAAAAGGATAAAGCCCAAACACTTACCTAGCCTCATTTCTTTTCATGTGTAGATCCCTTAGTTTTTTCATTCTTTCTGCATACTTCTCCTTAAAAAAACATTCTTTTGTTTAGAAATGATACAATTTGTACTTAAATTTTTTTTATTTACTCACTAAGGTATACTTTTTACTAGGGTTGCGCCGGATACTTATTTGGCCGGATATTGAAGTAGCAAAAAAAAATTTCTTTCAAAAAATCGGATGCCGTTTAGCTGCAGGCTGCCAGCTTCGGTGGCTGGCAGCTGCCAAATACAAAATATGAAAATTACAGCCATTTAAAATAAAAAAAGGAGGGATTTTTGTAGTATAATATAAAAGATTATATTGCCGGTTATCCAGCCGGATATTTTCAATTTTCAATATCAGGTATCTGGATATTGAAAATGGCTGGATATTAGGCCTAGCCCTACTTTTTACATACATATATTTTTAATCAGGTATATCATCATATTTGAATGAAAATAATAATTAAAAATAAAAATTTTAGTAGCTACTCTTATCATGCTCTCATCATATGACCATACGTCCGTCAGTTAACACGCGTTCTAAGTCATTCATTGCATACGTAAAGCAATTTTTGCTTTTGCAACCATTTCATACTTTCCCCAAAGCCATATGGATGAACAGACGGACGGACGAAGTAAAATATAAATAGCTATGTTATGACAAATGAGAAAATAATCTTAAATACCTTAGCAGACATATTTTTTCCAAGGAGTCCAGGTTGACTGCTGGAGCTACCTGCCCCTCCATCTACATCTGCACTAGACATTCTACAATTTCTGTAAACAAAACAATTTTATATTTGTAACTAGGATTCTTAAATTTTTACTTTTCATTGATTTTATATGTAAATCCACACTTTAATCAAATAAATAGTTTAAGTTATTTTAAAAAGCATTAGTTTTGTGTATACAAAATTCTGTTTATTCAAATGTGAAATGGCGGAAGGGATTTTTCAATATTCTTCTTCTTGTGTTATTCAAAGACGCCCCTCCCCTTCCACCTAATATTGCTTAATACAAATAACTTAAAATCTCAAAGCAGCACAATAAAAATTACAAAGTAGTAGTAAGAGTTCTCATATGAAAATAAGCTGTATGCAAATTTAGATGTTTGATTACATTTTAGGTTAACTAATATTTCTCAAAAAGGGGGAGGTAGGTTGTGCTAAAATTCCTTAAAGGTGTGAGTTTAAAGGCTTAAAAACAGTAGTAGAACGTTATTATTTACAAAAAATTAAAAAAAAAAATTTCGTCTTTAGTTCTTTTCAATAAGGAATACACATGTTTAGTGAATATTATCGTTCTACTACTGTAGTCTTAAAACTCACAACTTTACGGAATTTTAGCACAACCTACATCCTAAGTACAATTATTGATAATACAATGCATATCTATCCTAAAAATACATTATATAAAATACAAAAGAAGAAAATAATATAAACTTTCTAAAAAAAATTGTATTTACCCCCAAAAAATCACACTAACCATAATCATATAATAAAGCTGAAATGTAAAAGTATTTTTTTAGTAGGATTTTGGAAGATTTTAAAAATAACATTAACCAAACCCTACAAAATATTTTATCTTTTAATACCTAAACAATAAAGGGGTGCCTAGAGGATAAAAGACGATAAATAAATATTCCTAAAAGTAAAATGTTTCTACTTTTTGTAATCAATATTGGGTCTAAGATAAATTTCACCGCCATTGTTCTCTCCCCACACCCCACTTTTTATATGAAACAAAACATCTCAAGATAAAAAAATTTAAGAGGGAGGAAAGGGTGTATTTCTTATTATTACATTCTAGACATGTTATTGAATGCCAGTTATAATTTTCATAGGATAGAAAATGAAATGAATCCTTTAGCATTTGGCAGGTTGTTAAATGATTTTGTATATAAAAGGAACTTTTTAGTGCCCTGTCATTGATAAGTGGCTTTTAATCACAAGCATAAAATGTACAAAGATGGTGCGAAATGACCTGTCCCTTAGTTTCTTAAATAAATATGATATCAACTGATTATTTAGACTAGTTTAACAACTGGAAAATGCGGGTGGAGAGTGAATTCAAACTGTAGGGCTCGATCCTGCAAATCCTTGGCCAGAATGGAGGCAACTACAAAGTTGGTCTTCAGTAATGTGATCATGTCTCCAACCTCCAACCTAATAACAGGAATAATAATTGAGGTGCTGCCATTTATACAACTTGCAAAAGTGAGTTCCTGTTTTTTTTTTTTGACAATAAACGGTTGCGTTTCTGTCAATTTCAATTGTAGGTATTAGGGTTGGCAATTCGCCGAATTGTTGGTTCGTATTGGGGGATGGGGGGGGGGGGGGCATTTTTTCTAGGAATTATTTTTCTTAGGAGAGTGGTGATAACCTCCCATAAAAACCTTTCCAGGACCTATAAGAAGCTTTACTATAAAGGAGAACCATATCGGTTCAGCGGTTAGCAAAATCTTTGGCTACAGACAAAACAAGGAAGACAACATCCATAAGTAGCGAAGCTCAAAATTATGAATGGATATCGGGAAAAATTTACATACAGCAGTGTCATAAAATGAACATTAAACTTTATACAATAACGAAACCTTTGAAATCACGCAACCTTTAAAATCATGAAAAATCAAAATCTAGGAATCGATCTAGCACCGCAATAAATGGACAAATCTTAATGAAACTTTATGGAAATATGTAAAATATGGGTATAAACATTCCTTGATAATTTCAGCCATCAATTCTGAATAGGAATACAGAAATTCTTGAAAACGTAAACATCTAGGAATCAACCTAGCACCCCAATTAATAAACAAAACTTCATAAACTTGGTGAACATATGTAGAATGTAAAATCAATTATCCCTGAAAATTTCAGCCCTCTATCAAAAGGAATTGAGAAAATCACGAAAACATAAAAAATTAGGAATCGATCTAGCACCCCAAATAACCGATGGACGAAACAATGTAGAGATTAGATGGACATATGTCAGCCGGACAGACATTCGGAATTATAGAGTAGCTTCGCTACAAAAAAGCTAACTAATTTATATAATAGAATACAAGTTACCTTAGATCTGGTTCCACATCAATATTCTGTATGAGAGACTCAAGAATATGCCTGTAAAATCATTTACACATTTAGCTTACGGAACACTGGGATAGGACAATAAACGATAAAAAAATATTTTCATCCATTCTTATAGCTCAATAATCCGCTGTATTTTGGGGGGAAATATTATCAGCAATTGTCCTTCTCTCTCTTTGCTACAACTCGTGAATGTTTACATATGAAAATCTTGGCGTTTAGTATCCAAAGTGAAAAGTTTGGGTATAGTCCCTTTCGTGGCAACGCTCCTTAAGGAGCGATTCTTCATTTTTTTCACAGCAGCTTTTCTCCTATTCCTAGCCCCTGCTGGGGGCTCGAACCCTGCGGGGCCAATTGTCTAACCCTGTTGAGCAATCACCTAACCAAATATAACCTAACCTAACGTAAAATAACCTATCAAAGCCATTTTAAAAATATCAAGAATCACCCCTTAAGGGGCGTTGCCACGAAAGGGACTATTCCCAAAAGTTTTTATTTGAAAGTTCCAGTTTAAATAGCTTTTTTATGCCTGTTTATGGGTCAATGTATTCATCTATCACGTGTCCTACTTAGTAGAAACTTTTACTTATTTAACATCTGTAGTTATTAACCAGTTAAAGCAAACCCGGCTTCTTTCTACAACTAGCGGATGCTAAAGGTGTAAATAAAATTCCTGGATTGGCTAAAATCTTTGGACGCCATGAGGTACAGATCTTTGGCAGAGATTTCTTCCGTTAAATTTACAACCTCCTGAAAATAAAAACAAATTTGTTATAAGAGAAGATTTTCTGCAGTTAAGGAGAGTCGCTGACCGTCTGTAGATACCTAACAGATAGATCTTTTATCTTAAGATTTAGCATGAGGATTCTTAAGAAGAAAACAAATAATTTAGAAAGCATAGAAACTCTATAATCAATAATAGAAAGTTTATATGTTTCTTTCATTATTTTAAATTTTCATCTCTTTCCCCTAAATTTTGTATGATATAAATGTTTTATCAACTTGGTTTTAATACGGCGATTCCTAGAACAAATAGGTATTATGTAATAAGTAAATATTGTCTATAACTACGTCAATGTTTGATTTATATTGTTTCATCAATAATACAAGCGTAGTCACTCTATATTCTAAAGTATGTTCTTTTGTACTGTATTGTTTAAAAAGCTGAGCTTTGCAGATGTTGCTTTATTTGTTTAACTAACTTTAACGTTAATGGTGGATAAGATTGATAAACTATCCAGTTGTAGGCTATGTAATTCAAATTTTGTTCGCAAGGGGTCTCTTGAGAAAATTTTAAAACTATCATTTTCTAACAAAGGTTTTTTATTCTAGCAAAAAAGCAAATACTAGCATCAACAATGTTAAACTAATTAAAATATATTTGAAATTCAACAATGTATCTAAATATTATTTATGAGAAATTGAAAATTAATATTTTATTACATCAAATTGGTTAACATTATTTCAAACTTTGTACCCCTCATCTACCAGCTGCAAGCACGCACGGTAGGATCACACAATATGTGTGGGGCAATAAGATAAGTTAAGGAACCAACAAATAAAGGTAAAACATTGCCAAAATTTATTGAGAGCACAACTCAGTGTTCAATAAAACTCCACAAAGCAATTTATTAGCAACTGCAGTAATAATCGAGATTTTTTATAATAAAATCATAAACTTATATCTTTTATAATTTACCATTACCCACCGGCGGGGAGGGGGGGTGGGATTAATTTCACCTAATTTACTACTTTGTAAATTGGGAAAAGAAATAGAGAGGGGATAAGTATGTAATGGGTAAAGAAATCGAGAGGGGAGGGATATAACTTGATAAGGAAAGAAATGGAGAGGGGAGGGGTATAAGATAAGGAAAGAAATGGAGAGGGGAGGGGTATAAGATAAGGAAAGAAATATAATGGGGTTGGGTATCTGATGGGATAAGAAAAGGAGAGGGATATTTGATAGGGAAGGGGAAAAGAAATTCAACCTGATTTGGAAATATTCACCCATGGTCAATGTTATTGTTCAAAAGCTTTTAAGTTTTCAAAATGGGCTGACTAACACAAGCAGAGAAGACACTGGACTGTAAATTATAAAGGTGCCCAAAGTTGTATACCCATGTTATCTTATTCGTTGACTCACAAACTTTGGGTACTTATATTCAATTTTGATTGGTTGCCTCTTAACTAGTAGTTTCAACCAATAATTTTAATCTGTTAAAAATAGTATTAATGTCACTTTTTGTAAAGGAGTGACGTGTGGACATACTCTTGTTACTTAGAAGCTACGCAATCAAAAAGAAGTGGAACTTAACAAGAAGTTTTTAACCAAAGAGATTTAAATGAATAGAAAACAACATTGTAAATCTTTAGTATGTAGTTCATAATTTTGCCGCTAGGGTTCTCTTTAACATAATTATTTTTACAATTCTATTGCAAATATTTGATTAAAGACCAGTGTATAAAACTTTTTCATGAAGAAAATGGTTTATCACATTACTATATATATGATTTTGGTATTTATAAAATATTTTAATTCAAGGTAAACAGTAGTAATTAAAATACTTTATAAGATTTGATCTAAATGTTTTTACTATTGTGCGCGAGGCCCAAATGAATAATCTACCAAGATTGTTCAAATTTAGTTGAAGATTCTCGCTCATCCATCACAATAACTTCATTGTGAGGCTTGCTACATAAACCATGATTAGTAACAGCCAAATATTTTTACAGGGGCACAAATAAACGCGCCCTACTTAAACTTATTGCTAAATAAACATGACCTCTAAGAGCGAAGCCTTGTTGTAGGGTACAAGGAATATATATACCCTTAAAAGGACTCTCCACAGAAAAATCAACTTTAGATTTTTGAAAATCTAACCTGAAATTATTATTCTCTGTTCAATTTTAGGCATTTTTTGTTTTTGTGGCATCGCGATCGAAGCCCTTTGAAATTTTTTACCTCCTTTAAGTGAATCCTCCCGCCATTTAATTTGTGCTGCTTTAGTGATTTTTAGCTTCTATTTTTGCCGCCGTTGCCGCATTCATCGCCCTTCTCCGCCGCTACTCCGCTGTACGACGCTTTTTAATAC
Source organism: Acartia tonsa (assembly GCF_053477335.1). Taxonomy (NCBI): domain Eukaryota; kingdom Metazoa; phylum Arthropoda; class Copepoda; order Calanoida; family Acartiidae; genus Acartia; species Acartia tonsa. Next base: position 43,017,572 of record NC_137272.1, read on the forward strand.
ATGCTCCCCTCTCCCTTGTTCAGAAATTAAATGGAGGCTGGGGGTGTTGTGTATAGCTACGTACGCAATGTATAGCGGAGTAGCGGCGGAGAAGGGCGATGAATGCGGCAACTGCGGCAAAAGATGGTTATATTTGGCGGAGGCGAACACAAAATGGAGGCGGCAGGATTGTCCAGTCAAGGAAGAGGATAAATCGTAGAGCGGCCGGTTGCAATGGAGCAAATGTTCTTTAGCGGCGAACATATATTGAGTGGAGGAAAGTGTAGTATATATTGTTATAGCGGCAGTACAAATAGGCGGCGGACAAAATTTTCAAAGGGCTTCGATCGCGATGCCACAAAAACAAAAAATGCCTAAAATTGAACAGAGAATGATAGTTTCAGGTTAGATTTTCAAAAATCCAAAGTTGATTTTTCTGTGGAGAGTCCTTTTAATTGTAATTTTTTGGAGCCTTAAATGGAGAAGGATAAGGTTAGTGGATTCTCCCTCCACACAGCTTAAATCTTGCCATGAAAATTGTAAAAAGATATACGTTTGTGCTTCGCTACTTGTGGATGTTGTCACCCTTGTTAAAGGAAGGAGGCATAAAAAATTCCTAACTGTAGCTAGGAAATAAATGAAACAAAGAAAACTGGAAAAAAATTGAGTGAAAGTGTCTTTAAAAATACATACATTATAGGTAATATTGTTTTCTAAATAGTTTCAATTTTGGCCTCTAGGTGTCTCATTTTACAAAGTAATAATTGACTTTATAAAACAAAAGTTAGGCCATAAGTACAAAAATGTTCATACATGTAGGAATAAGATGAAGCACAAATGGCAAACTTTTTAATCACTCGATTTTGTATACACAACATTTAGAAAATAAAATTGTTTGTTATCTTTTGAACTGTCATAAAAATCGTCGTTAACAATGTGTGCAAAGAGATTTTGTTTAGCATAATGAAATCTCTAAAAAATATCTTACAATCATGCCATTAGCGTGAGGTGAGATATAGCACATAACACATGTGCAAACGGCATTCTTCCCGTTAGGTGAGCAAAGGGATTATAACATTGCCATTTTTTGTAAGGCACTTTCATGTGCCGAATTTTCAGACTTAGATAATTGTTTATAGTCAGCTTCATTTTACTCGTATTCATATGGAGTATGGATGTTTAAACATTTCCACTAAAATTAAAACCCCTGAACCTAAAAAACTACAAAAATTTACCTTATATTGTTCGTATGGAGCCATTGGAGGTGTAAAAAGTCCACTAAATGCATCAAATCTGTGTCTGTTTCAAATATCATAGATAATAATATTCAAACCTTTTCCGGATCATTGAAAGAAAACGAGGTAGCGGGTTACGTCGTATTTTCACAGTAGCTTTTCTCCTATTTATAGCCCCGGAGGGAGGAAGGGGGGGGGAGGGGTCTAACCGAGCATGGCCAATTTCTTAACCCTGCGGGAAAATCATTAACATTTACCTAACCTAATCTATCGAAAGCTACTGTGACAATACAACGAAACCCGCTACTTCGTTTTCTTTCCATGATCCCCCTTTTTCTTATTGGAACAAAGGAATTACAGACTAAACCAGAAATCAAAATACAAGGTTTTTCAACAATTTCTTGGTAGGTTCGAAAGATAACAATATTGAATTTTTAAATCAGCTTATGGTTCTTATTGATATTCAAAAAAATAGATCATTTGAACATTCTACCAAAATTCTAGTAAAGCACATTCATTATGTAATCTCTAAATGTCCGTACGTCCATTTAAAACAGATTGGTTTTAATCTTTCTGACAAATTTGTTTTATATAATATAATTATCCTTTTCATCTGATTTTTTTAATACCGATTCCTATTACAACGAGGTACTATGTTATAAGCGAAGCAACTCTATAATCAATTCCTAAAAATGTAAGTGCTTTATCTATTATCTGAAACTTTACAAGTGTTAATGTTTGTTTGTCCTACCGTTTAAGAGCTTCGTTTTGTATGGATGTTGTCATCCTTGTATTACACATGAATTGAATATGATCTGTATGTTAGCCCCGCCGCATTATAATTATTGTAATAATTAATAGAGCACTAGAGGGGGAAGGGGTAAAATAACTGTATGCCCCCATCCCAAGGACCCTTTGACGACTCTCAGTTGGGTATTTGCAAATCAACGAATAGAAGAAAACAATTTGCCAAGGTACGAAAAGGGTTCTAAGAAAAGGGGGACAGTTAGTTATCTTAATATACATCTATACTATAGATCTGTTTAGTAAAATTTAAGGTTGGGCCGGATATCTGGCAAACGCCGGATATCCGGTAAATTACTGGATATCCGGCCAGATAACCCAATATCCGGCATAAGAAATCAGCCGGTCATCCTGTATCCGGATAGTTTTAATATTCAGTATCCGGCCGGATATCCGGCCAAACACTAGTAAAATTGATTATCTATGATCCTCCTGCCTGTATCTGACTTCTTCATTGTCAAATTTTTGATTTGGTATTTGTATTTTGTTCTGTTTCCTTGCAGCTATCATAAACTTCAACAGGCCACCACATAATATGGACTTGGCCTAAACAAATATTCAATATTTTTTAGTAAATTCATTACAGAATATCAATGTCAGGAAAGGAGGGAACAATGCGCTGTTTATTATTATATCCCCAAAGTTTTATGATAACGTTTTCTTATTAGTTGGCTTAACAACTTTGATAAGTGTCCAAACATTTCATCTACAAATTTTAATCTACAGAAGGGGTTATTTTGTGTATCATCATTTGGCACATTGTCTTATCCATTTAGCTCCCTGGAAATAAAATAATAACATTTTTTTGTTATTATTTAGATATAGAATCCACGAAGAAATTGTACATTATATTACACTTTTCTCTAAAGTTTTATAACCACGTTAACTTATCCGTTGCAGGTTTAAAAACTTTGGGTATTTTAATTAAATTTGATTGGTTACTTCCAAACTACTAGTGTTCAAACTTTTCAACCAATAATCTTAATCTACTGAAGAGGTATTATTGTTAATCATCATTGGGGATGTATATCTATTTATAGTCTATTGTCTTATCCCTAAATTCCCTGATTGAATCTTAATAAGTCTATGAAAATAATCAAAGGATAAAATCAAATCTTTTTAGAGGGGAATTTAAAATATAGATAAAAGAAAGGATCATAGAAAGAAAACGAAGTAGCGGGTTTCGTTGTATTTTCACAGTAGCTATTGATAGGTTATTTTAGGTTAGGTAAATGTTAATGATTGCCCCGCAGGGTTAGTGACCCCCCCCCCCCCCCCAGGGTTGGAACACCCCGCAGAGACTAGAAATAGGAGAAAAGCTACTGTGAAAATACGACGAAACTCGCTACTTCGTTTTCTTTCCATCATCCAAAAAAAATATTTAGGCCTCACCTGGTTCACAGCCATTTCCAGGGCAAACTGTTGGTGTTTGGACTCATTCTTAGCAGCTGCGCTCTTTTGCTTTGATTTACTTTTCTCCTTCTTCTTTGGGGCAACCTCCTAAATACAATTATTAAACATTAAAATCAATATCCAGTATTTATTATAGTCAGGGGCTGCAATTCAGCAAATTAATTCCATTTTAAATTGCCGAAAATTAAATATTTAGTTGGAGTAAAACTTCACTTGTTTTTGGTGTAACTTAAAGGGAAGTGGAGAAAAAAATGGGGTTGAGGGGAATTTTGACTTAGAATTGTTTGTCAAAATCACATGCCCTTTTCCCTGATTATAGTCAACATATTAAAGGAACAGGATCTGTGTCTGTCCCGAAGAGTCTTGCTAACCGCTGAAACGATATGGTTCTCCTTTTTACAGTGTCGCTTATTATAGGTCATGAGATGGTTTTTAACTATTTTGGGGGATGGAAATCGCCCCTAGAAAAAATGAATCCCTCCAAAAAAATTTTTTTTCTTCTTGAAATTAAATAAAAATTCAAAGAAGGGGGTCGAATCACACCCAACCCCCCTGGGCCCTCAGGTGCCAGTAGATGCCTCTAGGGGGCGTAGTTGCTAGTTAAAAATGACAGATTATTAATTTACACAGAAATATGTTTATCATTCTATTTTATATAGTAGGGTGGCTAATCTCCAATTTAATTTGGAATAGTTTTTAATTTCTTAAAATTCCATTTAAATCAATACTTACAAAACAAATTTTTAAATCATTTATTGAAAACCTAACAAGAATCATATATTAGAAATTAGAAATCCAAGGAAAGTTTTAAGCTACTGGGCGGTGGGATCGTGATTTTATTGTGTCTTTTAAAATAAAAAAATAAATGTAAGGGACCCTTTATCCCAGTTTAATAGGCGAAGCCACTTATTTATAAATAAAATAGTTACCTTTCTAGAAATATTAGCTCTATGTAGACAGTTTATCAACCAAGGATAAAGTAAATCGTGTAAATAGAAGAAAATATACGTATATTCGTGGACAGCAAATAGCTCCAATTCGAAACCTAAAAAAAATTATCTAATGAAAAATATTTTAATAAATTTTTTAAAAAATCTTCCAAAAGTTACAATAAATAGGAAATGGGGTAATTGATGATTATAAGAGTTAAGACTCTAGGGGGCTTGGTGTCGCTTCGGGTACTAGACCTCTCACGCACCTTGAAACATACTCCGCTTATGATTGCGGTGTAGAGCGTCCATTCACCCATCAGACAATTAACTCTCTGAGATGCACGACCTTTGTCTGAGAAGTCCCAACTGAGTGTGCATGGTAACGAGTTGCGCTTGTTTTATGCCACGACATTCCCCCACACTCTAACTATTTACGTCGCCCATCTGACATAGCAGCAGTGGGAACCATTTTTAACATCTTTACGTGTATGATTAATATTATACATCTTGATTAAATAATAAGTACATTTAATCAATGACACTAACTAATGATAAACGGACGGACTAACAAACGGACATAATTTAATTATAGAGAAGCTACACTATCAAAAATATGTACCTGAAAGAATATATTTGATCATAATCTTGATCACATGATAGATTAGCCAGGAGCTAAGGTACAGTGACTGCTGATCGTACGCGTCTCCTAAAAAAAAGGGAATATTTATTTACCGCATTGATTATAGACACTTTTCTACGGATATTAACATGAAAAATTATAATATTCAATATTCAGGGCTACCGACACTGTGTTAAACTTAATTATTTTTATTTTAATATTCATGAAAAATTCTTTGTTATACGATGCTAAACATGATTTTTCAGTATGACGGAGAACCGGTTCTAATCCAGCGGTTATCAATCGATTTCGAAGCCATACTGAAAAAGAGAATAATGTTTAAAAAATGAAGCAAAGCAGTTGCAAGTATTTGTACCAAAAAACTTAAAAAGCAAAGACCATGACATAACATAACACCACGATCGTACTACATAATAAACAAGACTATTTTATTAAAAACAAATAGGTATCTTCCCTTTTATGCCTAAATAACTAAACCCCACAGAAAGCTAAATTTAAAGTTAACAAAGTTAAAGTTAAAGAAACCACCGTTTATGAGATCTTAAGGGATGTAGGTACAATAGAAATAAAATAATTTCTTATCATATAGAAAGACTATGCCTTTTTTTGTAATAAGCATACAATAATTACCGACTGAACGAGATTGACTCAGACTAAGGGCTATTTATTTATCGCTCTAACTAAATATAGAAAAAAATAGCCTTAAGCAAAAATAATTATTACCTTCCATATGTGCTGCTAGTGTATTGAGCATTTTATCAATTTTGTCCGCTTCCTCTTGTGGGGTGAAAAACTCTTCTAGCACCAGAGCAAGCTTCTCACGCTGTCGGGCCCTAAAAATATAAATTTAATCCCATTCTAATTTAGATATTTGAAGAAAATTCATCTCCCGACCCCCTTAAGGGGATAATGCACGAATAAGAGCAAGTGATTCTAAACACTCAAGTAATGATGTGAAGTTTTGTATGTGAATATACTAGGTTTCTGTTAAAAATAGCTAAATGAACGAAACTATCTAGGTACCGATTATGCCTATACTCTGTAGAATAAGTCCAAATGATTTATACAGGGTTTCGGATCCGCATTGATTTTTTGCGGATCCGGATCCGGATCCTCAAAATTTGGTCAGTGCGGATCCGGATCCAGATCTGGATCCGGATCCTACAATAAAAATAAAATTACCAAACTTTTCAAAAATATTTATTCTTTAATTCGAAGTCAAAAATACTTTTAATTTTCAAGTCTGACCCTAAACCTTAAAGATTGGCTCTCATCAAGAGAATGTCTAAGATTTTATATAAATTTAGGTAGATTTTTCCATTTTTTCCGCATTTTTTTGAGTCCAAGGATCCGGATCCGCATTTTTTGCGGATCCGGATCCTTGGACTCGAAAATATGCGGATCCTTGCGGATCCGGATCCAGATCCGGATCCGAAACCCTGGATTTATAAATACCTATCTATAATGACTTAATGATTTCAATGTACCTACCTACCTATGATGTCCATTTCACCAAAGAGGCATAACAAATGATTTACAAAGAAATATCTACCTATTATGTCCATAGGACTGTAAAAGTAGACCAAAAGGTTTACAACACTGAAAGAAAAACATATCCAAGCACTGCCGAACCTAAAAAATAAAAATCATAGCATTAAATTTCAAATAACAAAGCTAATCTATAAGAAACTTTTACAGTATGTTCTCGGAAAATAGGAATTACTAAGCTCCTGTATGGGATAGGCATTAGATATTTTTTTGTGAATATTCCTCTAGCAACTACAAAGATTATTTGTAGAAAATACAAAGAGCCACTCAATGTTAACATTGTTAATTCATTGGAATAAAAAAGTCCATTTCTTCATAGAGATATAATTAATGATTGAAACGTTTGAACACTCAACTTAATGAACCATCCAATCAAAATTCAATTAAAGTCCCCAAAGTTAAGATAACGAATAAGAAAACTTTGAGGACTAGTGTAATTAACAGCCAAATGTCCTCTCCCTCCCAGCATATTTCAAATTACCTGTTGTACATTTACATTGCCAGCCATGTTTGCCAGTTGGACTTGTAGCACTTTGCCACCCTGTAGCTCTAGGATGGCCGGCGGTAGGTGGAATTCTCGACATGATTCCTATAACATTATATCTCATTAAAACTGGTTTTAAATACAGTTATCGGACCAAAAGGTTGCTTTCAAGTTTATTTAATTAGTTTGTATGATTACATATAAAAAAAACAAGAAAATTCAGCTAACAAAGAAACAACATATTTCAAAAAAATCCGCGACTGAAAATCTGAAAAATCTTCGAAAAAATGTGTTAAGTGTTATTACTTTCAGTCTTGTATAATCCATTAAAGTGAAAACATGTCGTTTAAAATAATGAAACACGTTGTAGAGGAGTGCGAAAGACTTCTTGAAAATAAAATTGGAGGACTTTGTTATCCAAATCAGCAACAGACCAACCTGACAGACCTCTCAAAAAGTGTAACAAAAAAGCTGCTGAACAGACATTGTAAGGATAAATCTGCCCTGTTTGCAGCAGCTCTTGGTGATCTTCCTTACACCAAATCAAACCTGACGCGCTTGGTCCAGCCTATTTTCGGCAAGAAGGTTGCTTCAGCCTGGAAAGAAATCAACGAAGCCAAGGTTTACAAAAAATCTGACGATTGTGTGGATAATTGTATTAACAATTTGTGTTACGACAAGGATTGTGTACAGAAACGGCTGGCCACTAAAGGTCCGGCAATGAGCGGCCCAGCCAGGGCGGCTCTGGTGGCCTGGTTCTCAGTTCTTAGTCACATGATAGCTGGAGAGGACTATCCAAGAAACTGGACAATTGAAGACAGGTACAAATATATTTTTAGGGTTGTCATTCGTCCAATTTTTGGGTTGAATTCGGATTCTAACAAAAATCCGCCAAAAAAAATAGCGGATTAATCCGTGGATTGCGGATTCTTGTTTTATATAATAAAAAAAAATTCTAGCCCCTACAGCGGCCATTTTCAAACCCTTACTTAACCTAACCTAAATAAACCATGAAAAGCTACTGTGAAAATAAAAATAAAAAAAAACTTTGTATTATGCCCACCATTTTACATGAAGTTAACTTACAATAAAATACTTTTTATTCCTGCCACATTTCAAATGAAATTTTTTTTAAGTGCTACAAAAGTCATAAAAATTAACAATCCGAATCCATAATTTCAATTGCGGATTTAGGATTCGGATTGCCAACCCTATATATTTTGTTAAACGAAGCTGGGCTCACTGGTTAAAATAATTTTATCACAAAGGGGGGGGGGGGGGATTCGAAGCCGTTTTGCCATTTTTTGGCTATCTTCAGGGCAAATTAGTCACGAAACCTATCCCCAAATAATACTCTTTGCCGCTCAAAAACGTTATCAAACGGTTCTAGCTGGTAGCTGTTGGTACTAGAAATTTTAAAATGGTTATTTTTATCATTTGACATGAATTAAACAAGAACTATGTTCTAACAAGTTGATTCCTACGTAATTAATGATGAATTTACCCTTAGAATAGGCAAAAATTTTCAATATCTTAATGAATTGGTATACAATTTTTTTCATACACTCTAAAAATTAATTAATATTTTTTTCCTATTAGATATGATTATCTACGAAGATTGAAAGAAACATCTGCAAACATTATGGCCCATGGAAAAAAGTGTTCCCTCACCCCAACCATCAACTCTTTGGCTAAGGAGGTAGTCAAGAACGTTAATAGGTTTAACAGACAACCAGAAGTAAAGAGCATTATCAAAAAATGAAGAAATTTTTGTATTTTAGATTAAATAAATATTTTTATATTAAATGTTTTTCTATTTTTTTTTCTATTGTAATGGTACGACTAGACCACGTGTCAATAAAATGAATGCTATGCTGAAATGTAAAAAATAAAACATATTTTTATGTTAATGGATATAGGATATTTATACAATAAATACGTGGATATTATGACGGGAAGAATTTCGTCAATTTAGGTTGCTTACATGGACACCACATATTGGTAAGTTCATTCATTCAGTAGGAAGGGAGAAGATGGATCACTATATTAGCCAGCTAAAAATTCCACTTTTTTAGTGTAAATGATGATCAGGTGTAAGATCAAATTAGTAATAAATCCATTTTTATAAGCGAACGATGAGTATCAATCTTTCTTAATATATATATTTTTTTCTTATTTACAATCTCATGTTGTAATTGTTATCTAAATAAAAGAAAACTGAAACAACCGTACCTGTAGTAAATCTTGTAAATTTCCAGTCTTCCTGGTGGCATCACTGCTTCCCGGATTAGCCATTGCCATGGAGGATCCCAAAGACATTGCCTGCACGTACAGAATATCTTTCTTAACTTGGTATGAGTCAAGGAAACCCTATTATGTTAAGAAAAAATATGGTTTATAGTATGGAGCTTAGGATTGCGATAACTAATGCACCATTAGAATTAGAATAAAACACTAGAGGTAGAAAAGGTTAAATAACTGTACCTCCCCATCGAATCAACCTTATGAAACCTTTCTATTGGGTCATTGAAAATCAACCAATGGCGTCGCTTATATTAACACAGCCAAGTAGCAGAAAATAATTTAGAAGCAGACGATAAAGGTCATTGAAAAAGGTAGTTGTCTGTATATACATCTATACTATAGATCTGTTAATGCACCAATTGAATTCTCCCCCATTTTAGGAAAGCTTCACATATGTCCGGGGATGGCTTTTTGAATTTAAGTCTTGGGTTGAAATAGAATTTTAAAGATGGATGATAGTAAAATAACAAGAACAAGAAGAAACATTCCTGTGGTGTATAGAACAGATGAAGAATACTTCTTGACAAGAGAACTGGTCCGCTGGAACTAAATGTCTCATAGAACGCAAGGGCTCCGCCAAATCCTAAAAGAAATAATATATAATATTATCAGTTTATACCTTACTTGGTCTGTCTGTCCATCTGTCCTAGTTGGAAAATACCTATTATTTATTTGGTTGTTATTTAAGACAGAGCAGCGCTAATAAAACTTTCAAAAATAAATTATACCTAACGGAAGGGCTACCCTGTACCTAGTATTAAATAACCTAAAATAAAACATTAACACACGAAAAACTGCCGCCACTTCCTTTATTACATTTTTTTAAATAAGGGTAGTTGGTGCTCGACTTGGCACTTTGAGGGAAACTGCCAAATATTAACCTTGTGCATGGCTGATGTCGGCGATGTTTAAAATTTCGTTGATCATTGTCTTGATGTACTGATATGAATCTCCTCTGTCTTTCATCTGAAGGTGGTCAGACAAGGATAGGTTAATAGCAAAAAAAAATCATTCAAAATAAGTCAAATTTCCACTGTAATAAGACTAATAAAAAATTATACCTACTAGGTACTTACTCATCTTTTTTATTTTTAAAAATAGTTTAAAAACTTAAACATTCAGAGTTCGGACTTTCAGATAAGAGTTGTGAAAAAAATGTTTTTTCCCCAATACATGGCTCTATTTTAACCGATGAAAATAAGAGAAAAAACGATATATCAATTTTCTTCCCCTTATATGAAAGGTCAAAGATTAGGCGGATAAAATTGAAATATCAAAGGGAACAGAAACACAGTCGTTTTGCTATTGATGTATCCATCCCTGTGTGTAGCGGGGAAATGTTGGAGGCAGCAGTCTCTGGTTGGTTGTTGGGTCGAATCCTAGCATATTCTAAAAAAAGGGAACCATGATTCAAAGACAAAGATAAAATTATTGGTTAAAAAGTTTAAACACATCTAGTTTTAAGCAACCAATCAAGATTTGATTAGAGTATACAAAGGTGTTAAGCCATTACATTAAAGTATTTTAAAAACTATGGGTTCCAGTGTAATTTACATTCCAATGTCCCCTCCATCCCTGTGAAATTATCAGATTCCAACATAAAATTATGGAAATATATTTGTACCTGTCCAGGAGCAGGCTTTACACCAAGGTTGACCGTTGAAATCATTCCATCCAGCAACTCTCTGGCTTGACCCAAAATTCTTGACAAAATATTAATAAAAATTTCATATTTTTCTTGGCTAAATGGGGTAGGTAGTGTTATCATTGGACATTTCTACTTATAAAAAAGGTATATATACCTACCATGTGTTTTTGACAAGTTGATACGATTTTGTCAATCTAAATATTAGGTTTGTAATTGCGAATATTTTTTTTCAATGCAGACAAATTACCTACACCTATGAACTACTGACATACACACAGTTTAAATGTCATTTATATAAACTGTTAACATTCAATATTATATCGCAGTAAAATGATCTCAAATTCATTTCATACCTTACCTATGCATGAGAAAACTGATCATACCTGAAACCTTCGGTCATTTCTCCTTTGTCGATGCACTGTAGACCCAGATAGAATTGTCGTAGGAACTTGAGCCTTTGATTTATAGCCTTGTGCTGTGATTTGTTTGCCCCGGACTATAGCATATTTTCATTTGTTTATTGTTTTGAATTCGTTTTAGTTTAGTAAAGCTCTTGATAAAGATATCATGGCACAAAACAGGTGTTATGCAAGTTAAAAAGTGTATGTGTGTGTGTGTGGAGGGGGGGCTATTTTACATATTTTCATAGAGACAGGTGAATTTTTTGAGGCGTAGAGGTTTTGAAGGGAGTAATAACCCTTGGGGGAGGGGGGTGGGGTATAAAACACAGTACCCTTTATTCAATTGAAGCAAAACCTGAAAAATTTAGTAAGGGACTTTGATAGCATACTAAGTAGTTCATTTACGAAACTTTGGTTATTTTTTATAAAAGGTTTTCACGGTTTTTGATGTATTTTTTTTTCATAATTAAAATACCTAGGTAGGTACTTAATAATCATAAGTTATTGAGAATACATTTTTTTCTGTTTTAATTTACATAAATAAATGAAAGATTTCCTCTGGAAAGGTGTCTTCAATAGCTTTCACTTTTTGATTCAAATTGTTGAATTTGTCGCCTAGAATAAAAAAATATCTAGAAAAGTATAATCGTAATTTAAACAAGCCAATATGACAATATATTAGTTACCTAGTGCGATAGTGGGGTTATTAATTAGTCATGCTAAGAAGTTTTCCAACTTCTCTAAAATTAGGCAGTGTCCTAATAAACTGTAAATCCGTCGCGTCGATTATTTAAATAAAACTATGCCTGTTGTCATTAAATACAAACTTTATACTTTATAATTCCGACCGTCAATTCTTTTTTCAATTCTTCTATTCAGGATAAATTATTGTTTTTTTACCCCACCCCATCTAATAAACATACAACATACCCGGTTAATCGTCCTTTTTTGTCGGTATGTTATATACAAAATTGTTTTTTTTTGTATATAAAATAATGTAATAAGTGGTAATAATGTACTTTGTGTGAATCTTTTTAAGTTTGACAATGTCCATCTATACTTATTTGTCCTTCGCTACTTACCTATGGATGTTTTCATCCTTGTTATTGTTACAATATTTAAAAGCTATTGTTATGTTAAATAGATAGGAGCCTCGCAAGGTTTAATAAGTAGAACATTTACCTGGTAATTTGAAACCATATATAGTTGGTTGGTGATCTTCTTCCTCGTAAACTCCAGCCTCTAATATTATCTTTCTGATAACCTGAAAAAAAAGGATAATTATATCACTATCATCTTTTTTTTGACACACTTAAAAAATTTATTTTTCAATACTTAATTAGGTATTGGGTAGGTAGATTTTTTTAGGTGATTTTTCTTTGGAGGGTGGATGGAGGAGATACTCTCTTACAAAACAGTGATGTTATTTTACAGAAGTATAAAATTCAAGTGACAAAAAAGGAATTTTAGCATATTGCTTGGATATACTTTCATAAAAACCTTTTACGGAGAAAATCTAATCTATTACCTAGGTATTGACTATTAAATGTTAAATTTAGTGTTTTACCTCAACAATCTTCAAATATGCAAAGGTGAATCCTTGCATTGCAGAATTTTGTACTTGTTCAGGTTTATGTGTGTAGAGGTTGGTGAAGACTGTCTGGACCAGGGAGTGACCCTCCAGCCAGACAACCAGGCCGGTCATACTCTCGTCAATTATACCTGAAGAAAATGTAACGTTGAAGTTTGCAGGTTGCATAACCTACAAGTACCTAGCGACGACTGAACTCCCCCCTCCCCCCAATGCGATTTTAAAGATAAATTGAAAAAAAAGGGAAGGGGTTTTCAACTTGGCTACCGAGTAACTTTTATAACCTAACCTACTCTTGAGTAATGAATAGATAAAAGGAAAAGTAACACTCCCTCTCTCTATTTTGAATTTATTTTAAAATAAGGGGGAGGGGAGTAATGTTCTTTATAAGTTACATTGAGGGAAACCGCCATATACACCAAAAAAAATCATGCTCATGTTATTACAATTTAATTTTCACATTACATGAAAAATTCCCTATTTCATCAATCCAAAATGAACACTAATGATTATTTCTTCAATTTGGTTCATATGACCTTCACTATTCCATGTACCTAGTGTTTTTAGTTATGCTTAAACAATATTTATTAGTTTAGGTACTTGTTTTCTAAAATCCAAAAACAAGATTGATAGAACTAAGACTATTTGTAGAGCAGCTAAACATAAACAATCTACCTATAAACTGCTCTGGTGTAATATCAGTGAGCGGCAAATGTCCGGATTGTGCAGCCGTCTCAAAGGTGAGAGGGGTCAGATTTGTGTTGATGCCGGAATCCATTTTTGGGTCCATTATTTCTATGGCCGACATTGCCTAAAAATATGAAATAAAGTAGTTATTAGAACTAAAAAAATATGTGAAACTCTTACAATGACTAGAAGTGAAGCACTTAATCCATTTCGAGGAAAACAGGTAATAGGTAGGTACATTTTCAATGATTTTTCAAAAATTCTTTCCCAATAAGATTTCAATTTACTGTGCTCTAGAAAAGAAAATTACATTTTCTGGTGTTAAAACTCCCCGACTACAGGAATGAAAATAACCCACGAGTTTCTGCCTAGATTGATTTCAACTAAAGTGTTACCTCAAAAAGTCTGAAAACATCGTCGTGGACCAACTCTCCCAGGTTCAGCTGTGTACACGAGTCCAGGAAAGTGCTAGTTACATCCTTAAACAATAGGTAACAAATAAATAACTAGTCATATACCTAGCTAATTTAAATAATAAAAATTGTATGGCTTTATTGTCTGAAGCAAACGATCTCGGATATTGCTGGTAAAAATCTTACGATTCTGATTAATTTCCGCTGGATTAAAACCAGTTCTGAGCAACAATTGCTTTAAACAAAATAGGTCATCCATAAAATTTTGTTCTACAAGTTGGTACCTATTGATAATTTTCACAAAATTGAAAATTAGGGTTTACAGATTAGGATAAAAAAAAATCTTTCCATAAATAAAAACAGCTAATATTGGATTCTAAAAATCTTTAAGCTCGACAAAATATCCTGAACATAAGCCATAAATTTACATCTACATAAATCCGCGAAAGTAAATAACTTGCCTTCCAGTTGTATAGTTGGCTATGGTGGGTGGAAGCCGACACACCCCCTCCTGCATTTATGCTTAAGTCCTCTGTAACCTCCCCATTCATTTTATAAATCTGTAATATGGTGGTTAGTATTGTAAATTTATCTCTAGATAGATGATTACTATATAAATATTGAAAATAAACAAATAGAAAAATAACAAACTTTTAAAAAAATGAAAACAAAATAGTATTTAAATATAAGTTGAAATACATTTTCTTAAATCTAAAATAAACAAATCTCGTTGGTCACTGGTTAATGAGTATTGGTTCATTGGATATATAAAAATAATGTGGGCTTAAACAGTATTAGACAGTTTTCAAGAAAAATAACTTAAACATTAATTGTGAATTATCACATTTAACAGAAAGCACCGTTTTTATTGTAATTTTTTTAAATACATGTAGAAAATACATTTTTTAAGAAGAATATAATTCGTTAGATAAGTACTACAAATAGAATCCAATGACATTTACATAATACATATATACAAGTTGACTAAAAGTAGACTAGTTAATGTTGTTAAAATACCTCAACAATTCTTTGGATATCAATATATAATATTTGAATACAAATATTCAAAAAATACCTGTCAAGATTTTTATGGCTAGTTGTATTCTTTCATTTTTAAAGGTAAATAAATATTTTGGGTTTTGCACATTGAAATTATATTGAAATACATAAATGCTAGAATAAAAAACCTTTTCTAGAATACAATATCTCATTACAAATAAGTAAGAGCTATGTGGAATTGTGGAAGGATACTAAAATTACTTTGGTCAATAAAACTATTTTGCCTTTAGCTTTCAAGCAGTCTAAAAAAAAAAAATTATTGATGTTTTGTAAGTCAATGTTATGCTGCAGTTGTCCACCACATAAAATTGTTGTAAAGTGTTATTTGACTGGCTGAAAAGCTGAAGGCAAATTAAATTTTGCTTAATCCTCTGCATCATGAAATTCATCAGTGGGCTCTACAACATTGTTCTCTTCTACACTATCCAGTCCTTCAAGGGCCTTGATCTTGTTAAAGTTAGCATGTATCTTCAGATGTAGTCTATTCTGCATCAAATAACCAGTCATTGCCTTGGCTTTAGATAACATTTCCTTGCTTCTAGGCAGTTCTTTCAATTCAATGTACAGAGTGGCCAATTCTACCATAGTGTAGGGGATCAAATATTTATCATTCTTTACCTCATTACTCTTTGAAAGAACAAGTTGAAATTTTTCCTCGGCCTGTAGTGGACATCCTAAGTACTTCAGACATGCACCTTCGAGAAGATTTAGCAGGCAAAAGTCTTCTGCATTGCAGTTTGTTTGCTTATTTTGGGTCTCTTGAACAATAGCATGGATATTTTGAAGACAGCTTTGGTTTTGTGAAAGAGTTGTAAAGCCACCCCACAGATAAATAAGCTCAATGAGTGGGAGTAATAGATAGCTGTTTTGAGCACTAAACTTTTCAGCTTTCTTTATGGCAAACTTTTCTGATGGTATCGATTTTCCAGATATCTTTTGTTTCAGCTTTGGTACTCGTTTCATCAAGTCAAGCTGCTCCTCTTTTTCTTCAAGCGTTAGATTGGTTAATTGTGAGTATATGGCTGCTTTAAAGTAAGAATACATACAAGGAGACCATTTTGATTCTTTCACAAGCCTATCAGCATAAACCAAAGACTCTCGCCATTCGCATCTGAACCAGGCAATCCAAATGAGCTCCCAACAGCCAACATGCTGAAAACCAATCCAATCTTTCTGACAATTCATTGCTTTGACATACCAGGAGGTGGCACTTTCAAACCTACCGCTTATCATTTCAAATCTTCCTTTGAAGAATAAGTAAAATGCACCGTTTGGATATTTTATGAGTTTATCGTCTAGAATCTCCTGGACTAATTCTTTATCACACGGTTTACCCATTAGAACCTTTAAAAAAAGGTTGTACATTAACAGAACCAAAGCGGACAGAACCTGGCGAATGTTGTCTTGACTATGGTAGCACGCCATTAATTCTTTCATTCCAACATCTTTAGAATTTGTCAGGCCAATGAACTCTATTATTTTAGTAATTTTTGGGGGCATTATGGACATGAGCAGGTTAAAGGTACCATAACCCAGCCTGACCCCACCTTCAAAGTGTTCCATTTCTTTATCCTTACTCCAGCTCCGTTTTTTCAAAATAGACCAACATTCCCTGTAGCCAGAAAAAGCTTGTTTTACCTTCCACCCAGCGTTAAAAAATGAGCCTAACGTTTCATCCTCGCAAATAGTCAGCATGGCTTTGAGCAACAAACATTCAGCGTAAACCAATTCCGCGTGGACCTCAGTTTCTGTCAGACTGTCAAAATCTTTGGATTTAACCAAATCAACCAAGCCTCCTTTCTTTCTAAATGTTTGTATAGTTTCTAATGATTCAGAAAGTTCTCTATTAGCAGTTACAACATGTTCCTGCTCAAGAGTGAGAACAGCTCTAAGAAAGTTAAAAACTCCATGACCCATTGCATGATAAATACTAATATGTCGATATTTTTCAGTGTGATTTCTCGCACCTTCAAAGTCGTTGTTGAAAAACTTGTCAATGGCCTTCGATGTTTCTCTAATACCTACAGTTAAGCTAATATCATTAGAATCATTTTGAGTTTCTTCAAAACTTTCTTCAGCGTCCAAAAATTCGTCATCTATTTCTTCCATTTTGATCACAGTTATATTAAAGAAATTTAAAATATTCACTGATTCAGTTTTCAGTTAATAACTTTATTATCACAAAATAAGGTTTCATAATTAAAATACTTGAGCTTGATTCATCTTTTACCAATTAAAGTTTCTAAAAGTTTGTTTTTAAGCATTTTACATACTTTATCTGAAATTAATTACGTTTTAATATAAAAATATTTTATTGGGTTGGATAATAAATTCCTACAGCGATAAAAAAAATTATATAAGAAGACAAAATAACCAACTATAACTGAAGACTATTAGATAATCACATTCATAACAACTAAAATAACAATAAAAATATCTTGAAAGATAACAAAAATATAAAAATCCTCTTTTCCAAATTGAAAACATTTATTGACACGGGTGTTGGTAAAATTTATAATTTATTTAAAAAATATATTTTTATCTTTATCTTTTTTAACATTAAAAAGTTATCAATGTAATCAAAAATATATTTAATTGTACTGAAGCTACATTTTTCTTTTAAAAATGGTAGTTATAATATTTTTAATTTAAAGTAAGAAAATTCATAATTTCTTATTTACTAAAAGCCAAAAAGAAGAGCGAATGCCGCGTTAAATTTTTTCCATTTTCAGAATCAAAACAAATGCAATGCCTACTTTAATGCTTTCTCTTCATTTATTAATTTTATGCAAAATTACCAAAGAAAATTTGTTAAATAGCCTTTTTAAATGGTGCCAATAAATGATTCATGGAGAAAAATATACTTTTTTATACTACATTATATATAAAATTTTAATTTAAAGGATGATTTTTTTTCCTTGTGTGACTTATCGAGCAGAATTTCTCAGCCACATTGTGATGGATCTTATAGATCGAGAAGCTTACTAATAACCTTTTGTGTTAGTTTTCGGCTTTAAAATTTAGGATAGTGTAAAACTAACCCCCTCACACAAAAAAATTGTCAAGGTATAATTTTAAATTGATATTTGTTATGCCTCGGATCGAGCGCGCGAAGCTACTAATGATGTTTGTTTATTTTTTCAGATGCCATGTTAGGTAATATTTAAATTCTCAGTTTGAAGAACCATAATGGAGATAGATTTAGTTGATTCATATAAAACATTTCTTGCCATTGACAAGTCAGTGCTAGAGGATCTACGTTCCACGCAACATGCAAAATATCATCACCTGGTAGATAAAAATAAATCAAGTCCATCTAAGGTAATTTGATTTTTTATCTTTTAAATATTCTTAATTCAACTTGTGTGTTTATCCTTGCTATTATATCTTATTTGAGTATCCATTTTCAGGGTTAAATACTTATTTATTCTCTCCTTGATGCATGATTCAAGCTCGTCTATTGAAGAAGAAAATAGTTCAATCCCACGTCTTATTATTCTGTTTTTTTGTGATTTCTTTCCATAATTTCATTACTAGATTTCATTGATAATTATCCCTCCCTTATGAATATTATAATACCTAGGTATACTTTATGATTTTGAAATTTTAAATTCATTTCAGATTTTTGGAGAGACACTTCTGGATTTGGAACAGATAAAAGAACTGAACGAGGATGGAATTCTAATTTTGCAGAGGTTTGATAATTGTAGAGGAAAGAAAGAAATCTTGCAAGAGATTAAAACTGCCACAGAATGTTTTCTTGGTAGCTTAAGACGCATTGCAGAGCTTCAAACTAAATATCTATCAAACTTTCAAAATTTAAGCTATGCTGACATCAGGTATGTTTTGTTATCTTTTTAATAATAAAAAAATACGTTTCCTTTATACTAAGAAATGTTTTAGGCTAGTAAGATTAGTGGAGATATAACCCCCAAAAAATAGCCACTCTTTTATTTAAAATAAATTTTGTGGGATTACCCACCCACCAGTGTTTCGGAGCCGGGAGCAGCAACATTTTTGGTGGAGCCGGATCCGTAGCCGTATTTTTCGTTAAAAACGGCTCCGGAGCCGTATTTTTCGTTAAAAACGGCTCCGGCTCCGGATTAGCTAAAAATGATTTTTTAAAGTTATATTATAATTTGGCAACGGTCTATTTCCATATAATAAACTGAAAAACTATTGTTCCTTAATAAATAGACACACATCCTTCTACTTTTATATAGCTTTAATCAAATAAAAGCAAAATATTTTATATTATTTATCTTATTTTATCAAATTCAATAATGAAAAAAAATTGATATATTAATTTTAAGGTAGGAGCCGGAGCCGCATCAAAATTATACGGCTCCGACACCCTGCACCCAACCATCTTTTGATCTTTAAAGGTTGGAAGAAAAAGTCAAAAGCCATCTTTATTTGTAAACTGTGTTTATGTCATATATAGTTTTTACTAGCGCAGATTGTTTATATATTTATACCTATATATTTTATTTAAATATTTTTTTAGTATTGATCAAATTGTTATTTATCTGATATCTATCTTTTTAGGCCCGTGAAAAAAGAAGCCCCATCTTTCATGAAACTTGTACCTGAAGATGACTCAGACAACGAAATTGATCAAGCTCTACTAGAAAATATCAAGGAAGACATTAAAGAAGAAATTCCTGACTATCTAGAGGGTGAAAATATTTTACTTAGTGACATACTAAATCATGAAATAGATGTAGAACTGAAAGAAAGTATTGAGAATGATTTTGAATCTGATGAGGAATATTCCCCTAAAAAAGAGCCTAAGGCTAAAAAAGCTCGTTTGGCTGATGTAACTCGAAAAAGATATCTACACATATGGAAGCAATTTTCGAGATTTGTGAATGGAACAGATGATGTGCCAACAATGCCAGAAGAACAAATTTTTATAGATTTTTTCAAAAAGACTTTTGAAGATGAAAAAACGTCAAATGTTTTACCTTGGAAACTAATGAGTCCTCTTTCAACTGTTTGCAAGTTAAAGTTTAATAAGCAATTGCATAGTTACACAAGACTAAAAGAGTATCTGAGCACAATATCTGATCGTGATTCATCAAAGACTAAGGTTGTTTTTACCAAAGAAGACATTGATCAATTTCTATGTGATATCAAGCTTTCTAGTCCTTATTGGGTGGTAAGAAAAGCTGTTGCTATAATAGTATTTTTTTGTGAGCTTGATTTAACACAAACACAGAAATTAACAAGGAATGATATTGTGAAATGTGAACAAGGCTATTTTGTTACAGTTCCCAGCAAATATGAAGGGCAAGGTCCAGACCAATATCTTATTCCCAATGAGAAGATTAATGATCACATATCATACAGTGATGTTATTAATGATTATTTTGAGAAAGTAGATCAAAATATTAAAGCTGAATTAAGGGATGGACATGAAGACAGAGTATTTTTCACTGGTAATACCCATTCTTTTAGAAGATTACCTATGGGGAAAAATGTCTTTTGTGATATACCACACAAAATTGCCAAATCAATAGGAAAGCCAAATCCAGAGGATTTTAAATTTTCTTCAATCCGAAAAGGTGACAAAGAACAATCCTTTACTTTTATTAAAAAACTGCCCACAACAGATGATCTTACTCCAAGTGATGTAAAGAAAGTTTTTACAAAGAAAGACATTGATGATTTTATATGTGATACTTCTTTATCCTCTCCATATTGGCTGGTCAGAAAAGCTATTGCAATCTTTGCATTCTTTTGTGAACTCAACCTGACTGATACAATAAATTTAAGACTGGCAGATGTTGTTAAAAGTGATCAGGGATATGTTGTGTTTAAAAATAATAACTCTGAAGGTAAGGAACCTGATCAATGCCTTATTCCCCATGAAAAGGCAAATGAAGGAGTTCTATATACTGATGTTATAAAGGAATATTTTGACAGAGTTGACCAAGATATAAAGCTTGAAGACAGAATAGTTGGGAGAGTTTTCTATACTGGTACTCCTGTCAGCTTTACAAGGTTGCCAATGGGTAAAAATGCCTTTGCAGAAGTTCCTCATAAAATTGCAGAACAGTTGGGAAAATTGAACACCGAAGACTTTGTTTTTTCCTCACTACGAAGGGGCTCTAAATTACCAGTTTATTCTGAAGATAGTGTTAAATTTTGTCCAAATACAATTCCTTCAAAAGAGGATCATTCCTCGCCTGAATCTAGTGTTAAGAAAAGGAAGATCGAAGACCATGTATTTGATGCTTTGCGCAATTTGTCAGAAAAGAAGAAGTTGAAGTATGAGAAATCAAGAAAAAGTAAAGATTTATCCTTGGGTGATGATAGTCTTTTGTCAGATTCTTTGTTGGATAATTTAGACGACATCATAGATATTGACAATCAGAATACCCCCAACAAATATCCAGAAATTGAACTTTCAAGTAAAGTTAAATCAAAAAAATATTATTCCACTTGGCGCCATTTCTGTAATGCTATGAAAGGAAAGGTAGACCTTGAAACCACTATGCCTAGTGAGGATCAATTCATGGATTATTTCAAACACAATCAAGTGGATCATGAAGGATTTAGGCTGAAAAGTGCAACCATTCGAGCTAGATTTTCTCATCTTAGTACAATATGTAAGTCAAAATACAATCAAAATCTGAATGAATTTCCTAAACTTAAAGAATATTTCAATTTAAATTGCAAAGATTGTAAAGATCAAACCCCTATTGAAATATTTACTAAGCAAGACATTGATAATTTTATCTGTGATTTAACCTTGTCCACTCCTTATTGGTTGGTGAGAAAAGTTATTGTTATTTTTGCATTTTTCGGTGAATTAAACGTGTCTGAAACACAGGATCTAAGAATGGAAAATATTATAAAAAGTGAGGATGGTTATACTGTGTACAAGCCAAATAAGATAGAATGTAAACCTGGCAGCCAATATCTTGTGCCAAATGAAAAAGCCAATGGACAGGTGTCATATTCTGATCTTGTTAAAGAGTACTTTGAAAAGATCGACAATGATATCAAACCTGATGATAGAAATGCTGTTGGAAGAGTTTTCTATTCAGGCCATAATCATGGCTTCTATGGTATTCCTTTGGGTAAAAATGTTATGTGTGAATTAACCCACTTAATGGCAGAAGTGCTAAAGAAGCCTAATCCCGATAGTTATACATTTACTTCTCTACGTAAAAGTAAACGTCATATTGTCAATGAGATAAAGGAAGCAGAAAAATTTGCCAAAATTGAAGAGCTATCCAAACCAGTTGACAGTGAAAATCTACCCTCAGTTATGGATATTAAAGTTCCTTCCAAACAAATGAAGAAAACCAAGAAAAAGATTGAAAGTGAAGCAGAAACTATCCAACTAAATTTCCTTACAGGTAAAATGATTGACATATCCAAGGTTGACGAGAGTCTCGTGGCAGAGGAACCCTTGTGGGACACCCTAGATGAAAGCCTACTGGAGCCCTGCTATGAAGAATATGAAACAAGCCAGCAGATTAAGATCAAAAGTAAATCTCCTTATGAGAAAGCCTGGAGGGATTTTCAAAACTTTCTTGGCAGCACTAAAAATATAAACAAAGAAATTCCCACTGAGGATGAATGTGTCAGATTTT
This sequence comes from Acartia tonsa, assembly GCF_053477335.1. Lineage (NCBI taxonomy): Eukaryota > Metazoa > Arthropoda > Copepoda > Calanoida > Acartiidae > Acartia > Acartia tonsa. The sequence continues at coordinate 43,040,317 of NC_137272.1, forward strand.
TACAAAACCGCCATGAACAGGATGGCAAATGTGTCAATACTTTGTGGACAATATATTCAAAAGTAAATTTCTTTCTGAAAATGAAACACAACACTAGCATGCGCAACTACCCCATGGTTCTAAGCTATCTAAAATCGCTAACCAAAGAAGTTAAAAGCACAACACTGTTTACAACAGATGATATTGACAGATTTTTAAGCATGGACCACCTGGCCTCGCCTTACTGGATGGCAAGGAAGGTTGTTGTTATGCTGGCGGTTTTTGGTGGAATGACAGGGCTTGATGTTAGCAAGCTTTATTTTGAAAGTGTTCAAAGTGCCAAGGAGGGGGTTCTAGTCAATAATGGAGGTAAGATACTTTAGTTATGTATTTCTAGTAAAGTATAGACAAGGGTTTTATTTTTTTTTTATTTACTAAGTATATTTGCGATAACTTTTATTTAATGAAATCTTCCAATTTTTAACCTGTACAAAACGGCCTGCTTAATTGCTTCAAGATCCATGTCAGATCTATATAGGAAATAAATGTCTATAAACGAGCTCAAGTTTTCCAAGGACTATTCGTTGAAAACTCATAGTGCTCCAATAATCCATAATAAACTCTCATTGCCCAGAACGATAAGACCCATTATTTTACTTTATTAAAAACAAATTCATTTTTTTCATTTCATGTTGCTATTTACATTATAATGAAGTATTTAATTTCTAATCATAAAAAAGAAAATTTAAATTTATGATATAATAAATTTAAGAAAACTCTGTTTTAAAAGAATTCGATTGTGGCGACACTTTGTGTGTTCAAATATTGAACTAAAATTGTAATCATATAATAAACCCTTTGGTGATGGTAATGTAAAGAAAAAAATATAATTTAAAAGATCTTTTTAAGATCATTTAAATTATTAAATATTTACCTACTTCCGTTTAAATAGTAATGCCGGGTGAGGAAAATAGATTTATTGAGAAATATATATGCATATAGAAAACTAGCCAATAGGGAGATAGTTATATCGAGCCAACTCTAGTATTATAGGACAGCCAAGACTTTTATTTTTATTAGAAATACATACCTAAGCAATAAGGTTTTTGTAATTTTTAACATCAGCCTGTTAACAAGGAAGTTGTTAAGTACAGAAACCCCCTCCCCAATCCCGTATTTATGAAAAGAATTAAAAATAGAGGTGGGGGGATGGGGAAGGCATCGAAAAAGAACTACATACAAAGTTTCCTTATTTTCATTTTCTAAAATAGGAGGGGGGAGGGGGGTGCTCCACAGTATACTTGAGGAAAAGAACATGTTTTTCCTTTCATTCTGTCGGTCACGTGGATCTTTAGGTTTAAAGCTATAAAAAGCTATGCTATTATAGTCTAGAATCGTCTTTGTTTTAAAAAATTTTATTTTTATGTAGGAAAAGAATTTCTGGTGCCACGACAACCCAGTGATGCAAGTTTCTACCCGGAAAAACCTGATTATGCCGCTGTAATGGAACATTATATGAATGCTGTCAAGATGTCAGTTAAAGACTACGAAACTGGAAGGTAAGAAATCTTATTGATCTCAGCTGCTATTAAATATAGATGTAACAATTCTCGTCTAAAAGATTTTGCTGAACAATGACCAAAAACATTTTTACTGGCTTTACCTTCCATGCTTGGCTGATCCCTTTAACTCTTTTATATTTATGGATGTTGGCATCCTTGTTTATATTTTTGTTTAAAAATATACCTAGAAGTAGATGTGCAAACTTGCCAGAAAGAATAAAGTAGCAACGATCTTTGTATTAAGACAATTGGCCTACTTGTTCAAAACATTTGTCAAAGTTAGGAAAACGCCCCAACTATTTCTTTCTTGCTAAATCAAATTAAACGGTATATCAAGAACTTTTTCATGAATGTAATATAGTCCTTTTTTTTATGTTGCATCGCCATAAACTTTTATAATTTTAGGTTTGTGTATAACGGGTCCGACAAGGGTTTCCTCCGCCAGTCCCCCATGGGGAAAAATATGTTGTGTAAAATCCCTCAGGTAGGAGTAGGACCAAGGACGTCGAAGCATTTTTATTTCGGGGAGGGGGGTGGGGTAAAAAAATGAAAAATAAAATTTTGGGGGGTGCCGTTTTTTTGGGGGGAACGTCTCTTGGTAGGATGTGGGTAGGTGTGCATTCATTTCCGCACACAATCACATCCGCATGTTGTTTTATTCTCGCATAAAAGATAGGACAGTTTCACAGTATTGTTGGGGGAAAGTAAAAAATAATCAAACTAAAACTATTGCCCCCCCTCTCCCCCCTCATACTATTTATTTTAAAGATAAAGTGGAGGAAGGGTTCAGTGTTCAATAGGCACTTTGTGAAAAAGCCCCGCAAATTATATCAGATCTTAAAATTGTACTTAAATAGCAGGAACTTTTCAATAGGGATAAGTATTATGTCACAATCTTTAAAAAAAAACTGTAGGTCCTTTTCATATAGAAAAATTTTCTTTATGGTTCTTTTTCTATAATACGGTTAAACTTAAAATTCAGCTGTTTTGCCTCTAACAACGTTAAAGTTTTTTTTTGCAATATATTTAACAGTAAACTGTACCTAGTCAGGGAGTAAGGGAGGGGACAATGGATCGAATATTCAATTTTTAGGAGTCTTAGACTTTGGGGACTGGCTTAAAGGGAACATGCAAGAATTTAGCAGTTTCTAACCAATCTTGGGGACCAATTATGAATGACGTCACGCAAAATCATGCATAATCTCGCGGCAAACTAGCGCGTCAACAAAGAGATAAACAATAACAAGCAGACAGAATATTTTGATTTTGAAAATTATTTTGTAAATTGAATCATTACATTTTTTATATCTAATTCTTGTTTAATGTTAATTCATTCCGATCAGTGCGTTGTAGAAAGAAATTATATTAAGATTATTAGTTATTATGAGCAAAGCCTTCCTATAATTAGGTCCCGCACATTTGTACGTCTGTAACGGTTAGCTCTTTTCGTTACTTTAGACATGTTAGATGTTTCTTATTAATTTAATGTAAAGGCAAAAGATTTTTGTCTTTAGCTTAATATTTCTGTAATTAATGATCCGATTAATTTCAAAATTTTAGGGAAAATTCACGAAGTCCTGAGTTGTTCAAGGTTTGTTTATCATTAAAATCCCAAGATGGTGTTATTTTATTTTTCTGTCCTGGATGAGCTAGGAGCGCAGCTACCAGTTATCCTAAGATATGTTACTTAAACCTTAAGATCTTTAAAAGTAAGATGTACTTATGTTCTCAACTATTTTATTTATGTAGTATGAAATTTTGACGCAAGGTATCTCATTTTTTTTTTCATTAAATGAAATAACTTGAGTTAAAAGTTCTGTAGGAAGGTAATTGTTTTAGTAAGTTTTGTACTATAATTATTTAAAGGCTTTTTCATGTCTAAGCTTTTTAATAAATACAATAAAAAAAATTTGGGCAAAAGAAGTTGTAAAAGTAAAATGGTCAGTTTCCTTAATTTTCCGAAGTTCAAATAATAACAAATATGGAAATGAATTGTAAACAAGGGTTTTGATCTCTAGAATCAAAGGCTTGTAGCAAAGCATCAGTTTAAGGATGGTGCATTTCGAATGAAAAACAATTCAAAAAGTCAAAAATTTCCACTAAAGGTTGCTATATTGCAAATACTTGTTATATCTGGAAATATCTGGGTTTTCAACCTTAAAGGGTCACAACTATAAAATTGAATTAACTGCCCATTGTCCCCTCCTTTACTCCCTGGTACCTAGTAGATCCAATTTTCTCTAAAATAAAGCACATTCTAACCTAACAATTTTCTTGACAGGAGGTTGCTGATATACTTGGAAAAGAAAACAAGAATGAATACAGATTCCTCTCCTTCAGAAAACACTTCCAATCATGAAAAGTTTACCATCGAACAAGAATTACGGAATTTAAAAACTGGTCTCTAAGGAAAATTTTCCTATGTTAGGATATAATAGAAAAATAAAAATAATCAAAGCATTTTTCAATTCCTATGTAAAACAAATTTTAGGTATAGTCCCTTTTTGTGACAACGCATCCTAAGGGGCGTTTCGTCGTATTTTCACAGTAGATTTTCTTCTATTTCTAGCCCATGCGGAAGCTCTAACCCTGCGGGCCAATCACCTAACATAACATAACCTAACTTAAAATAACCAAAATGCTACGGTGAAATTACGACGAAACGCCCTTTAAGAGGCGTTGTCACGAAATTGACTGGCTTATGTTTCCTCATACATCCGTTTGAAATGCCCTCTTTGTTTATATAAATAAAATGGATATTTTCACGCTGGGCATTTAAGAATTAAAATAATTAAATAAGGGGGGGGGGGGAAGTTCTGACACTTTTGCGTAAACAGTGATTATAGGCTTTGTCTGTGGCGTGAGAGGATAGGTTTTTTCACAAAAAAGTTTCCTTTTGGGATGTAGTTTTCCTATTTTTAAAAAATTTTGGATTCGGCCTCCAGGTTCCGGTACTCCAGGCCTCCAGGTGGATTCTGGACAGGTAAAAAAAAATTTCAAGTAAGATCAAAACTTATTTAAGAAAAGTAGCTTCTTTATAGATGGTATTAACTAATTTTGAAAAAATTTTGAAATCGGGCTCCAGGTTCAGGTGCTGCAGGCCTCCAGATGGATCCTGGACAGGTAAAAACTGAAATTTTTTTCTATTAAAGTTAGAACAAAACTTATTTAACAAAAGTTGATACTTTATGGATGGTATAACCTAATTTTAAAAAAAATTGAAATCGGGCTCCAGGTTCAGGTACTGCAGGCCTCCAGGTAGATCCTGGACGGGTAAAAATTGAAAAATTTTACTTTAAAAGTTAGAACAAAACTTATTTTACAAAAGTTGCTTCTTTATGGATGGTAGGAACTAATTTGAAGAAAATTTTGAAATCGGGCTCCAGGTCCAGGACCTGCAGGCCTTCAGGTGGATCCTGGACAGGTAAAAACTGAAATTTTTTTCTATTAAAGTTAGAACAAAACTTATTTAACAAAAGTTGATACTTCATGGATGGTATAACCTAATTTAAAAAAAAATTTGAAATCGGGCTCCAGGTTCAGGTACTGCAGGCCTCCAGGTAGATCCTGGACGGGTAAAAATTGAAAAATTTTACTTTAAAAGTTAGAACAAAACTTATTTTACAAAAGTAGCTTCTTTATAGATTGTATTAACTAATTTGAAGAAAATTTTGAAATCGGGCTCCAGGTTCAGGTTCTGCAGGCCTCCAGGTAAATCCTGGACAGGTAGAAATTTAAATTTTTTACTTTAAAAGTTAGAACAAAACTTAATTAACAAAAGTGGTTTCTTTTTGGTTGGTAAGAACTAATTTGAATTTTAAAATCGGGCTTCAGGTCAAGGTACTGGTAAGATCAAGGTGGATCCTGAACAGGTAAAAATGGAAATTATTTACTATTTAAGTTAGGACAAAATTTATTTAACAAAAGTTGTTACTTTTTAGCTAGTACTAGCGGCTTCGCCCCTAGCCTCTAGGGGCTTTGCCCCAAGAGGTATAATTACATCTTCTATTACTTACCCAGCAGAACGGATTGCAAATTTTCGCACCTACCCAGCAGGAAAACATTTTCTCGTTTAAATAACGAATTCGCAAAATTCGTAAAAAAATAGTCTAATGTGTTCTCAAGAAAATTACAACTGGTGCTGCTCATAGTCTAATGTGTTCTCAAGAAAAGAAAAAAAATTTTGAGGGGGGGGGTAAATTTTCATTTTTGGGGGGGTTGGGGGTGTCCCACCCCTCCAAAGAAAATAGCTTAAAACCACCACAGGACCGATAGGCATATACCCTGAAGAGTAGAATTTCTAAGAGGATAATGCCTCAAAATTTTCAATTTTTACCTGTCCAATGTCCACCTGGAGCCCGATTTCAAAATTTTCTTCAAATTAGTTAATACTATCTATATAAAGAAGCTACTTTTGTAAAATAAGTTTTGTTCTAACTTTTAAAGTAAAAATTTTCAATTTTTACCTGTCCAGGATCCACCTGGAGGCCTGCAGTACCTGAACCTGGAGCCCGATTTCAAAATTTTCTTCAAATTAGTTCCTACCATCCATATAGAAGCAACTTTTGTTAATAAGTTTTGTTCTAACTTTTAAAGTAAAATTTTTCAATTTTTACCTGTCCAGGATCCACCTGGAGGCCTGCAGTACCTGAACCTGGAGCTAGATTTCAAAAAAAATTTCAAATTAGTTCATACCATCCATAAAGTAGCAACTTTTGTTAAATAAGTTTTGTTCTAAATTGAAATTTTCAATTTTTACCTGTCCAGAATCCACCTGGAGGCCTGGAGTACCGGAACCTGGAGGCCGAATCCAAAATTTTTTTTAAAATAGGAAAACTACATCCCAAAAGGAAACTTTTTTGTCAAATAACCTATCCTCTCACTCCAAAGACAAAGCCTATAATCACTGTTTACGCAAAAGTGTCAGAACTCCCCCCCCCCCCCTTATATGTTTTTGCTGAGTATAAACAACATTACTTTTAGTTAAAAAATAAAAAAATAAAAGAAAATTTACACATATAGAAATACACAAAATTGATATGCCTAAGTCTAAAATACAGTAAACTTTTTAAATTAATAAAAGTTTTAAGTTTTTGTGAAAACTAATCTTGTTATTCTTAAGAATAAAAATCCTGTTGCAGATTTAACTTGTAATTTCTTGAAGTTTAAAACATAAATTTAAAATCACTATTGCATTTAATCATTGATGATATTGTTTTGTGAATCTCATAATAAGTATGTATTTGTTCATGTTTTGTAAAAAAAAATTCTTTCTCATTTATTCAAAAATTGTATAATCTTCCGTTCTACATAGTCATAAATTGAATCTATATATTTTGTTACAGATAAAATAATGTGCTTATGATTTTTAAAACTCTAAGACTATTAGAGAATAGTATTAGTCAAATATTAAGAAAAAACTTGTTTACAACATCAAAGGTAGGCCTAATAATAAAGCCACTTTTTATACTTGTAATGCTTTAACGACCAACGGTCAGTTTGTAACGCTCTATAGGGAAACTTGGATTTACTTAGCTATAATATAAGATAGAATGCCTTAAGTTAGATGTTACGATGTGAGTCCATTTATAACGAAATTGGAGAGTTTAGATATCACTGAGCACAGCAGTGTACCAACATGCTTGATATTTTATACTAATTGTATTGTTATTGTTGGGTTAACCCAAGAGTTTTGATGTACTAATCGGAGTTTTCTCATTACTACTAAATATAATAATCAGCATAAATTGTATCTATTATGAAAGGCTCTATAATTAATTTATTTAGATGGCAAAGAGTAAGTTTGATTATGTGAGGAACTTTGAGACCGAAGACAAGCTACTACAAAATTGTTGGATTGTTATAAGGTAAGCAAAAATTATATAATTACACTGGTATAATTACGCTATCTTATTCGTTGGCTTAAAAACTTTGGGAGTTTTGATTTGATTTCGATTTGTTAGTTTTTAAACTATTAAAGTCTTAACATTTTAACCAATAACTAGCGGCTGTGTCCCTAGTATCTAGAGACTATAAAATGAAACCGAACGAAAGAAAAATAGCCTAAAACCACCATAAGACTTAAATAAAACAAGGATGGCAACATCCATAAAAGCGAAGCACTGAAAGGGTAGGACAAACGGACATTAACACTTGTATAGTGTCAGAACTGAATAAGCATAATATAAATGTATAAGAGTCCAAGCATCATTAAGTAAATTTGTTGAAAAACTGCTTGATTCAGGATAATATTTATGGACATACTTACATTTTTAGGACTTGATTATAGAGTTGCTTCGCTGATTACATTATACTTTGTTGTCCCAGGAATCAATATACCAAAAATCAGATCAATCGAATGATTAGATCACATAAAAATTTGTTAAAAAAGTTAAAAAAAATCAACATGTTTAAAATGGACGTACGGACATTTTGGTGATGATTATAGAGTTGCTAAGCATTCTAAATCGTACCTTACTATTAAAGGAATCACCATGAAAAATTTGAAATCGATAGGACAATTCTAACATGCCTAAATTAACGAAAAAAGCTATCCGCTACGGACATGCGGACGGACGGACGGACGGACCGACCCTAATTATAGAAAAGCTTCGCTTTTAAAAATTAAACAGTCTAAAGCCATTTAGGGACCTATATTAAGCTTCCGTGAAATGGAGGAATCGATCGGTACAGTTGTTGTATAGAAATCTTAAGCTCAATACAAAAAAAACTAATTACCTTATATATTAGGATTATACTTCACTGGAAGATTAGAAGGGGTATTTTCCAAAATATCAAGATTTGAAAATCATACTCTTGGGATATATGCAATTTTAAAAAGTGCCCATCTTTCATCAAATTAGATTGACATCATTTGATTGGTTCCTCGTTTGTTAATTTTGGTAATAATAATATTATTATTGTTTTAGAATAGATGGCAAAGGATTTCACAAATTTTCAGGTAAAATTGAATTATAAATCCAGGCTTGGCAGTTGCCTATTTTTGGCGAAGGGCTTTACGTCTTCTAGATTCTGCTTCTTTTGTTAATTAGTTTTAATGGAAAATAGTATGATAACTTATGTAGAATTTTTATTTAGTTTGCAAATATTATATAAAGATACTTTCATTAGACTATAAAAGTTGGAAAGATTTTTAATCAATATAATAGATTTGAAATCTGCATAAAATTTTAAGGATTTTTTATAAAATTCGTTTTTTATATAATTCTTTATTTAAAGGCGCAAATACGATTTAAGTTAATAAATTTTGACCAATAGGATAGCTGGATTGGAAACTACCTACGCTCTAATTGGTTGAATGATGTACGTCACTTAAGCTTCTCCAATCAGAGCGCAGATAGTTTTCAATCCACCAATCACAGATCTCAAAATTATTTAACTTAATTAGTATTTGCGCCTTTAAATAAAGAATTATATAAAAAACTAATTTTATAAAAAATCCTTAAAATTTTATGCAGATTTCAAATCTATTATATTGATTAAAAATCTTTCCAACTTTTATAGTCTAACTTTCATGTTATCGTCCTAGAATTCTCCAATTATAATTCAACTCAATGGGACAATTGATCATTTGTGCCAGTACTTTAGGCGATAGTTATAGAGTTGCTACACTTACCAAATTATGCTTTATTTTATTCCTTATCAGCATTGAAGGTTAGAAATCGATTGGACGATTTTAACATACCTAGATTAACGATCAAAGTATAATATACGGAAGAGACGGACGAAAGGTTTTCTTTTATTAATTTCCAAAGATTTTTTTCTGCCTAGATGAACACGAGTTTGTAAAACCGAATGACCTGAATGCCTTAAATCTGATGAACAAATGCGCTAGGAATTCTAACTATTAATCTATAATAATATGTTTCCAAAAATTTGGTAAGGTTATCGCCCCTTTATTCCCCCTCCCACCTTGGAGATCCTGTATGTTAGAGGTTATATAACTGTATGTTCCCATCCAAATGACCTTATGACTACTCTCAATTGGGTCTTTGAAAATCAACCAATGGTGTTGGGAATATTAACACAGCCAAGTAGCAGAAAACAATTTGCTATCAGACAAAAAAAGTTATAAAAAAGGGGTGAAAGTAGTTATCTGTATATACATCTATACTATAGATCTATTCCCTGTATTGAGAAATAATTAAAAATGTCATACTCTGTTATGTATTTAAAGTTATAATGTAAAGTTTTTATCTACTTCTACAGATATTTCTATTTTTATTTATGTGTTACTTATTAACATAATTGTGAAATAGTTTGAATTGGTTTAGAGCTGTGATAGATGATTTTAATGAGATAATGATTGCTTACGGACAGTCAGATGAGTACTCTTTTGTTTTTAGGTAGGTACTTAAAAACTTTTATTCATATTTTATTAAAAGCCAACCGTTGCTATAATTAGGGTCGGTCCGTATGTCCGTCTGTACGGTCATGATATGATTTCTAAATTTTGGAACAATGATTCCTATGACAGCAAGGTACAATACTTTAAGCGAAGTGTCTCCTTAATAAATTCCTAAAAATGTAAGTATGTCATAATTTAAAATTTTTGCCTTTAAAGATGTTGTCACTCTTGTTCTTGTTTATTTAATTCCTAAAATATACAGTAAGTCAGAATATACTATACTACCTGTCAATATCTTACAAATGCTTATAGGTATTTAATTTTGAAAATATTTCAGGAAGGACAGTGCAATCTATAGCAGGAGAGGTTCTAAGCTTATCACAAATATTGCCAGTCTATTTGCATCTAGGTAATCTAGTAAATTTTAGTAATTTTCAGGGGTTTGTATTCTGCACAAGATTAATTTTTTTCCCTGCTGCAAAATTTTTTAATTAATTTTTCCCCTCCTAGTTTTTTTTTCAGCAATGAAGGGGAAAAATGGATAAATATTTTTAGGACTCTTTATTTTATTCATATTATCCCCCCTCCCACATATTCTTTTAGTTCTTTTTTCACAAAGGAGGGGAGAAAAATGAAAAAAAATGTTTTCAGTTCTCTTAATTTTTTTTTTCCCCAACCATATTATATTTTTTTATTTTTTTTTAGGGTTGGGCCGAATATTTTCAATTTCCGGCCGGATACCGGATATTGAAACTATCCGGCCGGATATCCGGCTCTATAATTTTTTATACTTTACACCAAAAATCTCTGCTTTTTAAAATCTTAAATGGCTATAATTTTCTTATTATTGAAGCTAGAAGAACATTTTTCTGAATAAGTTTAACTTCATGTAAATTTAAATAAGATTTATGAAGAAATCTTTTTTACTACTTTAATACTTGGTAATTTGGCCGGTTATCCGGCCGGATAACCGGATATTTGCCGGATATCCGGCGTTGTCCGGATATCCGGCCGGTTACCGGATATCCGGCATTTGTAATCAGCCGGATATCCGGTATCCGGCCAAAAAAGTATCCGGCCCAACCCTATTTTTTTTACCCCCCCCCCCCGTTAGCAGGGTCAAATTTGCAGAATATACACCCCTGAAGCTTTCTGTTTCCTAGGGGCTCTGTCGCACCTATACCTGCGTATGATGATAAACAAAATTACGACTTCTATAGATTAAAGTTATTTGTTCAAAGTTTGGATACTACTAGTTTGGAAGCAACCTACCTACATTTAATAAAAGTACTGAAAGTTTTTTGGTCAGCGAATTAGAAGACACAGTCATAAAACTATTGACTAATTTGTTTGGTAATGTTGTAGAAACTTAATAGCGACACAATTGCTAGCTTTAGAATCAAAAATGAGGGAAAAGTAGGTTGCGGGTAAAATCCGTAAAGGTTGTGAGTTTTAAGTTAAAAACAGTAGCAGAACGATAAAAACTTTAGTTAACTTTTTAAAAAAAATTGTTGTCTAGTTCTTTTCAATAAGAAATACACATATTTAGTGAATATTATCGTTCTACTACTATTTTTAAGCCTTAAAACACACACTTTTACGGATTTTACCCGCAACCTAGTTTCCTTATGATGTCATACGTTACGCAATATTTTATTTAGTTATGTGTTTCATTGGTCTGAATTTTTCCCTGACAAGAAGCTAAAGTATCCACCCTGTTTTGATGGTAGGGCCGTTTTGTATCCTTCGGAGAAAAATATCAGGTGACTTAATATTTAATGGGTTGGCTGGATATCCGGCAGGATACCGGATATTGAAACTATCCGAATACCGGATAGCCGACTTATTTTTAAAGCCGGATATTCGGTTATCAGGCCGGATATCCTGTAACTGATTATCTTGCCGGATAACCGGGGTTTGCCAGTTATCTGGCCGGATACTGGATATCCAGTATTAAAAATCATCAGGTACCTATCTATCTTTTTATCTATCTATCTATCTAGTTTACCGAGGAGAAGCTAGGTAAGGCAGAGAAGACTGACCAGGACCCCCATCTTGTCAACCTCTATCTATCTATCTATATATCTATCTATCTATCTTTCTATCTATCTATCTATCTATCTATCCATCTAGTTTACCGAGGAGAAGCTAGGTAAGGCAGATAAGACTGACCTGGACCCACATCTTGTCAACCTCTATCTATCTATCTATATATCTATGGCCAAAAAAATATCCAGCCCAACCCTATTACCTATATAGTTATTGACTTAGAATTGCTAAGAAAATTAAACGTTTCACATAAAACTGTTTCCAACTTTAGCATTTAGAGACAAAGAACCCTTGATTGTTTTACTTTTGTCATAAAGTTTGACCTTTAATGGTTTATAATTCCAAGTTTTCCTCCTTTACATATTATTAATTTTACAAGTATTTTTGATGCAAAGCTACAATAAATGAACGATAAATGTAGCTCTAAATATTGACTAAAAAGCAAACATATTATGATATGTACTTTATTTTTAGGGATTACCTATCTTGGAGACAGGCTGATTGTCACATTAACAATCTTTATAATACTGTTTTCTGGACTCTTGTACAAAAAGGTAACTTCATAGCCTTAATTTTATTACATATTAAACTAGTTGCTTCGACCCTAGCCTTTAGGAGATGGTGGGAGATTTTAGAAAAATAGACTAAATCCTCCCCAAGGCATTTATAAGGCTTCCCTGAGAAGAACAACTAATTTGGAAAATATTTTATTGAGATCGTTAGCTTTAGACAAACAGTTTGTAAAGGAACAACTTAATTTGGAAAATGAAATGATAGAATAATATTAATAAAAATTCACAGTTTTAAAATAATAGGACTGCTTTATCACTATTGTTAATTTTCAGGTGGGCTAAAACCGCGAGCAGCCCAGGAACGATTGAGTGGAACAGTGTCTGGGGACAAGAATGAAATATTATACGCAGAGTTTGGTGTCAACTATAATAATGAACCTGCTCAATTTAAAAAGGTATAAGAACATTTCTATTTATCAAGTACATACTACAGAGATGTTTGTATTTTTGGGAAAGACATACAAAGGGGTTGATTTTTTATATTACCCACCCCCCACCCAAAAAAGTATGGTGGTATTTTACGCCTCCTCCTATAAAAATTTACCTCTGTACATACATCCCCCTCGCAACCCCTGCCAAAAATAAACCAAAGAATGTGTCTTAACTTTTATTTTTATAGCTAGTCAGTGTTTTTAGTATGAAGTAGATGTAAAATTTTCGATAGAATTCAATTCAGATATGCAATCGTTTTTTTTTGTAGACCTCTTATTTTTTTAGGTAATTTAAGTTTTTTTTAAATTAAGCCGGTTTTAAGGTACTAAAACGTAACAAAAAAGAAGAAGAAATTGCCATTATGAACAAAAATAGTAAGATCTTTAATTTGACACCTTACTTTTTTTATTGTGCTGAGTAATTGAAAAAATCTATTTTTTTCTAACCCACGAGAATAAAAACTTTGAACTTAATTATATCATTACACAGGCATAAGAAATAGGCGTTATATATACTTTTAGAATGAGAAAAATATTACAAATCCATTCTAAGCAAAATTAATATTAAAAGTTTACAAAGTAGTAAATAAACTACAATAAAAGAAATTATATAAAAATATTATATTATATTATACAGGCAACTATCTTATTTCTTGTTTTGAGAATAAAAATGGGAAGGGGGTAAAGAGGGGGTGAAGAAAGTGTTCCCTGTACAATATAATATGTTAGGCCATTTTTTATTTTTTTACTTTTTTTTCAATTTTGCTTACAATGGATTCGTAATATTTTTCTGATTCTAAATATATGAACCCATATTTTTTATGCCTGTGTAATGATATAATTAAGTTCAAAGTTTTTATTTTCGTGGGTTTAAATAAATTGATTTTTTCAATAATTACCTGACAGAATTCAAAAAGTAATGTGTCAAATTAAAGATCTTACTATTTTTGTTCATAATGGCCATTTTCTTCCTTTTTTTGTTGCGTTTAAGTACCTTAAAACCGACAAAAAAAAATTTTTTTAAACTTAAATTACTTAAAAAATAAGAGGTCTACAAAAAAAACGATTGCATACCTGAATTCTATGGAAAATTTTACATCTACTACTTAATAAAAACACCGGCTAGCTATAGAAATAAAAGTTAAGACACCTTCTTTGAAAGTTTAAACAAAGAAAAAAAATGTTGTTCTGGTTAAATGCCCTTAATTTTAACAAATCAGTAAATTCTCCCCCATCCTCCCTATATGGTGTGAAAAATAGTCTCCAATTTGTCTATGTGTTTGTAAAAAAAATTATTAAACATTTCTTTACTATTTTTGATTTTATCAAACGTACCTACTTGTTCTTACTTGTTATTATTTTTTTCAGGGAACAACAATAATAAAAAGAAAAGAGAAGATAGAACTACCTGATGGACAATCAAAGGTAAATTATTCTGAACTAGTCTCTACATACCAAAATTATTACCAATTGGTTTATTTTTAGATCTAATCTAGAAAACTTGATTTAAGAATAGTTTTCTTAGCTGGAAAGTTAAAAATACTAAAGCATTTCTTAATATTTTTGTATCTTTATTTTTTTTGTCTTTTAAATACCTCAAAGTTTGATTGATAAAATCAAACTTGGTGCCAAGATCTTCGTAGAAATTGCTGTAGCTCTTTTTATTCCAACCAAAGCACACTGCCACTTTTATTTCAAGACCTTTTTCTTAAGGTTCCATCAGTGCATGACATTGAAAATGCATTTTCAATGCTTTTTACAATACTAGCGACTACGCCCCTAGAGGCCTCTAGGGACACTTAAGGGAATGGAAGTGGGGATAGTATACCAGGAAAAAGATAGAATTTTTTGAGGGGAGATCATTTTTCTATGGAGCGATTTCTCATGGGAGGGTGGAGATACCAAGCCCCAAAATAGTTATTAACATTCCCTTTACTGTAAAGGAGAACCATATCGGTTCAGAAGTTTGAGAGATCCTTCGTTACAGACCAAAAAACACCTACTACTTTACATAATAGGAAGTGTAATGCGCCTAACTTAGTAGAAACTATAATTTTAATGTCTTTATGATTTTTATTCCAGATGAAGAACAAAGTTGTAGAATTGGATTGTGATATCATTGGAGACGAATTCTGGAACGAAAATCCGCATCTTTTAGAACCATTCAAAGAAATGTGATAAGAAAGGAGGGGGGGTAAAATGTGGTGACTCGTCACACGACATACCAGCAATTTTATATTGGGTGCTACTCCCTTAGTTTTAGAGATAATTGGATGAAATCTTTTGGGCTGGGTCACTAATTACCCCAACTATTGGTATCTTTCAAAAAAAAACGGCGGCGGGACCGCCGCTCCCGCCGCCCGCCGCAAAAAATTTTTTTTTATTGCATTTCTCGCCGAATTAGGCAATTTGGAATCATTTGAGACCATGTTATTTTTTTCAAAAATTTTTCCCCTTACAAGGAACCCTGCGGGGGGACTTAGTCATTTTTTTCAAATTCTCGTTTATCAAGGTATATCTTAAATACAGTGCTACTCCTGTCAGTAAAAAATATTTAAATAAAAAATGGCAGAGGTACCACCGCGGAAAACGGCGGCGGGACCACCGCTCCCGCCGTCCACCGCCGTTTTCCGCCGCCACCAGAAAAAAATTTTTCATTGCATTTCTCGCCGAATTAGGCGATTTAGAATCATTTGAGACCATGTTTTTTTACTTACCCACCCAACACCTTAAAAGATAAAAGATTATGTTTAAAAAAAAAATTTTGGTGGCGGCGGAAAACTGCGGCGGGCGGCGGGAGCGGCGGTCCCGCCGCCGTTTTCTTAATTCAAATATTTTTTACTTACCAACCTAAAAAGATTTTGTTTCAATATCTTCAAAATCACAAGAAAATTACTGTATTTAAATATACCTTGATAAACGAGATTTTGAAAAAAAATGACTAAGTCCCAACCTAAAAAGATTTTGTTTCAATATCTTCAAAATCACAAGAAAATTACTGTATTTAAATATACCTTGATAAACGAGATTTTGAAAAAAATGACTAAGTCCCCCCGCAGGGTTCCTTGTAAGGGGAAAAATTTTCGAAAAAAATAACATGGTCTCAAATGATTCCAAATTGCCTAATTCGGCGAGAAATGCAATAAAAAAAATTTTTTTGGTGGCGGCGGCGGGAGCGGCGGTCCCGCCGCCGTTTTTTTTTGAAAGATACCAATAGTTGGGGTAATTAGTGACCCAGCCCAAAAGATTTCATCCAAGTATCTCTAAAACTAAGGGAGTAGCACCCAAAATAAAATTGCTGGTATGTCGTGTGACGAGTCACCACATTTTACCCCCCCCTTGACTAGAGTGTAGTGTTCTTTTTTAGGAATATGTTAATAACGAATATTTCATTTAGAGAAAAACAACAATTTCGCCAACCAGACGAAATCAAAGAAGATAAAGTATAGAATATAAATCAGGATGAAGATTCCGCCTGGCTAGCCTGAAATAAAATTGGAACTTTTGAAAGTTATTCTGGCTTTTAGAAAAATCACATGGTTTCAGAAATTATCTAGATACATAATTAAGATTAATGCCTTTTTGAATAATTTACTAAAATCCAAAACGACGTGCATTCAACCATCTTTCTCCAATACACCTTGAATTAAAACTTTATATTTTGTGCAAAACCATAAACAAAATTGAATATAAACGTAAATTTTACAAAAAATATTTGGACAAAAAATGATATTAGCATTTTTTATCATTCCAGTTTTGAGGTTTTCAATTCTATTATTTATCTTCTTTGGACGAAATGTATTTCTTACTTGTTAGTGTACGATGCAAACTAGTTTGTCCTACTTGTGTTGAAAATTTTATCAATATTATAGTTCTGTTAGTTAGTTTTGACAGGTGAAAAACTATGAGGCAATTGGTTTTGTATTTAAATGAAATATATCTTCCTGTATTTATAGGTACCTGTGGTTTTCTTTTATAATTTTTTTTTAGTATTAAAGTAAGGGGTTTTCTTGCAGAGATCTCGTAATTGAAGTATGAAGGGCAGCTGATTTAAATCATAGAAAGCTAAATAATCAAATTAAGAAAGTGGTATTTGGAAGCCCAATTAATTTAAATACAACTGGGCCTCGTAATACCTTTAATTGTACTAGGCATCCAAGTTGTTTCAAAGTTTTCTTCATTACTTGATTTACGATATATCTACAATGATCATCCCTTCATGATTAGATTTTTGTTACAAGTTAAGCCTTTTTTATACACTTCTTACATTTTTTTTTAGATCTAAAAATGTATAAAAATATGTCTGTGTTACGAGAAGCATTAGTTTGCAGTAATTTATTCCAAAAATCTCAAAAATCTAAAGCTGTTTTCATAGACATGGTAAGATAATATGATAAACATAATGGGGTCATGGAAAGAAAACGAAGTTGCGGGTTTCATTGCATTTTCACAGTAGCTTTTGAAAGGATATTTTAGGTTAATTTAGTTTAGGTAGGTGTTGATGATTGCCCCGCAGGGTAGAGCCCCCCGCAGAAATAGGAGAAAAGCTACTATGAAAATGCGACGAAACCCGAAACTTCGTCTTCTTTCCATGATCTACATAAAGTTTATTTTTATTTTTCATGACTCAGCTTCCATTTCCATTTTTATTTTCCTCAATGGAAGGAGATTTTGTTAACCACTGGACGAATATGGTTCTCCTTTACAGTGAAGCTTCTTCTAGAAAAATCGCCATTAGAAAAAAATGTTCCGCATAATTTACAAAAAAAAGTTTTGTTTTTACATTGAATAAAAAATAAAATCAAAAGTTTATAAATGCCTTCTTCTCTGATCCCATTTTCCCTCAAGGAACCTTAGGGACATTGTTAGGTATATTTATTGGATTTTTTTTTATTTAGACAAGAAATCGATATGTTCACCAAGTATCTAGACAGATGACCGCAACTTTCCATAATACAAATCAGGTGATTATTACCAGGGATAGGGCAATGGACGATAATTTGATCTTTCTCCAATTACTTAATATGTAATTCTGATTATTCCTGCTATTTTTAACTATTAAAAAATAATATTTAAAAAAATTAGATAAACTTTAGATGGTTTTAACGGACTTTTTTAGTGTAAATCTAAAATGGTATTTTGGGGCAAATAAAAAGTTCGTTTATACTACAAAATCACGAAAAAAGCAGCTGAAACTACCAAATATTATTTTTCGAATTCAGTAGGTAGTAGGTAACAGCTGGTATAATTTTTTTAATACTTCAAATTTAAATAAAATGCTTATTTTAGAGTATTAGAGAGAAAAGAAGTAAAATGTTTGATGATGAGAAGAAGAGACAACTCAACTTAATTCCAAGGTTAATCTTTTTGACAAACCCATCTTATATTGAAAATACCGACGGCCAAGTCGCAGCCGCCAAGACTGTGGTTTTTTTTGTTTGATATATCAAGTATCGGAATTTTAGAATCTTTCCAGACATTTACTGAATATACCACAAGTGTAGGTTGGGCCGGATATTTGGCTAACGCTGGATATCCAGAAAACTATCGGATATCCTGCCGGATCTCTGGCATTAGAAATCAGCCGGATATTCGGTATCCGGATGGTATTAATATTTGGTATCCGGCCAGATATTAAAAATGGCCGGATATCCGGCCCAACCCTAATTTACTGTTCTGTGACAGATTGATTATGTTGCTCTACTTATACACAAAAATTGTCCTTTTTTTTTAATAATCTAGCTGTTAATTTCACAAGCTTACATGTAGTTGTGGTGTGCACATGGTTTTGCAAGGGGGGAAAGGATAAAAAAAGGGGGGAAATTAACACCTCCTTTAATGCTTTTATGATTTCTTCTGTTAATTTAATCGTTCTTGTTTAGAATTGACAAGATAGAAGTTCAGTATGAGGGAGTACCAGAAAATGTTTTACTTTACTTGAACAAGGTATGTAGCTTTTTCTATCATTGATTTCTTTTTAGGAAAATATTAGCTTTGAAGACTATGATATTTTACTAGGAAAAACACTTACTAAATTTATTTTAATGTTTTCTAGGGGAAGGGCTGAGTCAACTTTCCCACCGCCTTTCAATTTTAGTTTTAAAGTTTTAAAATTATGGTGGGGGTGGTAATTTTTTATAAGAGTGATTTCTCTTGGGAGGATGGTGGTACCCACCCTTAAAATAGTTATAAACTTTCCCAGGACTTTTGAAAAGCTACACTGAAAGGGAGAATTATATCGGTTCAGCGGTTAGCGAGATCCTTTGGAAAAAAAAACAGACAAATAGACATCCTGTTACTTTTATATAAGGATTATTGTTGGCTGTTAGTTTTGACATCTTACTTGTTTAGGGTATGTCAACACCTTACAATGCATGCCAGCACATGGGAGAAATGTTGATGGACAGGTCAGCACTCGCTATTGTCAACGGTCAGTTTTGGGACATGCACAGGTAATAAAATCATGGAGTTATAATACAAGGCTATGGTTGTTTCCCTCTAAGTTTCTAGGGAGCACTATTTACTTTAAAATATTTTATCATAAAGAAAAAATAACCCTATAGATAAATTTTTATTTATATTAAAATAAGGGGAGGGGGGTTGTATGCTTAGCAGGCACTATGAGGGAAAGCATCGAAGTTGTTCTAAAATTGTGTTCAGTCTATAACTCTAATATTTTTAATGTTTTCGTTTACTTTCTTTTCTTTATTTCTTTCAAATAATTTTATTTTTACTGCTGTTTTAAAAGAGAATATCTGAATTTTTGATGTAGAGATTCCTAAGACAACATAAACTGTTTTTTTTTCATTAAAAAGGTCCTATGAATTAGCAAATTGTTTTATAATTATGATTTTCTTGATTTTTTTACATAATAAATCTCTATTTTAGACCTCTAGAAGAAGATTCAACTTTAAAGCTGGTTCATTTTCACGATAAGGACCCTTTTCATCTTAATAGGTAAGATTTTATCATTCGAACATTTTTTTATAATTTGATTCGTAGATTTTTTTAAAGGAAATTTTAAGATATGTGATTTTGGAAGATTTTTCACAAAAACAATTTTGCCTCACCAGCGATGCAGCGACCCTAATTTTTTAAAGAATCTATCTAAGATTTCCTACGACCTCCACTAGAGATTAGGAGCAAAACAGCTTTTACAATTTACACGAGAGCAAAATAATAGAACTTGATTTTAGGGCATTCTGGCGGTCTTGTTCCTTTATGCTGAGTGCAGTTCTGGACCTGGCATTCAAAGAGGACATCCTGGTGGAACTGCACAGCTTTCCAGCACCCAATGTTGCCAGGTAAACAATATTTTGATTAAATAATTCTGATCATTGAAAGAAAACGAGGTTGCGGGTTTCTTCGTATTTTCATAGTAGCTTTTCTCCTATTCCTAGCCCCTGCGGGGCAATCATTAACATTTATTTAACCTTACCTAAAATAACCTTTAAAAAGCTACTGTGAAAGTACGTTTTCTTTCAATGACCCAACAATTCCATTATATTTAGGGTCCGATCTTAGGGAATATAAGACAATGGTCGATGAATTTAGATACGTTTACTCTGATTACTAACACAATTACTCTTTTGTAGATTATAATTATTGGTTGAAAGGTATGAACACTTACACTCGGGAACTAACTTATACCTAATAAACAGTTCAATAAACTAATTTCCTAAAGACTTGGTTGGGTTAAATAAAGTTTAAGTTTAAAGATTTTCTCCAATTATAACACTGTATAACTATTTTCTTAACAATAGTTTCTTGTTTTAAAAGAAATATTAGCCAGATATACATAGGTATTTAGTATTATTTTTTAAAACACACTAAGACTACTTATTTTAGTGGAAGTTTTGTTGCTGATGTAGATTTGAAATGTGGCCACGAATGGACTCCATCTGGAGAGGTATTTATATGTTTAAGGATTTTAGTGTTGTTAAAAAAAAAATTTTTAACCCGCGACCGTGGCTTAACAAGGAGCGCATCTGCTCGTCGTCGGGAAGGTAATAGGTTCAAATCTCTGGCCAACACCGCGTCATAACTAAAGACGTTGAAAATGGTTCCTACTGCAGAAACAGGCGCAACTGCCGAACACTGTTCATCATTATTAACAGTTGAGGCTATTTTCCTTAAGTAAATATCCTGAGGCTATGTTGTCCAAGATCTGTTGGCGGTGGATACGAAAATAAAATGCCGTTCAGAACAGGCCTGTATTCAGTGAAAATTACCTATTCGGATTCGTAGCTCTCTTTTTTATATGAGTCAAATGTCATTTTAAAGTCAAGACTACTGCAATTATCAAATTAGTTAAGATTACTATTTTTCGTTAGATCTTTGCATGGCATGAAACAATTCCCCTTTTGAAAGGTTTTACTATCAGGATGAGCAAGAATCCCCCCCCCCCCCCATTTCTGAAATAAATTGAAAATAAGAAGGCAATATTTATAGTTTTTCTTTTCTTTGCCTAACCTCTGCTGCGTTGGGACTTAATCTCGCGGGGGTTATTCCTAACCTAACCTGACATTCTGATCCCCCTTTTATCAATTTAGAAAAAAGTGGAGTATCATTGCTCAACAGGGTACTTTGTGTGAAATCGACTACCTATTTTTTTGCGGATTGATGCATATAGTACAATAATACAAAGGGTTAGGCCGGATATCTGGCCAACGCCGAATATCCGGCAAATTACCGGATATCTGGCATTTGAAATCAGCCGGATATCCGATATCCGGATAGTTTCAATTTCCGCTGTCCGGCCGGATATTGAGAATGGCCGGTAATCCTGCCAAACCCTAATAATAATACATTTATCTTCAGGAGCTACGCGTATTTTCAAGTCTGATGCACAAATTGGCTGAACAGAAGCTAAATTTTGAAAGACTGGTTGTCTCGGCAGAATTGGCCAGTGATATGTTCCAAGAGAATCAATACAAGTCAAAACAGGTAAATTAATGTTAGGTTGTTAAGATTTATTGGATGTCCTCGAATATGAAGATAAAAAGTTGCTGATTTAATCATTTCATAATTTTCGAACCTTTGATTTTTATTATTTAGCGCAAATTGTTTTTAAAAAGAACAGTAAACTATGTTATACTGTTCTCAACTAGTTTATGTTATATATGAGGGATCTAAAGGGATGAGAAAAAGGCCGATAAATTTATGTACATCCCCAATGATACACAAAATTACCCCTTCAGTAGGTTAAAATTAGTGGTTGAAACATCTAAACAATCAACTTAATGATCCAACCAATCAAAATTCACTAATTTTCCCAAAGTTGTTAAGCCAACGAATAAGAAAATGTTGTTATAAATTTTGGGAACTAGCATAATAAACAGCCCAGTGTCCTCTCTCTCTCTCTCTCTCTCTCTGGTATGTTATGCATGTTGATGCCAATACGGGAACTTTTTAACAGACAAACCGCCATTCCTATTTGTTGATTAGCACCGCTACCATTCCTCCTTTAATTCATAGTATTAAGATTTTTTGTCAGAGACTTAAGATCTCCAAAATACCTTAAAATGTATTCATGTGGAATTTTAGGCTCTTTTCTAACCTTCCACCCGCAATCCCCAAAAGGCTAGGTAGGGTTATGCCGGATATCCGGCCAACGTTCGATATCCGGCAAATTACCGGATATCCGGCCCAACCCTTGTGTGAAGCAACTTTTAGATAATAAATGACTGGCAAAATCAAATATTTTGTTAGAAAACTTTAATTGCTGTACTGACCCTTTTTAGATTCCCATGGATATATAGACTATTATTTTGGAGAAAACTTTGAGACTAACTAAGTTTTTTGGGGGGAGGGGGAGTGTTTTCTACAGAGGATGTTTTCTCTTGTAAGGGTGAAGATACCCCCCCTCCCCATATCAGTTGTAAAAATGTTAAGGAGAACCATATCGGTTCAGCGTTTAGCCAGATCCTTCGCATTTTATACATAGACATCCAGTTACTTTTATATTTTTCTTCTATTCCCGTCAACATTAAGACGGTAAAAAATAATTCACTTAATACAATTTTGCCTTTTATGAATTACATCTATTTTTTAAGCTATTGAATAAAATCCTCCCTTTTTAACTATCCAAGAAACCTATCCCTTTTTTCTAAAAAAAGTTTAATAACTAAACTGACACATAATCCCCTGCATAAACTTAAACATATGATTAAGTTTAATTAATCACAATTTCTTTAAATCCCAGCTGGAAAAACTTATTAAAAGCGAAGCTTTTCTATAAATAGGATCAGTTCGTACCTAACGGATGGCTCTTTTCGTTAATCCAGACACGTTAGAATTGTCCTATTGATTAAAACTCTTCGTGGATTCCTATAACAGTTAGAAAACACAGCAACTCTACAAATATTCTCAGAACGTTTGTATTGTGGAATAGACTTTCACTTAATTTTGTTTAGACTGCTAAATAACTTGAATATTGAATGTTTTATTACTTTATATTTGTCAATGTTGGTTTGTCAGTCTGATTTGTCGTGCTTTGCTTTTATGGATGTTGTAATCCTTGTTTGTTTAATAGTTTCATACCTGCCTGCAAATGAATTAAGTAGCTGTAAATGAAGCTAAGAGCGTCTAGTGGGAGGGTAGAAAATAGCCAAAAACCATCCCGAAACATCTAAAAGATCACATATCCATTACACCAATCATAAGATCTTTAGCTTTTTATAGAATAGTAGGTTTATAGTAACTATCTTGTTAAGTTTTATTTTAGTAGGTTTATTTATTTTATTAAGTCTAAATTTGGAATAGCCTAGCTTTGACTACAAATTTTTGTTTTCGACGTTAAACATAATAAAAAATTTGCTAGATAAACGACAAAGTCATTTCAAATAAAGACTTGATTTATAAATATATTCCTAGTTATTAATTTATGACAAATATATATTTCAATATTTGGAACTTTATTTGTCTTGAAAATCAATTGAAGAAAGTGGGAATTCTATATTACAGCTTAACATGGTTACAGGGATAGAGCAATGGCAGGATATTTGAATAACTAAGTCTTCCTTCTTATAAAAATTTCTAAAGGGAGGGGGCGGTTGTGACACTTTTTTTGAAATCAAAACTGCAGGAATTCAACTTAAAAATGAGTTACAGCACTGAAATTTGGAATGACAGTCGATTTAAAGAGGTATAATATGGAACTGTGAAGAAAAAGTTGGTGAAATCGCTTCTATCGCCGTTTCCCGCCAAAAATAATTCGGCAATAGCGGCGGTTCTTTTAGTTTTGTTTCAAAAAGTGTCACACCCGCTTTTTATTTATCAGTAGCTTGAAAATAATTCTAAAATGATTTTTTTACATTGTCTTATCACTTTGTCCCTGTAGGTGACTAGAAACTGTCAATAATTCTTAGACATGTTTTTGTTCTACATTTTTTTCTTTTAATAGTTTTCATAAAGGGCTTGTCAGCCGCCATAAAAGTTGTTTTTTTTATTGGTAGCGAAGCTACTCTATAATTTACTTTGTCAGTACGTCCACCAGTCCTAATAAAACACTTTGAGGAAAATATACTTTTCAGACAGCTGAAACTTTGGTGAAGATACAAAATACTGATGAGCATCCTATATATAATTTTTTTTGGTCCGTCGGTAATACATTAGAGTAAAACACTAGAGGGAGAAAGGGTTAAATATCTGTATCTCCCCATCACAACCACCTGGAGTAACCTTTCTATTGGGTCATTGAAAATCAACCAATGGTGTCGCTTATATTAACACAGCCAAGTAGCAGAAAATAATTTAGAAGCAGACGAAGAAGGTCGTTGAAAAAGGAAGAGAGGTAGTTGTCTGTATATACATCTATACTATAGATCTGTTTGTGATACTTATAAAAGCATAAATACTTATTTTCGTTAAAAGGTTTTATGGTTTATCCCTTATTCTCTCCATTTTTTCTTTTTTTTAACTGAACATCTGCTATATAACTCACTCCACTTTTCTTCCATGATTTTTTTCTGCATTATTTTGTTTAATTTTCCAAATGATAATCCGTTTCTTAAATATATTTAAAGTGCTTCAATGCTCGTTTTTACGATTAACTGAGCTGCGCTTTTATGGATGTAAATTTCCTTGTTACATTAGGTGTCACTAATCAATCAAAGATATTTTGTTTTTAATTTTCAAGTAGGATAAAACTAATATCAATCAAAAACTTACAAGTATTTTATATAACTTGTTTTGCTCCGTTTCAAGAAAAGGGAAAATTTGTATTATTTACAAGCTAAATTCAAAAATTAAAATCCCCAACAAATTGACACACTGTAAAATGTATTTGTATATATTAGTTATTATAGCAATTCTTCTCTACAAGTAAGCAAGAATGTCTGCTAGTTTTAAAGGCTTGAATCATTTCATTTGTTTAGAAATTAGTTAGTTATATTATAAAATAAGAAACTTAGAGTTTTTAGGTTCACTTTTATAAACAATAGGAGGGGGGGGGGGGGGTTAATGCAACCATCTCGTAATTAATGCGGCAAGTGTTGTCCCCTAAGATCCCTGATAATAAGACAACCTATTTTTATTATTTGTGTGATTTGTACTTTGCACATTAAAAATGCAGAAATTTTGACATGATTTCGTATTAAGGATCCTTCAAAAGCTATGAAAGAATGGGAATTTAAGAATATGAACAAGGGGGGGGCAAGTTTTGAAACATTTGCGTAAACAGGGAGTATAGGCTTTATCTTTGGACTGAGAGTATAGGTTATTAGGGATAAAATCATTCTTATATGATGAATTTTCCCAAGTTTTAAGATTTTTTGGATAGGCCTCCAGGTTCCGGAGCTCCAGGCCTCCAGGTCCTCTCTGTACAGGTAAAAATGAAAAAAAAAATTTTTTTTTTGAAGAGTTAGAAGTCAACTTATGAAACAAAATATGCATTTTTTTCTACTAATATGTGAATAACATTCAAAAATATGCATATTTTGTTTTATAGGTTGACTTCTAACTGTTCAAAAAAAAATTATTTTTTTTATTTTTACCTGTACAGAGAGGACCTGGAGGCCTGGAGCTCCGGAACCTGGAGGCCTATCCAAAAAATCTTAAAACTTGGGAAAATTCATCATATAAGAATGATTTTATCCCTAATAACCTATCCTCTCAGTCCAAAGATAAAGCCTATACTCCCTGTTTACGCAAATGTGTCAAAACTTCCCCCCCCCCCCCCCCTTACGGATGTTATAATAGATTTATCATACTACAGTCAACTTTTTATAACACTGCTGCAATGCTTGTAGAGGTAGAGGTATTCACAAAAAGCAGTGGCGTCACAAAATTAAAATATGGAAAATCCAGAAATTTAGCTTTGGTGTTTTTTTCATTTAGTTCAAAATTAAGGAGTGGGGGGGGGGTTCAAGTCTAAAATATACTTGTAGGGAAAGCATCTAAAATTTCCTGTTAAATATGATTTTAGTTGTTTATTTTTTCCATTGATTTTCGGGGTATGGTCCCTTTTGTGGCCTCTTAAGGGGCATTTCGTCGTATTTTCACAGTAGCTTTTCCCCTATTTCTAGCCCCTGCGGGGCAATAACCTGACCTAACTTAAATGAGCTTATTAAAAGCTACTTTTTGAATATGACGAACCGCCCCTTAGAGACGTTGCCACAAAAGAGACTATACCTAACTTTTTTTGATCATGATTTTACAATTGTCTAGTGGGAATGTTGGGGCATATGTGATTTAGTACAGTCGTTGAAACTAATTTGCACTGAATCTGATTTAATACAAACTAAAATCCTTTTTAACTTGAAATGCTTTTGATTTATTCCAAATTTTTCTCATGGTATTTTATACTTAAAAATTAACTTTCTAAAATATCATTATACAAACTATATATTTTCATAACTTTAGTGTAATCCCTTTAAAAGTAAAGGGTTGGTATCGCTGAGACAAATATAGGAATAAAATACTTTTCTTACAAAACAGCAAATTTTTTCTTTGTCAGATTGATCAAAAAAATATTTTTAAGAGTAAAGCTTTTTTTTACATTAAGTGATAGATCTAACTCAGATTTAGGCATATTGTCCTATCCATTTCAAACTTGGCATGATAATTCCGGTGACAATTTGGTCCATTTGATTTGTTGAGCTTTGCTTTTATGAGTGTCGTTATCCTTGTTTGTTTTGATTTGTGGACACACTTGAAAATTTCTAAATTGATTTGCGGAAAAGTTGGAAGTAAAATAGTTATTCCTGATGATGAACTATTTTTAATTCATTTAGGCCCGGGCTAACACAACTTGTTTTTAGTAGCGAGGCTACTCTATAATTCACAATGTCCGTCCGTCTGTCCGTCCGTAATTAATGAATTGGGGGAAACGTGATTTTCTCGGCTCCTATAAAAGATAGAGAGCTGAAATTTTTTGACAACATTCCCATTATTAAGGAGCACAATTAACTATAAAACATCAATGGCGGTCGGACTGCTTTTCAGCAGGTTTTAGGCTATTTTTTATATTTTCCAAATTTTCTCCATATCTTTGGTGTTTATGGTCCGATTTTCAAAATTATTTCAGTCCAAGATATTAAAATTAAATTTCCCGTCATTTGAAGAAACAACAATGACAGTCAGACTGCCTTTTTGCAGGTTTTTGGCTATTTTTATATTTTTCACATTTTTCCCCATATCTTTGGTGTTTATGGTCCGATTTTCGAATTTTTTTCAGTTAAAGGTATTAAAATTAAATTTCCTGTCGCTTGAAGAAAACAACAATGACAGTCAGACTGCCTTTTTGCAGGTTTTTGGCTATTTTTATATTTTTCACATTTTTACGCATATCTTTGGTGTTTATGGTCCAATTTTCAAAAAAATTTCAGTTAAAGATACTAAAATTAAATTTCTGGCGTTTTAAGAAAAGAAACAATGGCGGCCAAACTGCCTTTTAGCAGGATTTTGGCAATTTTTATATGTTTGTCTTAATTCCCCATATCTTTGGTATGTTTTGTTCAATTTAAAAACTTTTTTGCATTAAAAGTTTCAAAATATTTTTTCCCATTTTTATGTGCATCTAGTATGTAATTTACTTTAACCGTCTTCATCATACAAAATAAAACAAGGTTTTGTGTTTATTTTCTCCAATAAATCTATTCTTGATTTTAATAAATACACTTTAAATCTACTTCTACGTATTCCCATCCACAATATTTGGTGCTTCGCTACTTATGAATGATGTCATCCTTGTTAATTTTATGATTTTTTTGTTATTATTCATAGAAAATTGTCTGTAATACGCGATGCTATACATGATTTTTTAGTATGGCCGGGAACCGGTCATTATCCAGCGAATATTAATCGGTTTCAAAGTCATACTGAAAATCAAAATAACTTTGTTTACAATTCGCTAATTTAGACTAAAAATCTTATTTCATTTTTTAAAAACACCTTTTATTTTATATTATTTTATAACTCTGTGCATGAGAGGGAAAGGGTTTTAAACCAAAGGGAACCAAGAAAATAATAGTATATTACCCCCAAGAGGGTAAAACCTACAGCCATGAAGGGGGGAAATTTTATTGTTTTTGTTTTACTTTTATATTAGTTGTAATATATTAGTGTTTGTGGTAACTTTAATGCAATCTTGAAAAGTAATAATTTTGAATGTTGATTGTTTAAAAACTTTTTGAATCAATAGGGTTATTTGTTTAATCATTGCTAATCTTTAATATACTTTATCTATTTACTAGCGTTTTCGCCCCTAGCCTCTAGGGGGTTTGCCCCAAGAGGTAATAAAAATTTTTTTAAAATAACTGCCTAAAAAAATTGAGGGGGATGTTTTTGGGGGTTGGGTTGGGGGTGTCTCATCCCCCAAGAAAATAGCTTAAAACCACCAAAGGACCAGTAGATATATTCCCTGAAGAGTAGACCTATCGGTTCAGTGGTTATCGAGATCTTAAGGGACAGACAGACTGACAAACATCAAGCTACTTTGTATTAAAGATGGCTCTTCGTTAAGTAAAGGATGACATAATAAAATTCTACTTAGTTATTAGTATTAGTTCTTTTAAAAAACAAGGATGACAACATCCATAAGCAGCAAAGCAAAAAAAAATATGTAAAAGAATTCAAAGATTAGTTGGCAAAAGCATATATATTAGGGAAAAAATCACAAAATTTGAAATTTGACTTTGATATTTTTAACTACAAAAATTTAAAAAATTGGACCATAAACACCAAAGATATGTGGAAAATGTGAAAAATATGAAAATAGCTAAAAATCTGCAAAAAGGCAGTCTGACCGCCATTGATGTTTTCTTGAAACGACAGAAAATTTATTTTGATACTATAACTTTAAAAAATTTGGAAATCGGACCATAAACACCAAAGATATGGAGAAAAATGTGAAAAATACAAAAATAGCCTAAAACCTGCTTAAAAGCAGTCTGACCGTCATAGTTGTTTTCTTTTAACGACAGGAAATTTAATTTTTATACTATAACTGAAAAAATTTTGGAAATCGGACCATAAACACCAAAGATATGGAGAAAAATGTGAAAAATGTAAAAATAGCCTAAAACCTGCTAAAAGCGGTCCTACCGCCATTGATGTTTTATAGTTAATTGTGCTCCTTAATAATGGAAATGTTGTCAAAAAATTTCAGCCTTTTATCTTTTATAGGAGCCGAGAAACTAAGACATACGGACAGACAGACATTTCGGTACTAAAAATGGTTTTTAGATGACTTTTAAAAAACAAAAATAAGCCTGTCTTTTAACAACTAACGACTGTTTTATGAAAATAAAATACAAAAAAACTTTGGTGCTACCCACTATTTGACTTGTAGTTAAGAAACAATAAAATACTTTTTTTCTGTCACATTTCAAATAAACTTTTTTATTAGCTGCAAAAGTATAAAAACAAGGATGACAACATCCATAAGTAGCGAAGCACAAACAATTTAATAAGAATTTAGATATTAGTTGTCAAAAGCATGTATATTAGGAAAAGAATCACGAAACCTTTTCAAAATTTGTTTTTAAAATTTCTTAATATTTATATTTCAGTACTATAACAAATTAAATTACATACTGGATGCTATAAACAACGGGAAATTTAATTTTGATATTTCTAACTACAAAAATTTTAAAAAACGGACCATAAACACCAAAGATATGAGGAAAAGTGTGAAAAATATAGAAATAGCCAAAAACCTGCAAAAAGGCAGTCTGACCGCCATTGATGTTTTTTTTTTGTTGAAACGACAGGAAATTTAATTTTGATATCTTTAACTGAAAACTTTGAAAATCGGGCCATAAACACCAAAGGTATGGAGAAAAATGTGAAATTACAAAAATAGCCTAAAACCTGCTTAAAGGGAGTCTGACCGTCATAGTTGTTTTCTTGAAACGACAGGAAATTTAATTTTGATACAATAACTGAAAAAATTTTGAAAATCGGACCATAAACACCAAAGATATGGAGAAAAATATGAAAAATACAAAAATAGCCTAAAACCTGCTAAAAAGCGGTCCTACCGCCATTGATGTTTTATAGTTAATTGTGCTCCTTAATAATGAGAATGTTGTCAAAAAATTTCAGCCTTTAATCTTTTATAGGAGCCGAGAAAATCACGTTTCCCCCAAACTAAGACGGACAGACGGACATTTGAATGGCGGATTTCGGATTTGGATTGCCAACCCTAATTAATTTAGGATATATTTTAGATTCCAAGCATTGCTGACAACTATAATGACAAGATAACTTTGTATCGGGTAGGTTATTTTTTTAATCCCTATAATAAAGTAACAGGATGTTTGTCTGTTTGTCAGGCTGTACCGAAGGATCTCGCTAACCGCTGAATCGATCGGGTTCTCCTTAACAGGGTAGCTTCTTATAGGTCCCAGGAAGGTTTATAACTATTTTGGGGAGGGTACCACCACTCTCCCCAGAGAAATCGACAAAAATAAAAAAAACGCCGCACTGCGGACATTTATACAATTAGCTAAATTCATAACTAACACCATCTATCGGCTAAAAAAATAATTTTTTGGTTTATAGCGGATTTTAAAATAGATTGAAAAGAAACAATTTTACGTGTCCCTAGAGGCTTCTAGGGGCGAAGCCGCTAGTTATGATATAAAACGACCAACCTAATGCATAGATTAAAATTATTGGTTGTAAATTTTGGGAACAAACCAATAAATAATGTGTAGGTAGCCAACAAGGGAAATAAAACTAAAATAAATTTGGGGGGGAGATAAAAAGGTCGTCAATTAATTCTACTAAGTGTTGCCCCGTAACGACAGATTAAAATCGTTTCGTGATTTTTTTCAAATTAATTTTGTTGTTGGTAAAAGCTGCAACCAACCAATGAATAAAAAGTAACCAATGTTTTTGAGCTAACAAATACATTAAAACTTTGGGTACTAGTGTCATTTATAGTCTTTGCTTAGCCTCAAAGTAATCATAAATCGTTTCTTTGATAGATTGGCGACTATGTAGACATATCTGGCGGGCCTATGATCGGCAACACAGGATTCCTGGGACGAAGGTGTACAATTCCTGCTGCCCACAAGATTACTGTAGATGGTACACCCATGTACAGGTTCCAGGTAAACAAAGGGTCAAAAAATCAGATCTATAGTATAGAAATCTATCCAGATAATTACTCCCCCCCCCCCTTTTTAATGACCCTTTTCGTCTGCTAGCAAATTATTTTCTGCTACTTGTTCCATAGACTATTGGTTGATTTTTAAAGACCCAATTGAGAGTCAGCAATGGGTCATTGCGATATGGAAATACAGTTATTTAACCCTTTTTCCCTCTAGTGTTTTTCTCTAATGTAAGAAGCATAGAGTTCTAATGGGATGGAGGTGGGGGTAAATAGGTGCTTTCCCCTCTCAAAGTTTGAAGCCCCTCATTTTACTCCCCTCGATACTCCCCTCGATCCTTTGATAGCCTCATTTTACCCCCTTAACAAAGGCTTGGATGTCCTTGGTCAGAGTGATATTTATAGGATCGTGTACATGTTTTTCTTGCAAAATATCTCGTTCCTAGCCATAGAAAGGACTAAAAAACCGATGACAGAAGTTGGAGTTATTATATATCTTGGAATTCTTAAAACCTGTTTCCCCCCTCTCTTTTCCTTTTCCTTCACTTTAATACATATATTTATTTTAGGGAGTTGCTCTACCGAAAGGAATTCATTTGAATCATGTGGCATTCAGCGCGTTGGAGGAACGTGCTACCAGAATAAATATGGCAGGTACGTAATAATATAGAATATACATTAAACATAACACATTTTATATAGTGATAGATTTAGATATTTTAAAGTTTCATACCTACAGAAGGGAGGGGATTTTAATACAAATTCAACAAAAAAATATAATACTTTTCATATCCACGGAAAGATGTTAATAATACGATTCGAGTAATAACTATTATAAACTAACTAGGGCAATAAAGCACAAACATCTCTATAATCACATCTAACATGTAATTATAGAGATGCTATAGTCATATCAAGAAAGAATCCTAATTTGAAGGCAACTTTTAAGACAGAAACAGGATTTTTTTTATAAAATATTTTTAAGGCGATGTTTTATGGTGTACATATAATATTTACTTTATTTTTTTTACAGGTCTCTCATCATTGAACACTGCCCAGCCTGCCTAAGTCATCAAGCTACATCATATACATTTGTTCAATAAACTTTGCTCTGTTTGCTAAAAAAATATGATTTCACACAAAGTGCCTATTGAGCCCTGATTACACTCCCCCTCACCTTTAATTAAAAATAAGGAGGGGTAGTTTTCATTCTTTGCCTAACCCCTGCGGTGCTTAAACACTGCGGGACTTCAGTATCCAATATAAACAAACCTAAACTGACCTAAGTAATAAACAAAAATAGAAAAACTACCGCCCTCCTCTTAATTTATTTAAATTTAAAAAATAAAGGTTGGGGGTTCATTGCTCTACAAGGCACTTTGTGTGAAAGCACCTAAATTATCTACCAATTGTTAGCTCTTATAAAGTAGCTTTTTTCAAAGGTTTTCTTTTTTACTTTGCCCTTGGATAACTTATTTGTCATTTTCTAATTACTTTTTTCCATTTCAGACCTTAAAATGTTAACTTTGTGCAGTTTGTGTGGTAGTAAATTAACGGTAGGAAAGTTTTTTGTGTCTAGATTCGCCAGACCAATAAGATATACTTCCTCCCACTTTGAATCTCTGTAATGCTCTGAGTGACCTCTTATTTTTCTTTTTTTAAGAATCTCATGACCATTACGCAGAGCATCATTTCTGTATTCCGCCTCAAAATTCATTACGTAATGAACAAGCAGAGAATTCTCTTAACGAATTCGGTTTTCTTGGCTGCTTTTAGAGATAAGTGTCTAAATTTTCTTGATGTGTTATATTTGTTATCAGTTTCGCTACATATGAATGCCGACAATCATATTTTTAAAGTTTGTTATTTTTGTAGGACCAAAGTCCTTGCCTGTTAGACACAACAATATTTGGGTCCAACTATACTTCTGTCATTCACCAGGTTTATTTTGCATAATTTTATTCTTGTTATTTTCATTTTTTACTGGGATATAAAGGGATAAGACAATGGCCGATAATTTGATGTACATCACAACTAATAAGACACAAAATTACTTTTTCTGTAGATTACAATTGACGGTCAAAACATTTGGACACTCAACTCAATAAAGCAACCAATCAAAATTCAATATAAGTCCCCAAAGTTGCTAAACCAACAAATTGGAAAATTTTATTTAAATAGGTATTTTCTCGGTAATAGACAGCCCAATGAGAAAGGAACATTAATTTGCCTAAAATTGTGCCATAAATGATTTTTGTAATTTAAAGCATTGGAATCCTAAGACAAAATTTTTTATAATTTGAAGATACCTAATGTTATTTTATTTTTTTTTCTTCAGTTATTGGAAGAAAATGAAAAGAATGTTATTTGTGTCCTGGAATCAGGTGAGGCATTTTTAAGTTAATAATAACAACTATTTTTAATTCGAAATGAAGGTCAATTAGCCATTAGGCAGTTTCCACCAATTCAAAATGTTTCCCTATCATTTGTTTGGCCCTAGGGCCACCAAAACAGTGGTCTTCAAAAAGTTTGTCTGTGTGTGTCACATTTTTTGGTAATGGGGCGTTCCATGGAGGTTTTCTTTGACCTGAAAGGTTTTTTATTTTAAAAAAAAATTCCCAGGTTATGGAAAGAAAAACATTTTTCCATGTTTAGCATCTTTGGTACCTACTTCGGTAGGGAGCTTTTGAAAGGCAAAGCTTTTTTATTTTCGCCCAGATCTAAAAATCTATATTAAAAGCAATGATATTAAAAGATAGATAATTTTTAGGAAGTATATGCGTTAGTTGTGCTGCCCTTCTAGAATCTGTAGAGATGTTATTAAATAAACTAAGGTAAATTATTCCTTAAATAAGAAAATGATTAGGTACTAAAGTCTTCTTATTTTAAGTATTAATATTGTCCAAAATTATGCCATTTTCTTATAGAACTTTCTTTAACAGTCAACTGACCTTTTCTATCACACGACCTTTGTCTGTAAGTCACAACTGTGCATGGTAATGAGTTGATCCTGTTAGTGGGCCAAGGCTTTCCCCCTAATTCACTATTGATGCCACCCATCTAACATAGCAGAAAATGGTCACATTTTAAACGTCTTTTGTAAAAGACAGTGTGGTATAGACATCTATCTGACAGTAAAGCTCATTTTTTTGTAAAAAAGTCAGGGATCTAAAGGGATAAGACAATGACCGATAAATGGATGAACATCCCCAATGATGAATAACTCCTTCTGTAGAATAAAATTGTGGCTGAAACGTTTGGACACTCAACTTAATGAACCAGCCAATCAAAATCTAATGAAAGTCCCCAAAGTTGTAAAGCCAGCGAATAAGAAAACGTTATTATGTAATTTTGGAGACTAGTGTAATAAACAGCTCAATGTCCCTTCCCTTCCCCGTGAAAAAGAAGTTGTTAGGATTAAGAATAAAAATATATTTATTTTCAGAGACCTGAAAGAAAGCCTAATAAATAGTTACAAATCCTTCATGGGAGCACAATATGACAAAGCAAGTGAATACAAGCAGCTAAACCAAACTGAACATGAATATAGTACAATTTTAAAACTAGATAATTCAAACAGTGACAATTTAGATAATATTAATGGAAATTTTAATGAAACAGCAACTCAAGAAATTAATGATGATGGTCATGACTTGGGTAAAGATGATCATGATTTTGATAGCAATTCTCTGCACTCAAACAGGTATATTTAGTTAAAAAGTTAAAATTATTGTCAAACAACTTTGCTATTATCCAATTAAAATTCAAAAACTGCTACACTTCTATGTCCAGAATTTCAAAATAAAACAAAAACTCATAATTCTGTTAATTTTGCTTAAAATTAAGTAATTTTTTTTTTAAATGAAGGATAATTGATTTAAGTTTTATTATAGATACCTTAAAATGCTTTAAAATAAAAAAAAATTAATAATATCGACAAAAAACATTTATTTAGCTATTTTGGCAGTAAAGGTTTAGTGATTTTTAAAGATTTTAAATATATTGAAAACACAGACAGACATACAAACATCCTTTAATTTTATTATAAGGAATTATACTTGTAGCTTAATGATTTTCCATCACCATAATCATTTTATGACCAGTAGGGATATTCCCTGAAAAGCAGATCCTAATCGGTTCAGCAGATAGTAAGATATTTTTAGATTAATCCAGACTGACAGACAGACATATTTAATTATTCAAATGAATTTTAAATTCTATTATTACCTCCCCCTCCCCTTGTTTAATTTTAGGTTTACGCCAACAAAGGACCAATAAAAAGCTACCCTAAAAATTGTTAAGTTAGGGCGTTAAGTCCAGGTGTAAACGAGATCCTTCTGGACATTAAAAAAAATTTCTCGTATGTATTATTATAGGTTTTTGCTTAAATTAAATGAATTATCAATGTTATACTTATATATCAATTGATTTGTTGCAGAGGGGGAGTTGACATTGGGCTGTTTGTTACACTAGTCCCCAAAATCTTATAATAACGTTTTATTAACTGTTGGTTTAACAACTTTAGGGGCTTTTACTAAATTTTAACGTTTAAACCACTAATTGTAATCTACAGAAGGGGTAATTTTGTGCATCATCATTGGGGAAGTTCATCAATTTATCGGCTATTAACTTATCCCCATAGATCCCTGGATTTGTTGAAATTACTAACTATAAAAAGGAAACACGTTAATAACATTTTGTAAAATAATTTTCTATTTTCCTATAACCCATTTTACTGTACTTTTTCATAAAAAATTTACCTGTTATTGCTGCGCTACGTATAGACAAAACAATCCTTGTTTTGAAAATAAAAACAAATCTATCACAAATCACCACAAAAGCACTAAAAACTTTAATCCAAAGGCATTGCAATCAAAGGATTGATAGTCTGCAATAGGGCCTTTATCAAGAAGGGAGGGGACATTGGGCTGTTTATCACTTTAGTCCCCAAAGTTTTATAATAACATTTTCTTGTTTGTTTTTTAAGTTAAGTGTCTTAACTTTTCAACCAATAATTGTAATTTACAAAAAAGGTAAGTTTGTGTATCATTATTGGTAATGTACATTAATTTATCGGCCATTGTCTTATCCCTTTAGATCCCTAGGCGTTCATACTCATAGGCTCTATGTATGTATAATATACATTTAATAACAAATTGGTTTAAGTTTCTTTACAAGTTTGCTTGACTCTTTTATTTCTTTAGAGCGTGTATACGGGGTGGATTAGGTTTTAGTTTTATCAAATTGAAACATTTAAGATGATATTCATTTGATTTAAAAAGAATGTTGATTAGAAGCAACAGGTTCGATAACGTTACATAGCTTAAATAAATATTTCTAGGGGTGTGCATGGGGGGTCTCCTCCCACCCTCCAGGGGAGGGGGGGGGGAAGGATATCCTTTAGAGACTTTAAGCAATAAGAATAAGGGATTGTATAAATAAAATTGCATCAAGAACTATAAATATCACGATAAAATGATTTGTAAAAAAAGTTATTTCAATTCGTCTTTATTATGTAAAAGTTGCTATAAAATGGGTCCGACCGCTCCTACAAAAATGCGAGAAAAAAAATTTCAGCTAACAAGGCCGCCAGTGAAACCAACGGGATTCATTCACTGAGTGCCTTGATTAAACATGTATAAAGGTCTGATATGCGGCCTCGTTAGCTGAAAAAAGATCAAACTATTTGAAGTTGAAAGTAATATGACAAAATATTATAATTCCTGCTTCTTTAGGGGGGAATGCTTTGACATCAATTTTTTCATAAGTTTTAGAAGTAAACGTATAAAAATTAATTTAAAATCGTATAGTATATTCAATAAGCTTTCAAAAAAGGTATAATATATTACTGTAGCTTAATTTTTAGTAGTTTGACGATAATTTAAAGTTTGCATATAAAATGTAATTTCAATAGTAAGGCTTTATTACAAAATCCTAAATATCTAGGTAGGCTACTTCTAGAGGATGTAAAATCATAAGTAATTGATATTTTCACCTCTTGCTTTGGGAATCCTTCTCAAATATGACAAAGATTCACCTTAAACTATAAAATTGGTCAATATCAAAAATTGCATTTTCTGGAATCTTGGAGTTTTTGCATTGCCTGGGCACATAGTGTGCTAGATAGAAGGTTTGTCGGTTTTGTTAGTCTCTAATTTTCAGATAGGCAGTGTGAGTCTTGCAAAGGTTTCATGCAGACTTATTGATATTTTTCTATTTATTGTTACTCTGACTTTTCCATTGCCTTTAATAGATGTATAGTTCTTCATGGCAGTCGAAACAAAAGGCATTACTGTTGGAAATCAATAAAACACGTTAAGATCAGCTGCTTACCAAAAAATACTTAAGCCGCAATATGGGGTTAGTTATTTTTTTTAGTGATCCCCCCAAATAGTTATAAACCTTCCCAGGAATTATGAGAAGTTACCCTGTAAAAGAGCATTATGTCGGTTCAGCGGGTAGCTAGATCAGAGACAGACAGACATCCTGTTACTTTATTTTTAAGGATATTATCTGTTTTAGTAACGAGGAAGTGGCCGAAGCCTGTTACGACACAAGTTCCTCAATTTCCCCCGAGGAAGAGACTGTACAAGTTTTTGATTTTGTTCTAGAGGATAATATTGAATCAGGGAACAATTCTTACAGTTTTGTCTGTGCTATGCTACTATTTTACCTATCCTCCCGCCAAATAGCCTCTAACATGACTAGGAAGGACCTATATTAAGCTTTCCAAAGCATTAAAGTGATCATTACAGCCATTTACAAGATCTTATTGGATACATACACATTCCGATCATACTTACATCTAACTACTTAAGTCAGGGAGGGAGGGGACAATGGGCTGTTTATTACACTGGTCCCCAAAATTTTATAATAACGTTTTCTTATTCGTTGGCATAGCAAGTTTGGGGACTTTTGCTGAATTATGATTGGTTTATTCATTAGGTAAATCAAATGTCCAAATATTTGTGCCACTAATTGTAATGGGTAATTTTGTTTTTTTCATTGTGGATGTACAATGTACATCAATTTATCGGTCATTGTCTTATCCCTTTAGGTCCCTGTACTTTAGTACATTGGATTGGAGTAAGAATTGATTGATTAAAGGTGAGATGGAGACATTGCAACTAGAATTAGACACATCCACCTGGAGTTCAATATTCAACTCAGCTGATGATGGTCATCAATCATTTTCATTAAAAGAAAAATTTGACGAATGGAAGCCAAATATTCTTACGTTCATCAGAGATTACGTCAAGGTTTTTTTTGTTGTTGTGGGGTTGACAAAGGGGGAGGTAGCGTGCGAGGAAATCTGTGAAGGTTTAAGGCTTATAAACAGTAGTTTAACATAAATATTCACTAAATATTTTTTACTAATATTTTTGTGTATTATTCTTTTCAATAAGGAATACACATTTTTGTAAATATTATCGTTCTTCTACTGTTTTTAAGCCTTAAAACTCACACCTTTATGGAATTTTAGGACAACCTACCTCCCCCTTTTGGAATGTATACAGAGTTGTAACCAACGACGAAATTAATTTTAAAAATTTATTTTGGCCGGATATCCGGCTGATTTTTAATGCTAAATATCTGTTTATCCGGCCGGATATCAGATAATTTGCCGGATATCCGGCGTTTGTCAGTTATCCGGCCGGATACCGGATATCCTGCATTAGAAATTGTCCTTCCCAACCCTTATCTTCTATATTTATTTTTATATAGGTATGTAACATAGACCTGATGTCTGTACAAAAATGCGGGGAGTTCCCAATGATTATGGGCTACTGTAAGTTTGCCAATTGCACCAGATCCATCCAAATTAAAGTCATCAATGTCAGAAAGTTAGAACTTCAATATTCAGGTAGAGAATTATATTATTTTAGCCCAGAGAGGTGGGGGGGTGGGGCAATTGGACTATAAATGACACTGATACCTAAACTTTTCTTATTTATTGCCTCCAATCCTTTGGGTAATTTGATTAGATCGTGATTGGTTGGTATTCATCTACAAAGGGTTTTTATAGAATTATTTATTGTATATGTAAGTCATTGATTTTTTGAGTGAATTAATACAGGGATCTAAAGGGATAATACAATGGACGATAAAATTCAACATGAATGCACACAAAATTACCCCTTCTGTAGATTAAAATTGTTTTTTCATTTTAGTTGAAGAATGTATAACGAGAATGTCCAACCAAGAAGATGCCTCAGAAAACCGAGCAAATTTATCCGCCAAAGTTTGTGATTACTGTCTGAAACAGTTTCTGTCAACGGACCCGGCATCAGAGAAAGAGGCAATGAAAAATCATCTCAGAGTTTGTCATTCTCAGCCCCAGGTACTGATAGGCAGGGATCTAAAGGGATAAGACAATGGCCGATAAATTTAAGTATTTCTCCAATGATTATTCACAAAATTACCCCATCTGCAGATTCTGGTTAAAATGTTTTACACTCAACTTTATGATCCATCCAATCAAAATTTACATAAGTCCCCAAAGTTGTTAAGCCAACGAATAAGAAAACGTTATTACAAAACTTTAAGGACTAGTGTAATATAAAGCCCATTGTCCCCTCTCTCTCTCTGACTGATAGTAAATCGTTTTAACAACTTAATTAGGCGAAATTCGGTTATGTTACATTAACATTTTTTGGTATTTTGTAAGTTCAGTCAATATTTTTCTTTTATTTTATATTTTGCATAGGCTCAAATATATTCCTGCAAATGTGGAAGACGTTTTAACAAGAAGGCTGCTAGAAATAGTCATCTTAAAAGGTAACAAAATTTGATAAAAGTGAACCAAAACCTGCCCAGAACAAACATACTTAGCAAAAGCTTACCGGAGGACAACCTAATCAATATCTTTTGTTTCACAACCAAAGTTTTTAATGCAACCATCTCGTAATCAATGTATAAATGGCACTTATAATTCGAATTTCGATCTGAAATTTTGCATGAGTTGGAAGAAGCAACAACTGGCGGCTCAGCTGTCAAGCCGGTTTTTGGCTATTTTCAGGGCAAATCAATCATTAATTACAGAGGAATGAACTTTTTGAATGATAGTTTTACATTATTCGGTCTAAAAATGATACTCTTGGCATTTTATAGCTTCTACCAGCCTTTTTTAGTCGTTTCTAGCTGTTAAACAGCTGGTACCAGAAATTTTTAAAAAGTTTATTGGTGTTATTAATTTAGGGTTGGGCCGGATACTTTTTTGGCCGGATACCGGATATCCGGCTGATTTCAAATGCCGGATATCCGGTAACTGGCCGGATATCCGGCAAATATCCGGTTATCCGGCCAAATTACCGGATATCCGGCCGGATAACCGGCCAAATTACCAGATATTAAAGTAGTAAAAAAATTTCTTCAGAAATCTTATATAAATTTACATAAAGTTAAACTTATTCAAAAAAAATATTCTTATAGCTTCAATTATAAGAAAATTATAGCCATTTAAGATTTTAAAAAGGAGAGATTTTTGGTGTAAAGTATAAAAAATTTTAGAGCCGGATATCCGGCCGGATAGTTTCAATATCCGGTATCCGGCCGGATATTGAAAATGGCCGGATATCCGGCCGGATATCCGGCCACACCGGATATCCGGCCCAACCCTAGTTATTATCAATAATTTTTCCTTATAAAAGCCCTAAAACGATTGAGCCGGCAGCTGTTAGCCGTTATTTTTCAAACTTTTTGTTCAATTTAGGGAAAAAAGACCTACCAAGGATTACTCATGCAAAATTTCAGATCAAAATTCAAATTCTAAGTGGCATTTATACATTGATTACGAGATGGTTGCATTAAAAACTCCCCCTTTGTGCATATATGGCTCTTCAGTAAATGTAGTATTTAATTTTTATTTGACGCTCTTGTAACTGTGACGACTTAGAGTCTTGCTTTATGCTAAACTGATAAACTAAACATACTGTAGCTGCGCTACCAAACTTGTCAACTTTAGATGTGAGAGGGTGACTGATGTAGAAAATGCCATGTTGTCATGTGAAATATGTCATCAATCATTTAACAGTGTGGCAAAACTGCAGAGACACGCCAAAACGTGCAAAGCCACCGTCTACTGCCAGGTACCTTGCTAGTTTTTAAAAGCAATGCTTTTCTATAATTAGGGTCTGTCTGTATGTACGTCCTAGACAGTTAGCTTTTTTCTTTAATTTAGGTATGTTGAAATTGTCCTATTGATTTCATACTTTTCATGATGATTCATGTAGTATTTAGGTACAATTAAGAAAGCGAAGCAATTGTTAGGGCTTCAACTGAATTTTGATTTGTTGGTTTATAAAGTTGTTTGTCCAAATGTTTCAATCACCAATTTTAATCTACAAAAGAGTAATTTTGTGTAACATCATTGGGGAATGGGATGTAAATCAATTAATTAGTCATTGTCTTATCCCTTTACATATCAAGGACAATGGACTGTGAGTTACACTGGTGCCCAAAGTTTTTATTAACACGTTATCTTTTTGTAAATAATATTTTTCATTTCAAAGAGGGCATATGTTTTTATGAAAGCTATTCTTGTGAAATGATAGTTTTTGTCTTTAGACATTGTGAATAATATTTACAGGTATGCAAAAAGGATTTAGCTCCCGGGGTTACTCTGGAAAGGCACATGGCATCCACCCATCAAATTCAAACACCGTTTACATCAGGTTAGTCTTAGATTTCTTTCTTTTCATGTCTGAAAGCCAAATACTAGGGTTGGCAATCCGAATCCGCAATCCGTCCAAATTTTTTACTTTTTTTGACCTAGAATCCATATCCGCAATCATCAATTCATAAACCTGCGGGGGGCTCTAATCCTGCGAGGCCTATTACCTAACACTGTGGGGCAATCACCTAACCCAATATAACCTAAAATAACGTATAAAAAGTTATTTTAAAAATACGACGAATCGCCCCTTATGTGGCGATGTTATGAAAGGGACTATTCCCAAAAAAAATTCACTAAAATGTGGCTGGCAAAACCAAAATAGCATTTTATTGTTTCTTAGATACAAGTAAAATGATGGATAGCATTAAAAGTATTTTTTGTATTTTATTTTCACATTTAGCTTTTCATGCATATTTTAGATCAGGTTAGGTTAAGTAAGGGTTAAAAAAATGGCCGATATACGGGCTAGAATTTTTTGTTTACTTTTGAATATTGCTAGAATCCGCAATCCGCAAAAAAAATCCGCATTTTTAAAAAATGCGAATCCGACCCAAAAAATGGGTGGAGTGCCAACCCTAATAACATATTTGAGTTCCTTTGACTTCCTTTGAGTTCCTTTAGTTTTGGTTTCAAAAAGTGTCACTTCCGTCTCCCCCCTTTAAATAAGGTGGGGTAGTTTTTCATTTTCTTTTGTTTTTTACTTAAGGTTAGATAAAGTATCAGGGTACTTGGCAGGGTTAAGAAACTGAACAACTACATATAGGCTCCCTTCTAAGAAACTAAACTATTAATTTAGAGAGACGAAAATATCCATGTGACAAATGTGAGAAAGTATTCTGGAAGAAGTACAACCTGGAGAGCCACAGTCTTATGCATTCAGATATCAAACCTTTTGTATGTGATGTTGAAGTAAGTCCTTTTGGATAGGTACTAGGGTTGGGCCGGAATTATTTTGGCCGGATACCGGTTATCCCGCTGATTTCTCATGCCGGATATCTGGTCGCCGACCTGGGACAACAAAGTATAAAGTTATAAGCAAAGCAACTCTATCATCAAGTCCTAAAAATGTAAGCATGTCCATAAACATTATCCTGTATCAAGTAGTTATTCAACAAATTTACTTACAATTTTGCTTCGACTCTTATACATTTATATTCTTATTATTCAGTTCTGACACTATGCAAGTGTTAATGTCCGTTTGTTCTACCGTTTCAGTGCTTCGCTTTTATGGATGTTGTCATCCTTGTTTAGGGTTGCAATAAGAGGTTCAAGCGCGAAGTAACACTACGTCAGCATATAAATACTCGACACCAGAACCGGATAGTCACTCTCTTTTGTGCGCTATGTCCAGCTCAATTTAAGTCTGCTGGAGGTAGGCTTTTTTTTATATATAACGAAGCTACTCTATAAGTAAAGTGTATCTGTAAACTTGTACTCAAGGTTTTATAAAGTTATCTTATTCGTTAGCCCAAAACTTTAGGTACTTTTATGGAATTTTGTTAGGTGATTTCAAAGTAATAGTGACCAAGTTTTTCAGGTATAATTTGTTTATTATCATTGGGGATTTGGAAATGTGCATCCAATTTATCGTCCTTTGTCTTATCCCTCAGTATCTCTGGTGTAAAGTGACTGATTATTTTTGACTGCATAACAAATACCGATAATTGGCGGTCCTTTATCTTAACTGGCGGATACACGTCTTAGGGTACTAGAATTGGGAGGGGGAGGGGTAGATATACCACACTTTTCTGGGATCTTGCTGAGTCAAGTATCAACTGTTGGGAATATCAAAGGATGACTCCATGCAAAATTTGAGCCGGATCCGGCCAA
Organism: Acartia tonsa; assembly: GCF_053477335.1. NCBI lineage: Eukaryota > Metazoa > Arthropoda > Copepoda > Calanoida > Acartiidae > Acartia > Acartia tonsa. The sequence goes on from NC_137272.1 coordinate 43,084,342, forward strand.
AACCGGCCGTGAATTTTATGAAAAACCGGTTTTTTCCGGTTTTTAGGGGGTATCTGTAAATCGATTCAGCTGGAGCAAAACCGGTTAGAGGTACAAAAAATTTTACTTCACATGAAATTTAGCCAATGCAATTGCCTACAAAAATGTACTTTATCATCAACTTGATTGGACAACTCTTTCCCCTCCTAAATGTCCATTAAAACCTCGGAAACGGCAAAAATCGCCAAAAATCACGCCTTCGGCGGCAAATAACGGCTAAACGGTCAGCCGGAGGCGAATGAAATATAAATAAAGAAATGTCTGCCTCAAAAAGTTGTTCAACATCAAAGAGATGCTTGAAGTCTCTAAAACGACTCCTTCCCCTCCTTTAAGGGGAAAAACTGAAAAAACGTGATTTTCAAAAGTATGCCCACTTCGTGGGTGTGGGGGGCACTGAACCCGTCACCCCAGGGTCACCAAATATAAAGTCTAGGCGGCCCACAATGCTGAATTTTCACCAAGTGAAAGTCTTGTGTCATTATCTTTTATGAGAAAAAAGTTATTAATTAATTAAAATTTCAAATTGTGATTTTTTGATGGATTTCTTTGATGAAATGACAGGCTGGTCAAGTTTTAGGCCATTTTTTGCTGTTTTCGGCCCGCCACGCCCAAAAGGTTTGAGATAATCTCACGGGACCTTTTGCCCGACCTAAGCCTGGTTATTTGTAAGGTCTAGGAAAAAAAACAGACTTACGCAAAAGATTATAATTATAATCTTTACACAGAAAAATGGCACGAGGTGAGGGTTTGAGGGGGCAAAATGAGCCGACCAGCGATTTTTGACGGCACGCAGCGACGTCGTGCTTCATCCAATCCGGGATTTTTTTTTCTTAGACCTTACAAATAACCAGGCTTAGGTCGGGCAAAAGGTCCCGTGAGATTATCTCAAACCTTTTGGGCGTGGCGGGCCGAAAACAGCAAAAAATGGCCTAAAACTTGACCAGCCTGTCATTTCATCAAAGAAATCCATCAAAAAATCACAATTTGAAATTTTAATTAATTAATAACTTTTTTCTCATAAAAGATAATGACACAAGACTTTCACTTGGTGAAAATTCAGCATTGTGGGCCGCCTAGACTTTATATTTGGTGACCCTGGGGTGACGGGTTCAGTGCCCCCCACACCCACGAAGTGGGCATACTTTTGAAAATCACGTTTTTTCAGTTTTTCCCCTTAAAGGAGGGGAAGGAGTCGTTTTAGAGACTTCAAGCATCTCTTTGATGTTGAACAACTTTTTGAGGCAGACATTTCTTTATTTATATTTCATTCGCCTCCGGCTGACCGTTTAGCCGTTATTTGCCGCCGAAGGCGTGATTTTTGGCGATTTTTGCCGTTTCCGAGGTTTTAATGGACATTTAGGAGGGGAAAGAGTTGTCCAATCAAGTTGATGATAAAGTACATTTTTGTAGGCAATTGCATTGGCTAAATTTCATGTGAAGTAAAATTTTTTGTACCTCTAACCGGTTTTGCTCCAGCTGAATCGATTTACAGATACCCCCTAAAAACCGGAAAAAACCGGTTTTTCATAAAATTCACGGCCGGTTTTGGCCGGATCCGGCTCAAATTTTGCATGGAGTCATCCTTTGATATTCCCAACAGTTGATACTTGACTCAGCATATCCCAGAAAAGTGTGGTATATCTAGGGAGGGGGGGTGTTAGGAGTCGACCCCCTTTTAATCTTAGCTTTAAAAAGAAAAGAAAAAATTTTATTGGAGTAATTTTTTGAAGTGGCGATTTTTCTTGGAAGGTTGGTGGTACCCTCCTCAAAATAGTTTAACATTCCCAGTTCCTGTGAGAAGCAAAACTGTGTAAAGGAGAACAATATTGGTTCAGTAGTTAGCGAATCCTCCTGTACAGACACACACTCAAACATTAATACGGTTACTTTTATACAAGTCTTTGTTTGGTTAGGTTGACTAGTACCTGTTTTTTTATGTTGATTTTGTCAATTTGAATAATTTTGGCCTCCGTTTTTTCAGGTTTAAAACTGCACATGGATACCATCCATATCTTGGGACCTGGCCGGCCCAGAAAGTTTGATTGTAACAGATGTGATAAAAAGTTCAAATGTCAGGCAGATTTAACTATCCATATTGTAACTCATACCAAAGAAAAGGTAAATTTTAATAGCGAAGCTACTCTTTAATTTAATCTTTTTGTCCGTATTGATATAGAAGAAATGTGATTTTCTCGGCTGCTTTTTTAGATAAACTGCTGATTTTATTTAATAACAAATTAAAGAACTAAAATTGTCCAGTAGGTGGTGAAATCTTTAAGGACACAAAATTAACTATAAAATCCGACCTACCTAATATTTACAGTTATAAAAGTTACTAAAGCCTATTTAAAAAAAAAAAAAAATAATTTTATATACAAGCTAATTCACTATAGATAGGTATTTTTTATTTTTAGAATTTCGCTTGTGATTTGTGTGACCAAAAATTCTCAAGAAATAGTAGTTTGAAGGATCATTTGAATGTTCATAGGTAAGATATTCTTTAAAAATGGAGGAATGGAGTGGTCTGGAAATTATAGTGGTACTGGTGCCAAGTCCGAAAGTTTTATAATTACATTCTTTATTCGTTTACACAATAACTTTGGGTACCATTTTGGATCTTTGATTGGTTGGTTTCAAACTGTCCAAACTTATTAAACAATAATTTAATCTAGAGAAGAGGTGATTTTGTTTATCATCATTGAGCATGTTTATCAATTGATCACCCATAACTATTGTCCTATCCCTTAAGATCACTGAATAAATAATTGATTTCATTCTATCCTTTAAAATGATCTTAACTTAATCATTTTTTGCTAAGGCAAATATTTATGTGCAAATGGTGCAACAAATCCTTTGGTCGTGATAGATATCTGAAAAGCCACCATGAAATATGTCCACAAGGGCCCAATGGGTCACAAAAAGAAAGCTTCACTGAAAATCTCCTATGCCAAATTGTGGACGAACCCTCATCACAAGAGAAAATTATTGTAAGAAGAGAAAATCACCTTATTGGTCAAGATAATTCTTTGATTAATCGAACGGATCAACTGATTCATCAAGAAAATCCTCTAATTGGTCGAGACAATCACGTGACTGGCCAAGAAAATGCTCTGATTGGTCAGGAAAATCAACTAAAAAGCCCGCCATCATTAGAGGATCAAACAATCCAATCAGCTGATATTGTTTTAAATGAAGAAACATGCGAGACCTTGTTAATTAAGGTAATTTTGTTATCAAAATAATGAGCAACGCCATAGACAAGTCGTTATTGTTTTATTAATTACTAGCGGCTACGCCCCTAGAGGCCTCTAGTGGCACTTTAAATGTTTTTGTTTGTTAAAGTCTACGATAATTCTTTATATTACGGATACCTCTTAATGTTACGTTGAAGTCTCCCAGATTTTTTGAAAATTTTCAAATTTTTTGTCATTTCTTTTGGGAGGGTGGTAGTACCCTCCCCCCAAAATAGTTAAAAACCTTCCCAGGACATATGAGAATCTACCCTGTTAAGGAGAACCCGATCGGTTCAGCGGTTAGCGAGATCCTTCGGTACAGACACACAGACAGACAAACATCCTGTTACTTTAGTATAAGGATAAACTGACAATAATCAGATTTTTGTTAAGGGTTCTACTACCATCCTCAACCCAACCCTGGACCTTTTATTTAAAGTAAAAAGAACCAAATCAATTATTTGTTAGATTTAATGAGAAAAAAAGACATCGGAAAGAGAAACAATAGCATATACCTATATAATTCCTGCTATGATTTGACATAAATAGGGCTTTCATTTTTGATCTTGTAATATTTTTTTAGGACATTAACACTGAAACTATCAATGAAAATATGGTTAGAAATGAAATAGCCGAAGATGAACTAAAACTTAATACCCAACCTCAGCCCAGTCAAATTGTTATTGTTAGCCCGGCTTTAAAGGTAATCATATATAGGGTGATAGGATTAATGCAGTAATATCGTAAATCGAAGTTTGAAGGACTCTTATAATCCTATCTAATTTTTACTGTCAATTTTTACCATTTTCTACTCATAAATGCTTTGATAGGTCTAAAAATATGAAAAATATTGAATGTAGAGTAAGGTTTTCTCTGCTGAAATATTATTTCACTAGAGACGACACCCTTAGTGGCCTCTAGGAGCAACTGAAGAAAAGGAGGGGGGGGGGGGGTAGTCGATCCTTCTTTTAACTTCAATTTTTATCGTTAAACTACTGTTTTTAACTTAAAACTCAAACCTTTACAGATTTTTAGCTCAACCTACTCCTCCCTTTTTTTGAGTTTTTCTTTAAATTAGGTCGGAGCCGTTATTTTCAGAGGCGTCTCCGCGGAGCCAGAGCCGCACCAAAAATTAAACGGCTCCGCATCCCTGATATAATCTTACAACAAATGAGCATTGTCAATAAAATTAAAATTGTTTATGTGTTTTTATTTCAGAGACTTGAAAAGGCAAGAAAAATGAAAGTAATGAACAATATTCCAAAAGAAAAAATACTCAACCTTAGAATAGCTAATACAAGTCTTTAAAATTCATTGTTAATGACCTCTTTAGTTTGATAAATTCAGCCCAAAAGTGATTTTTTTCTTTAAAAAAAAAAAAAAAAATATTTTTGACCCTAAAAAGTAAAATTTTTAATACAAGGATTGTCAAAAAATGAGACTCTTATTTCATTAATAATTTACATGTACAAAAATGTCTGTTTATGCAGAATGCATGCAGATTCTTAGCCAGATCTATATTTATTGAAACAAGTGTCTCATTTTTTGTTCAGTGTTTATATGAGGCTATGGCACTTACACATCCAGCAAATTTACAGTTGATGTATTTTATATCTACACTAGCGGCTTCGCCCCTAGCCTCTAGGGGCTTTGCCCCAAGAGGTAATTAAAGAAGAAAAAAATTTAGGGGCGATTTTTTTTCATGTTTGGGGTGGTCCCACCCCCTAAGAAAATAGCCTAAAACCACCACAGGTCCAGTAGGTATATACCCTGAAGAGTAGAATCCGATTGGTTCAGTGGTTACCGAGATCGGACGGACGGACGGACAGACATCATTCTACTTTGTATTATAGATACCTAGTATTTAACATAAAATTTTTTTTCGTTTTTTTGAAAAAGGGATCATTTTTTTCGCGTAGTTTCCGTAAAGTTGTGTGTAACAGGTTGGTCAAATGCTCTTGTTAGGTCAAACTGTATTTAATAAGAGAATTTGAATAACTGGTTACACACATACGCGAAAAAAAATACTCCCTTTCTCGTAGGACTAATGTTGATTATTTTTAAGATAAACAGAAAATTTGTATAATTCTTTATTTAATACTTCTAAGGCAACTGTACAATATATTAAGACTAAACTAATGAATAAAACTCTATTGTGATTAATAATATTGTAATAGGACAATAAAGATAAACAAGACTGAAAACAATGTTTAATTTTTATCTAGGGCTAGGCCGGATACTGTTTTGGCCAGATACCGGATATCCTGCTGATTTCTAATGCCGGATACCTGGTAACCGGCCGGTTATCTGGCCAACATTAAATATCCGGTAATTTACCAGATATCCGGCATTAGAAATCAGCCGGATAGTTTTGATCTCCAGTATTCGGCTGGATATTGAAAATGGCCGAATATCCGGCCCAACCCTAATGTTGTATGAGGACAATAAATATGAACAAGAATGAAACAATGTTCTAATTTTTATCACAGAAATTTACCAAGATAACATCAATTTAATGGGTGTGCATTCACTTTCGCATATATCACAACAGCTAAGTTTATATATTTTGTTGACATATTATTTGGCGTTTAATGATGATAAAATGGATTTATTATTACTGGGATCTTAACACCAGATTATCATGTACTCTAATAGAGTGAAACTTGCAGCTGGCTAAAATGCCGAGCCATCCCCTCCCCTCCTACTGGATTAACGAACCATTAATTGATGGGGGAAATAGCAACCTTATCCACGTATATTCCACATCCATTAGGGTTCTGGTGATTTGGTAATGTGATATATTATCAAAAGTGAATACCTACACGTCCAATTAGAAAATTTGATGTTAAATACAATACTGATAGATAAATACTAGATTTAAGTTAATTTATAACGAAGCTTTAACTTGGTTATGTTTTAACTGAATATATTTTTTTGAGCAAAACGACTACTACTTCATGTGGACAAAGTACAATGAATTGAGGGAAAATAAATTCAACTAGATTGGAAAATATACACCCCTGCCTGCATGCTGTAATGATGTAATTACGGATACAAATGTTTTGTTTTTAAGATTTGATAAAAACAAACTACAGTATATAATATTAAGATTCACAATAAATGCAATAACAGAATTTTTATTTAAACCATAATGAGCAAATAATTTTTTTTTCTGAAAATATACTACGTGCTCTACGAACTTTAATTTCAATAGAATAAACTTTTGGTATTGTCTGTTTCTAGACATCGCCTCGTCGTATTTTCACAGTAGCTTTTTTCCTTTTTTCTAGCCCCTGTTGGGAGCTTTAACCCTGCGGGCCCGCATGCGGGGCAATAATTAACATTTACCTGACCTAAAATAACCCATCAAAAGCTACAGAGTAATATGACGAAACGACCCTAAAGAGGTGATGACACGAAACCGACAATACCCAATTTTTTTATAACAGTGAATTTTAATATTAGAACAGAACTACAAGCAGTTCATCTTTCTAAAGAGCTGCTATTTTAAAAAATCTAATCTATTTTTTCTACTATTTAAAGATTAGGCTTTTTAACAAATAACCTGTTCATTAATTTGTATTTGTTGCTTACAAAAAATGGCTTTGGACACAAAAAATATATACACATCCAATTATGATAAACAAAATTATCCCCTTCATAGATTGAAATTATTGGTGGAATAGTTTATACTCTACTAGTTTCTACTAATTGTACTATTTTACTAGGATTTTAGATAAGTCCCTAAAAATTTGAGGACCAGCAAAATTTACAGTCCAATGTCATCTCCATCACTAGTTTTAAGGCCACTTTTAAGCTAATGAATAATCTCTCTGAGGAGAGTGTTTGTAATTTTATTAATTTCATCCAAGTTCTGTCCAGTTACATTGGTATAAATATTATTTTTGCACTTGTGTTGGTAGCACCATCTAGCTTGGGTCTCTAGGGCGGTTGATATCTGAAATAATTACTTAGTCAAACTATATACAGTTAAAGATTTAGTTGATTGAAAAATTTAACAAAAAGGTCTATGTTTAGCACCAGTGTCTGTATATACCCATAGGGCTAGAGTTCTCTATTGGCAACTTCAGTTTAACAGGAAAGGTTGAAACATAATCTTGGGGCGGGAGGTTGGGGTAAATTCTAGAATGATTTCTCTTGGGCCTTTGAAGGTGAAAAAAATATTAAATTATTCCTATGATATAAAGATTATCATTTTATAATTTTTAAAAATACGTAATGTACCTCTAGATTTCTGTTCATAGGCCCGGCTATCCAATCTCTGAGTTATTAAACATTATTGAATTGTATTAAATTATATCTTTGATAGCATAGCTACTCTATAAATTATTGTAGAATAATATTAAGTATCCGATTATTTGACAACTTTCATTCTTTATTAATCCACCAGGGTGAACGCCTCTAGAGGTCTCTAGGGACACTTGAGAAAGGACGGGCATAGTCGACCACCCACCTGGCATTTTAGTTTTTGAAAAGTTAACAAATAGGAAGGAAGGGGTCCATGTAACAGGGTAAAGTAATCCCCCTGCAAAACAGTTATAAAAACCCTCTCTTTACCTATGAGTAGCTTCACTGTAAAGGAGAGCCATATTGGTCTAGCGGTTAGTTAAATCATCCGGTACAGACAGACAATCATTCTATTACTTTTATAATTCATGAGCACTAGTTTTAGTACGAAGACGAAAAAAGTCCCTCAAAAAATCAGCATGTTACGTCATAAAAACGAGGGATTATCCATCTCTTTTCAAGGGGTTTTCTTTCCCACTCCTCATCCCTCATTTTTATGACATCATCTTCGTCTTCTTTCCAGACACTTGTTGTTCAAACAAATAGTTGGTTGTCTGTCGGGCGTTTTACGTGACTAGAATTTAAGATTTTTCAAAAATACTTTGATCAATAATCTTTGATTCCTGTGATAGATATCTGGATTCTGTGCAGATTTGAGAAGCAAGATTTTTTCCATTCTCATTTCAAACCATTCCATTATGTTGATATGTTTTATACCAAGCTTTTTCACTGAAAATACAAAATCAACTACGTCCATCCTTGTAACGAAGCACAAAATTTCGTGACTGACATTGTCAAATGCTATGATAAAATCTAACATACATAAATTGATTGTAAAAAAAACATCTGTATCAACATGATCTAATGCCAAAAATTTAAAATATTATTATAATTTTCTTTTAAAAATTCATTACCTAAATATCCCGTAACCCAAGCATCATCAATCCATAAAAATTTGTTAGTGGTTGCTGCCTCTACAAGTCTAAAAAGGTTTATATAAAAGCAACAGGATGTTTTTGTGTCTGAACCATATGAATTTTCTAACCACAGAACCGATATGGTGCAACTTAAGAGTGAAGGGTACTAGGTCTTGCAAAAGTTTGTAAATATTTTTGGAGATGGTACCAAGAGAAATTAAAAAAAATCTCCCCAAAAAATTCTAAACAATATTCAAAATGGAGGTCTTTCCCTCAAGTGCCCCTAGAGGTCTCTAAGCATTCATAAGCCGAGTAGCATCATCAATCACATGGAAAATTTTTTGTCCTGTTTTAAATGAATTTTGGAAAATTAAGTTGAATTGTTTTTCTACCTGGCAGCTGTTTTTGGATTCAGTATGTATAGCCATCCTGTACAGTACTCTGGAAAAAAGGAAAGGTTAATTTTGCATTGATACGGTCATTTTTTTATTTGAAAAAACATCCAAGAAAGTTAGAAATTCATGAAGAGCTTTTCATAGAGTATTATATTTTTAAGGAAAACTTTGAAACTTTAGCTTTATACAAAGAAAAGATTATCAATAAAGCTGTTTCTTAATGGAACAATTATATTGCTTAATTTAGCCCACTTACCCTTATCAGAAATAATACTAGCTTTTATCGGAAATAAAACTCCCAAAGCCACTGAAGAAAAGTAGATATTCATAACTAATTTCTGTCACTGGTAATTGGGTCAAATTTAGTAATACTTTTGTTCCATAAAAGAAAACACCCAGCAAAATTGTAAAAAAAAATAAAATTTGATTTCTATAATAAATTTAACAGGTTCCCAGCCTTAAATGTATAAAATTTTGCAGATTACAGCACTTATGCGTTGAAACTACAATAAAGTTTTTTGAACTGTTTATAAACACCAAAGATATACAGGGAAAATCTAGAGCTACAGACAAACGGACAGATATACCTGGATAGTTATCATCTGGGGCTTCTTCTGGTGCCAGCTCTTCTGTACTAACATACCACTAAAGAAATAACTCAATAATATAGAGTAGCAACGCCACTGAATGTCAGATTTCAGAAGAAAATTATTTTTTTCAAATTTAAAAATCTCGTTAGTTGATTAAATATCAAATGACAATATTCTAGCAAAAGTTCAACGTTATAAACAGTAGGATGCCCAGGGTTTGACACCCATCTTTAACTAAAATTGAGGAGGGTAAAATTCTAAGGGGTATAATACAGACAATAAGCTGGCATTTTAAGGGGGGGGGGGAGTGGTTGTACAATCAGATCTAGGTAATTCTTGTTCAGTTAAATTATTATGCTAGATGATTCACTCCTAGCTTCTTGGAGGACTGTAATAGAGGGATGTGTCAGAAAAATAGACTAAAACCATCTAAAGACTTAAGTCTTAGAATTAACCAATCTAGACCCTGTGTTTCTCTTGCCTTAAAGGAAGACTTCAGTCGGTTCAATGGTTAGCGATATTTTATCGGACAGACAAAAAATTTTCTATTTTACACTATTTTAAGGATTCACCAAAAACTGGTAAAAACTTTATTTTATATAGACGACAAATTATTATTAATATTTAATATTCAACTGACGTACTACTTTAATTATTTATAAAAATAATTAACTTGTAAAAATAGACATATAAATGAATAAAATATAAATTCAAATGATCATTTATCTTTATACTTTATTAAGGTATAATTAAACTAGGATAAAAATAATCCAAAAGTCTCAATTATTTAAAACGAGTGAAAAAAATTTAATAAATATCTCAAATAAAAAAAAAATAACATATAGATTTAAGAAAGAACAAAATTTTAAAAAAGTTTTTTTTAAAATTGACACACCGAAGGACAAGGTTGCCTTTGAGCTTTTATTCTCAATCATTAAATTTTACTTATTTTTTTACCTACAGTAAATTGAACTGGTCATAATAACTTGAAAATGAAAAAAAGGTCAGGTTAGGTAAGGTTATATTGGTTACTGGTTAGACACATAGGGTCCTCCGAAAGAAGTTAGGCATTGGAACAAAACTATTCCTTCCCCCCTATATATTTTCAATATATAAAAATAAGGGGAGGGTGTTTTAGTGCTCGAAAAACACTTTAAAACTAAGCACTGTAGAACTATACCCTGCTAGTATTATTTCTCATAACTTTCATTCCATACCAAACTATACCCTGCTAGTATTATTTCTCATAACTTTCATTCCATACCAAACTATACCCTGCTAGTATTATTTCTCATAACTTTTATTCCATACCAAACTATACCTTGCTAGTATTATTTCTCATAACTTTCATTCCATACCAAACTATACCTTGCTAGTATTATTTCTCATAACTTTCATTCCATACCAAACTATACCTTGCTAGTATTATTTCTCATAACTTTCATTCCATACCAAACTATACCTTGCTAGTATTATTTCTCATAACTTTCATTCTATACCAGACTATACCTTGCTAGTATTATTTCTCATAACTTTCATTCCATACCAAACTATACCTTGCTAGTATTATTTCTCATAACTTTTATTCCATACCAAACTATACCTTGCTAGTATTATTTCTCATAACTTTCATTCCATACCAAACTATACCTTGCTAGTATTATTTCTCATAACTTTTATTCCATACCAAACTATACCTTGCTAGTATTATTTCTCATAACTTTTATTCCATACCAAACTATACCTTGCTAGTATTATTTCTCATAACTTTTATTCCATACCAAACTATACCTTGCTAGTATTATTTCTCATAACTTTTATTCCATACCAAACTATACCTTGCTAGTATTATTTCTCATAACTTTCATTCCATACCAAACTATACCTTGCTAGTATTATTTCTCATAACTTTCATTCCATACCAGACTATACCTTGCTAGTATTATTTCTCATAACTTTCATTCCATACCAAACAGGACATAATAGGAAGCTTCCAGTTTTGTACCTCTCATCTTTCAAATATGGCCTGCAATCAAATATCAAACTTTGAATGATTCCTGAATTTTTTGTATGAAATAAAGGGATTGTCTTTTTTTCACAATTTTCAGCGATTTTTTAGACAACTGACTGGCGCTAGTCAGGGAGTAAGGGAGGGGACAATGGATCGAATATTCAATTTTTAAGTAGTCTCAGACTTTGGGGACTGGCTTAAAGGGAATGTGCACGAATACAGCAGATTCTTACTGATATTGGGGACTTGCGCATCAATGCCCCGCTAACTAGCTGAGCTAGTTTTGAATATGCAGACAGAAAAGTTTGTAATTTATCGCTGGTTTTAACAAATATTTTTTCCCAAGAAAATGTCTTTTCATGTATAGAAACTCTACTGTGATATTTATGTATTAAATAATCTAAGAACCGCTTGAATTTTGGGGTCAGTTATAAATATATTAGAAGGGTTGAGGTTGAGGTTAAACAAGATTTTTCCAGTGATTAATTACAGAATGTTTACTACATTGTGATGTGTTGATAATTTAATTTTCAAGTAAATGATTTTTTTCTTAGAACTAATTTTGTTCTAAATTAGGTTACCATGATCCCCTTACAATTTTGGTAAAATTTTCTTGAAAAATCTGGTTTTCGTTGCTTTTCAGCGAACCCTCTTAAACTGAATTAATTGCCCATTGTCCCCTCCCTTACTCCCTGGGCGCTAGTTGTAGAGTAGACTTTGACATAAGATTTTTGTATATCATATCTTTGGACTTATATGTTTAAGTTGAAATTTGCAGAAGAGCTAAAAACCTGCACATTGCTGAGAAACAGTTAAAACCGCCGTGCTACCGTTATCTGTTGACTTTTTAGAGGCATGGCGCTAGTTAGCCAGCAGAGATATAGGAATACAATTTTGTACATGTATTTCTAAGACCCTCAAGTAACTTTTTAGCTCAGGAGAAGAATTAAATTCGAAAAATTGTATTTAGAGTCTTTAAAAGTGTCGGAACCGAATAAGTAGAATATTAATGCATGAGTCTAAACAAAATTGTAAGCAAATTTGTTGCAAAACTGTTAAATACAGGATAATGTTTAAGAACATATTTACATTTATAGAGATGCTTCACTTCTAACGTTGTACCTTTTTGTAATAGAAATCAGTATACCAAAAATCAGATCAATCGGATAATTAAATTACATAAAAGTTTGTTGTTTAAAAAGTAACCAAATCAACATGTTTAAATAGATGTACGGACATTCTGGTAAAGATTATATAGTTGCTACGATTTCTAAATCGTACCTAACACTTTCAGGAATCACCATGCAAAGTTTGAAATTGATAGGACAATTCTAACATGCCTAAATTAACTAAAAAATCTATCCGTTCCGGACGGACCGAACCTAATTATAGAAAAGCTTCACTTTTAATAAAATATTACCTTGTTATATGATAAGTAGCATAAAGATCAATAAACATGTCATCATCTGTTTTGACTATGAATTCAGCCTTAAAAAATATTTTTTAACATGGTAAATTATGTAAGTAACAGGATATCTAACTGTCTATGTGTGTGACAGTGTAGCAATAAGGATCTCTCTTAAGTGACACTTATAATCTGGCAAGGGAATGTTAATAACTATTCTGAGGGGGAGGGTAACCCCACCCTCCAAAAAGAAATCATCCATAGCAAAAAATACCGCCCACAAAAATTTATTTTTTCTTATAAAACAAAAGTTATAGATAGAGGGTTCACTTGCCCCTCCCCACTCCCAGCCCCTTCACCAAATTGTCACTGTAGGCCTAGAGTGTGTAGCTGCTAGTCCTCATATTAAAGTAACTGGATATCTCTCTGTCTGTCTGTACTGAATGATCTCACTAACAGCTCAACTGATATGATTTACCATTAGAGTTTAGCTTCTCATAGGTAAGGGTAAGGTTTTTAACTATTTTAGGGAAGGATACCAAAATTTTACTAAAAAGATATTTTATTTTACAAAGCTATTGTTTTGAATAAATAAATTTCGCTAGCTCCCAAACTGCATGTATAACATTCCAATAAAGAAAATACAATTGTCAGGGGTAAGTGGGTTAAATAAAGTAATACTTTTTCTCGTATTCATTCGAATCCGGTTATAGGAACCGGTTCTCATCCATACGAATGTCTAGCATCGTATTATATCCAGCTTTCTACGAATATAAAAATGTATATTCTAAATCTGCGGAAAGCTGTTTATAATACGATGAAAGAAATAACTATTAAAACCTTTAAAAACCTAGAAATTGTAATAACCTGCTGACAAAATTGACTGGTCCATAATTTTCCAAAAACATTTTTGTATGACAGATTCTTATAGCTGTCAATAAAATCTCCCTGCACTATATCTTGAAATCTATCCGCTTCTGCCTAGACAAAACAAGGATGGCAACATCAATAAATGCGAAGCTATAAAATAATACAAACGAAATTGTTACATTCGTAGAGTGTCAGGACCTAACAAACAGAATACAAAGTTATATTATAAACAAAATTGTATGTAAATTTGTAGCAAAATTGCTGGATATTGTTTATAAACATACTTATATTTTAGGTACTTGATTATAGAGATGTTTCGCTTATTAGGTTGACCTTATTGTCTTAGAAAAAACATTACTCTTATTATAGCTTTAAAAAAACAAGGACTATTTTGATCAAAAGTACAAGAAAAATTAAATTATTTGCAGTGGCGTGCGAACCGAAGGGGGCATTTGGGGCAATCGCCCCCCCCCCCTAGCGACCAAAACGCCCCCCCCTGCCCCCCCCCTAGCAACCGCCCCCCCTGCCCCCCCCCCTAAATGTTAAAAAATGCCCCATTTTGCCCCCCCCTGGTCAACAAAAATGCCCCTTTTTGCCCCCTACCCTACAAAAAGCAAAACTATCCCAGTTTCCAAAAAAAAGATCAAGAAATACTCAACAAAAAAAAACAAACAGAGAGTTACTATTCATTTAACCCTACCAAATTTTTAAATTAGTGTAGAAATTAGGTTATAATCTTTTTTCACTGAACATAACAAACCAGGTTATAGGAAGTATTTTATTTTGTATAATATAAACTTTTTACCAAAGAAATTTTGTACATCCCCAATGATGATACACAAAATTACCCCTTAGTAGTTTGATTAGTGGATGAAATGTATGGAAACTCGACTTAATTAACCAACCAATCAAAATTCCATTAAAGTCCCCAAAGTTGTTGAGCCAACGAATAAGAAAATTTTATATGAAATATTGGGGACTAATGTAATAAATAGCCCAAAAACTCCTCCCTCCCTGCGTATTAGAAGAAAAAAATTTGCGCTTCGCGCTCTTCTAAATGGTTTCTGCTATGAAATATTGGGGACTAGTGTAATAAATAGCCCAAAAACCCCTCCCTCCCTGCATATTTGAAGAAAAACATTTGCGCTTCGCGCCCTTCCAAATGGTTTCTGCTATGAAATATTGGGGACTAGTGTAATAAATAGCCCAAAAAACCCCTCCCTCCCTGCATATTTAAAGAAAAAAATTTGCGCTTCGCGCCCTTCCAAATGGTTTCTGCTATGAAATATTGGGGACTAGTGTAAAAAATATGCCAAAAACCCCTCCCCCCTGCATATTAGAAGAAAAAAATTTGCGCTTCGCGCCCTTCCAAATGGTTTTTGCTATGAAATATTGGGGAATAGTGTAATAAATAGCCCAAAAACCCCTCCCTCTCTGCATATTTGAAGAAAAAAATTTGCGCTTCGCGCCCTTCCAAATGATTTCTGCTTTTTATCACAATGAAAGGACAAGTAATTTTTTTTTATTTTTTACATAGTTCATTATATCTTTGGTTTTTATGGTATGATAAATTTTTTGTGGAATATAAAATTTAAAAAAAATAAAATTTCTTGCTGTTTCGAGCATCCAGTATGTAATTTACTTTGACTTTCATCACACAACATACAGGAAAAAGGATTTGTGACTTTTTCTACCTAAAATATATATTTATTTCAACAGATGCTCTTTAAATCTACTTGTCTGTATTCTTATTGATGATTTTTTGTGCTTTGCTATATAAAGATGTTGTCATCCTTGTTGTCATACAATAAAGAAATATCTAATATCATTTTTTCATATTAGGTTGATTTTTGGTAAATTATTTCCAAAATGAGTGTTTTTATCTCCCCCCCCCCCAAGTTTTTTTAATGGGGTTATTCATCCTTCCTGCTGAGATTTTATAACATCCCCTTCCACCCATTAAAAATATTTTGTGGTGGAGGGGGGGGGGGGGAGGTTAATTTATCTTCTGTACTATTTTTTCGAAGATGCTTTCTAGCTCCCTTCCCTTCGGTCATTGCAGGGTGGGGAGAAGGGATGGGGGAGAAGAGATGGGGGGGGAGAGGTGGGGGATATAAATGAGAAATAGGGATGGGGGAAGGGATGGGGAAGAAGGGATAAGGACTAGGAGGCCCATAATCAAATAATCCCACCCCTTAAAACGCCCTTATGTAAAATTAGTATATATAATCAAAATGCCCCCCCCTAAAGCAAAGTGCCCCCCCGGGGCACTTTGATTTAGGGGGGGGCAAAATTTTACAAAATCTTCAAAATGCCCCCCCCTAGACAAAGTGCTTCGCACGCCACTGATTATTTGGTAAAATGTTAAGAAAAGCAAACAAACCTATATTTAAATACAGAAATCATCATGCTAAGTTTGAAATAGATAGGACAGTTTTATTTAGCATAATTTAGAAATAGGAGTCATTTTTTAGTGGCAGGCGGTCAGACCAACCATATTTGAGGAAAAGTCCAATTTTTCAAAACGTCTAACCTGAACTCTAAAGTTGTCGTCTTCCTTCTCACTAGTTCCCAAGAGGAAGACTAATCTAGTATTGACACCCTCTATCTGTGGGTTACCCCATGTTTTCCTGTTTCATTAATTCACTTATTTGTTAATTAGAGGCTGGGCCACTTGCATGTAGGCGATCTAGATTTAAATATACTAAAGGCTTAAAAATAGCATATAACCACCAAATAATTTTAATCTGAAAGTTAGTCTAAAAACATCTCAGGACCTATGTGAATATTCCTTTAAATTGAGAAATTGATCGCTTCAGTAGTTATCAAAATCTTAAGTAACAGACATATAAAACATGGTGGGGGCAAGGTTCTATTTAACTTCAAGCGTTCCCTAGTACATCTTTCATTAAAAAACTTGTTGCTCTATAATGTTAGATAATACCCGACAAACCTGGGGAAAAGGGAATGATATTCTGACAAACAATTTTAAAGGAAAATTTCCCTACACCCCCCTTCCCATTTTCTTCCCCTTCTTACCCACCCCACTTCAGTTCTATGAAAAAATATACTTCCACGATACTTTAAAAGGTTTTTATGAATTGTTGTAGAATTTATTATTAGACTAGCTACCCCTTGAGTCCATAGACGTCCAAGGGGGGGGGGTAATGGGGCGATTTTTTTATTTTACCCCCCCCCCCCCCATTTAAAATTTATCCCTACCTTAGGGGTGCCGTAGAAGGGGTAAATACCCCCCCCCCCCCCAAAATAAAAAATCTCTAATAAAAAAAATATGCGCGCTTTGCGCGCATTTTTAATACTATATATTTAATAAAATTTAAATTACCCCCCCAAAAAATTTTACCCCGGGGATAAATTTTGGAGGGGGGAAACTAAATTTACCCCTGCCAATTACCCCCCCCCCCCCCAAGCAAATTTCAATCCCGGGGTAAAAATTTTTTTTTGGGGGGGGGAAAAAATTCGCGGCGAATTACCCTCCCCCTTAAAAAATGTTTACCCCCCCCCCCAAAAAAAAAAAGCTTGGACGCCCCTGGCCCTTGACATACCTCTTTGATTGCACGACCTTTGTATAGAAGTTCTAACTGTGCATGTGCGGTAATGAGTTACTCATGTTTAATAATAACGTCTCTATTACGATATTATGTGATTTTGACTCGAACCCGACACCTTCTGAACGGCCATCGGGCGAGCTACCATTAATGCTAATTCCGCGGGATTCTAAAATTAAGTAAATTCCTGATAACGTCTCTTGCTTCGTTGTTTTGCATAGCAGAATGAACTATAGTAACCAAACCTAAAGAATAAGATGTTTTTGATTTATTTCATATCAAAATGTTTTTTCAATGATCAATTTTTCTAAATGTTAATTAGACTAAAGCAAAGCGTTGAATAGGCGATCAGTAAAAATAGAGGAGTGTAATCTATAATACAAAGTAGCTTGATGTCTATCCGTCTGAAAAATAAGATCTCGGTAACCAAAGTACCGATTGTATTCTACTCTTCAGGGTATATACCTATTGGTACTGTGGTGGTTTTAAGCTATTTTCTTGGGACACCCCCAACCCTCCCCCCCCAAAAAAGAAGTTTTCTGTGTAAACTACTTCAAATAAAATTGGCAGCACTATAAATTTTTTTAAAATTACCTCTTAGGGCAAAGCCCCAAGAGGCTAGGGGCGAAACCGCCAGTAAATATATATTAGGTTACACTGTAACCTAACCAAACCTGAAATAAACACAAACACACGAAATGAGGAAGGTTGGTGGGAGGTTCTAAATGATAAAAAAACCGTTGATGAGCCAAGGCATCCTCCTTTAAAAAATAAATTTACCTATTCTAGATCTGTCACAAATGTTGGAGTTTATTCTTATTTGAAAATTTGTAATGTTGATTAATGTTAAACCTAAAAAATACAATTGTATTAAACAAATCTTAGTTAATTGACAGTCAGACAAACAAACATAACAAATAAAGAATTTCAAAAGTGCTGCAAAAGGTCCTAACTGTACATACCATTGAGTTGAGCTTATTTTAGTCAATGCATTCTCCCCTACTCTAACTATTATAATACTATGTCGCACATCTGACATAGCAGGAGTAGGAACCATTTTTAACATCTTTAGTTATGACACAGTGTTGAGCCCAGATTCAAACCAATCACCTACAAATGCGCTACTTGTCAAGCCACAGTCGCGAGTTTCATTAACCTGTTGGGTGAAGATCAACACTGACAGGAACATCTTTGACATCATTGAAAAAGTTATCAAAGTCATCAGTGGCACTTTTTTCAGCATTGTCTTTGTTCTCATTCACTTTAGCAGTGAGAGCTTCAGACTGCAGTTGGGGATATTTCAAATAATGAAAAACCTATTTAGCCCCTAGCATCCAGGGACTCTGTCTTCGAAGGTATAAGAAAGAGCAAACAATTAGCCTTAAACCATCCAAAGATTTAAATTGCAAATTAAATTATCCTAAAACCAACCCAGGACCTATGTGAAGCTTCCTGAAAAGAAGAACTAAATCAGTTTCTAAGTTATTACAATTTTAAGTTACAAATATTAAAACCTTGGGGGTGAACACACCCTCCCCAAAAATAATTTAAAACCTTCCAAGGACCTAAATATTAGAAGCATCACTGAAAGGAGAACAATATCGGTTAGCGAGATCCTTTGGGACAGACAAAAATCGCTTACTACTTTATATAATAGGAAATAGGATGACAATTACATCAAGAGCGCAATTTTAAGTAGCTGTGTTTAGTGCCCTAGGAAAATAGGGATAGATGTCACAGCTTTTTGCCTACCTATTCTATTGACCGTTATGGTAAAGCGAAGGGGGGAAGAAACCTCCTAGAAAAGAGCTGGGGTATGGGAAATTTCCTGATGTCAATAGAATAGATAGGCAAAAAGCATAGAAATGACACTATTGCAATTAAACTTTCTTTATTTCTCTTATTGTTTTCCTGTTTGTTAAGCTTATTATTTCAAACAGCTACTCAACTATTGGACGTTTACCCGTCCATGTTTTTCGATAGATGTAAAATCCCTCCCTGAATTAACTGAGATTTCTTTTCTTTTTCAGCACTGTTTCTTTTTTCATGTCTCTCTATAAGTTCTGCTTGAAATTGTCTGTTGAATATACAGATTTTAAGATTTTTTTCTCATCTTATATTGAAAAGTTAGTAACCACTTAAAATCTTCTAAAATGTCTATGTCTGTATTTTTGTACCTAAGGATTTTGCTAGCCAATGAACTGATATGGCTCTCCTTTACTATGTAGCGTCGCATAGGTATGTAACTATTTTAGGGAGGGTTTTCTGTTAGTGGAGTTGCGTTAAAACTACTTAAAAATCTTTCCTCAAAGCAAGAACCAGTTTAGGTGTGTTGGAAGACTCTTCATACGTTATGCCAGCATCAAATGATGTAGAACTCAAATCTGAAGTTACTTCATCAATTCTTCCCGCCGCCGCCGCGCTCTTTTCCGAATCATTAAATGTCGTCGTTTCGTTAGACTTTCCCGCGCTTATTGACTCCTCATCATGGAGGTTTAATTTTCTGATGTAGATTTCTTGTATGCCATTTGTCACTTCTAAAATATAATCATTGTAATTTTAAAAAATATTTTGACAACAAATTGTTGTTCATAATTCAATGTTAAGTTTTTACTCATCTTTTATATCAAAACAAGAAAAACCTTACTACTTTATATAGTACTAGCAGCTATGCCCACTTGAAGCCTCTGGGGGCACCTAAAATGTTTTCATAATAATCTTTGTTAAGATTAGCTGTTTTTATTTTTTTTTTAAATTTGTTTGCGATTTATCTTGTGAGCGTAGTGGTTACCCTCCCTAAAATAGCTATCAACCTTCCAAGGAACACTGTAAAGTAGAACCACATAGGTTTAGTGGTTAGCGAGATCCTTTGGTACAGAGAGACATCCTTTTACTTTATTATAAGGATGTTACAATACATTATTTGTTCATTTCCTCAAAACTAGCACAGAATAGAAAATTTAAGGGGCGACCAATATTTAGTGATGGAAGTTTAAGGTTTAAAATAGTTAATTTTTCAGAACATGTTTTAAGTGTAGTTTCGTTCTCCTTCAATTTTTTTCAAACTTATATGTTTTAAAATGTTGTTAGGCTTATTATTAAAATGATCTATCGATAATTTATCTTATGGATATTTTCTTGAAACAATTATTTTTAAATATTGATTATTCTATAATTGACTAAACTGAAGATAATTATTGATCGAATACAGTTGCCATTTTATTTATACCCGTTTGACCAAAACAACGCGTTTAATTAATTATCAAATTCGCATTTGTAAGATTAAAAGATTTCTTATCTTTTTATGAAATAAAATGACTAAATGGTACCAAAAAGGACGTCATACAATAAAGTTGTCCAATGAGAGGTCAGTATACATTGTAATTGACCAATGGTAAAATTTATACTCGCCTCTCATTGGTTATTTTATCGTATGACCTAAATTTTTTGGTGCCATTTTGCGCTGTCTCAGAAAAGTTATAAAAATAAACGAGTCAGTACATTAACAAATTATTTTGTTCTAAATCCTTGATATTTAGATGAATTCTTTGTAAATATGTTATTTACAGTACATACAGATATGTGTATATTTTATCATACATATAATATATTTTATATAGCAATATAAATAACACAATAAAACAGAGAAAATGGAGATGGTTGGGGGACACTCTAAGGAAAGGGCATGATGATTTAACCTTGACTTGGAAACCCCCACATAGGAAAAAGGAAACCAGGTAGACCAAAAAAAAACCTGGAGGAGGGAACTCTTAAGTGAACTGAAAAATGAGAAAATCAGAATCTCATCTTTCAGTGATGCCTCAAAACGTGCCCAATCCAAGGAAGGTTGGAGAACCATTGTGCGTGGCCTGACGAGAACTAAAAGGCAATGATGATTAACAAATTAATTTTCTTGTATTTTTTTGTATTTAGATTAAATCTATGTAAAAAAAAAAGTATTTATAGATACATACAAATATGTATATATTTTGTTTTACATAGCAATATCAAATATTAGATTTGCCTCAAGTTTGCAGAGTCAAGCACGTTAACCTCATCCCCCCCATATTTTTGAGAAAAAAAATTGAAAATAAGGGTGAGGGTAGTTTTTTTTATGTGTTCAACTTTATATCAGGTTAAGTTAGGTTATATTTGGTACAAGGTAGTCCCGCAGTGTTAGGGTCCAGCATGTAAAGGTTTTAAGCCCCCCCCCCTTAGGGGTTAAGTTATAAGCATAAGGAGAAATGACGTCCTCATATTTTCAATTCATTTAAAAAATATGGGGGAGGGGGTCAGTCTCCCTAGGCACTTTAGGGAAAAGCACCAAGTAAGTAATATTCATCAGAAAAAATCAGGATGTTAGTGATCTATAGGACCACAGGGCCAACAAAACAGCAAGTAATCCGATTATAACAATATTAATAGTACTGATGCAATGAAATTAAGTAATTTTAATATATTTGTTTAAAGATACTGATTACAAAATTACAGCGCTTAATAAATTTTGGTTAAAACAAATATGAAATCTGTACACAAAAAAAAAACATTATATTATGATTGTATGTGGTTTATCCGTAGAAGACTGGATATGATAAAATGCTAGACATAATCTTTTCGTATGGATTAATCGGTTTCAAATGAATACGAGAAATAATATTATTTGTATAATGTAAGAATTTTTCTCAAATTTGGAAACCTTATTAGTAATTGTTCCTACGTAGACGTCAAAATTTGCTCTGTACAAATTCCATTCAGTAATTTATTATTACTAAACCTAATAAGATATGAGAATGTTGTTAAATATTTGTATATTTAGTGTTATTGGACTTGTGACATGTGTACCGGCCGTACCTACGGTTATTAGCCATGGGATAACCACTGTAATTTACCTGATGTGTATGTTATCACTTAGTTTGTCCTACTATTACTATAGGAATATACCGGATGCTAGGTAAGTTATTATTATTAGAGACCTCTAGTGGCACTTTAAAGGTTTGATTTTAAAAAAATATATGTAACATATCTTAGTTGCGCTCATTTCTCTATGTAAGAAAAAATTTGATTTTTTTGTGATTTCTCTTGGGAGGGTGGTGGACCGGTACCCTCCACTAAAATAGTTATAAACCTTCCCGGGACCTACAACATATATACTTACTTTTATTATATAAAGTAGTAAAGTTTTTTTGTCTGAAGTTTAAGATCTCAATAACTACTTATCTGATAGAGTTCTCCTTTATTGGGCAGCTTTACATTGGTCAAAGGGTGGTTTTAGGCTTTTTAGTTTCAAGTTTAGGCTATTTTTCTATTCTACCCTATCATTTCAACTACAGATACCCTAGATGCTAGGCGCGCAGCCGTTAGTTTATTTAGTTATTTAAAAACTATATATTTGTTCAGCAAGGGATTATAGCAGGAGCTCTATTTTTAAATAGATCCTGATGAAATTACCAACCTCCCCCCTTCCCATCCCCCCTTAAAAACACTAAGATCCACAATGGTAGAACCCTAGACTAAATCATTTATGGGGGAAGAATCATTTATTACAGACAAGTGTCCACTCCCCTCCTCTTGAAAATTCAAAAATAGTAAGATTCAAAACTGTAATATTAAAATGAGTAAGTACGTCATTATAAAATTCAGGTACACCCTGCTAGTGGCAGCTGCCAAGAATACAGTTATCTGCTACATCATGTCATCAACAGCACTTTTCATCAGAGAATCAGCTTTAGGGACAATGGATTTAATTTCATACAGTTTAGTAGTGAAACTTCTCTTTTTTCTGTATATATGTCATTTTTTTACTTAGAACTAAAAGCAATTCAATTTAAATTTCAAAATGGAAAATTTAAAAAAATCTTGGATTGGGGCGTATTTTAAGGTGGTTGAGATACCCTCCTCCAAATTAGTTTAACAAAAACTTCCTTGGACCCATAAAAAGGTTCACTGTAAAGGAAAACCATATTGGTTCAGCAATTAGCGAGTTCCTTTTCTACAGACAAATAAAGCTTACTACTTTATATAGTAGGATAAACTGTTTAAACATAGTGATTTACTTCTGCTTATATTCCAAAAAATATTTGGTCATAAATTTTACTACTTTTATTTGTTATATTTTTATCATAAATAATAAAATATGTAAAATATATTATTTTGTTCCTGGAAACAAATGTAGAATGAAAGGTACACCTTGTTCTATTTCTAATCGTGTGTCCCAGATTATTCTATATTTTTCTTTTTGCATAAGAAGCATTTTTTCTGCCCTATTCCTACCCCTTTGAATACACAGGTGGATCCTTGAAAAACTTTTTGGCTCACTGCCTCACTAAAATTAGCGAGGCTCGCTAAAAATTTTTGTGAAAAATCCTTCAAAATCGCATAAAAAATCTACAAAAATTAAACAGAATTATCGAAGGGTTATTAACATAAGATTTTGTTTAATTTTTGTATATTTTAATGCGATCTTGTAGGATTTTTCACAACATTTTTTAGCGATCCTCACTAATTTTAGTGAGGCAGTGAGCCAAAAAGTTTTTAAGAATCTACCTCAGGTCCCCTTGATTCCAGAGTTGTAGCCTCTAATAAATAAAAAGTAAATTAATATCAAAATAAATGATTTTTTTCTCTTAAGTGTGCTAAAAAAGTGGTAGGTAATGAGAAGAATAAAACAATAAATGTGGCGTTTTTAGTAGTAGGCAAGTTGCTTACAAGTTTTCTTCTCCTAAATATATTACATATACTTGAGACAGCGTAAAGTGGCACCAAAAAAACGTCCTGCGATAAAATAATCAATGAGTGGCTGTCTTTATATTCTTTGGTAGAAAAAAAACAATATTTTTAATAAATCCATCCATCTAGCCATCAGCCCCACAGCATTAACCCATCTGTTGGAGGTTTTCCCCGAGGCCATGTGCACATTTGATCCGACCTTGCTGCTCAGTCTTAATTTGTATACAGCTTTCATGGAACTACAGATTTTCAAGGTGCAGTATCCTCTTATAAATGTAACAGGGTCTGTGTCTGTCTGTCCCGAATGATTAACCGATATGGTTCTCATTCAACATGTAGAATCTCATAGGTCCTGGGAAGGTTTATAACTTTTGGGGGAGGGTATCAACAATGCATAGAAACTGTAAGATACAATTGATGTACATTGTATAGATTTGATTCTTAAAATCATTCGACAAATAGACAGACAGATTGAATTCTTTGCTTTCAGGCATTTCTTACTCTTGACAATTCTTCCCATTGGTTTCTATCTCTTGATCATGACCTCTGGACAATTCCTCTGGCTGTTTCTGTACCTGCAGTTACAGCAGCGGTCAACTTGATCATTTTTGCTTTTTCAGGGATACCAGTGAAATCCTCATAATAAAAGTGCATTTTTAAATAATTTTTCATTTGGTAGATGAAAAAATATTTAGGAGAAACTTTAGCAAATATTATTTAATTTTATTTTGTGCTCTATGCGCTTTACAGCCCTCTATACTGATGAAAACAAACAAAGAACGTCAAGCAAAAATAATTATTAATTGGGCAAAATTTGACTGAAAAAGCTAATAAAGGTTTTTGGTATTAGATTAATTATTCATGAAACCATTCATGTTTAATTTTTCAACCTTTCTCACACTTTCCAAAACTACAAATAAAACAAAAATGGTACTGTATTTCAAAAAATAGTATTCATAACATTTTGTTTTTTTTAGTGCAATTTCAATATTAAAAAAACAACTCATTTTTATGCACACCCTTTAATTATACTTTAATTTGATGATTTCACTTGTATTCAATAGGCACCCTCTGTGATAGAACCAACATAACATTAGTTAAATCAAGATGGAAACTTAATATAGACTTAACTGCATTTAATACTACCCCATTAAGATCACAATTTTATATTGTTATCATTATAATACTACAAATTTTTATTAAAAGAAAAGAAATAATTGCTAAGATAAAGACATTTAAAAATTGCTGCAATGTTTATGCTTTTCTAATGCTGTATTTTAATTTGTCTACAACAGTTTCTTCTGTCAATATGCTAAATGTTGGAAGGTATCCACTTAAAATCCCCAGTTTGGAAAATGACAATGATCAACAGCTACAGCAAGCAAGAAAGGTAACAACTTAAACTTTTTAAAAATTGAAAGTAACAAAATTTTGTAAGTGAATCTACTTTGGGAACAATATGGCTTATGAAGAATTTTCTTTTCTTTTTGATGGCATTTAAAGTAATTTTGTACAGTTTTAATTCTAGTGTTATATGACTGTCCCTATTGTAAGTTATCAAAATTCTTAGAACATATTCTTAGAATTGAAATAGAATAATGAATATTACCACTTCTGGAATCAATCATATTTATTTCCAGGATGGAATTTGTGATACTAACACAGAATCCCCTAAAGATACTCATACTATAGAAGTAGTGACTCATGAAAATACTGACAATGACACAAAAGCAAACCCAGCATACATTCCTACTATCTACACTCCCAAGTCAAAAATATCAGTTCCTGATATTGAAATATATGAAGCTATTGAGACTATTTCAATAGTAGCAGGACCATCTTGTTATAGGCAGGGTTTTGAAGATAGAACAATTGGTAATTAATTCAACTTTGTATACTTTTACAGTCTAAAAAAATTGTATGATTTTGTAAAAAAGATTGTCAATGTTTTATAGACAATAGCTGCAAAATATAACTTAAACTACACAACTTAAAATAGACATTTTTGTGCTTTTCTTCATGGATATAAATGGAAATACAATACATGGATATTATGACAGGGGAAATTTTGTCGTCAATTTAGGTTTCAAATATAGTTTTTATTTATTGGCAAGTAGGTACCTCCAGTAGTAGATAGGGGTAGTAATAAAGGAGATTGAATAGGGGTATCATTATATTAGCCAGCTGCAAGTACAATTTTAATAGAGTAGGCAAAGATCGGGTGCAATATCCAAGTGATTATGTATTGATTGTCCTATCTTAGTAACTCTGAATAATAGGTCTGAAAATAATGTTACTCTGAACCTGGATGATACTGCTGGCAACCTGGATAATGCTGCTGACAACCTGGATAATGCTGATGACAACCTGGATGATACTGCTGACAACCTGGATGATACTGCTGGTAACCTGGATGAGAGTGTAAATCAACCAAATCCTTCGTCACAAAAAAGTTTTTGCGGGAACAGCCAGAGCAGTGATTCAGTGGGTAAAGTAGTTTCAATTTATATTCAAATTCTTTCAAACAGAGGCCTGTAGGAGAGGGTAGTATCCACCCCCCTGGCAAAATTAAGAGGGGTGAATGCATTGTTATGGGTGGACACCTATCTAATAACAAAATAACAACCCCCCCCCCCCAAATTTTAATTGAGGGGAGATGTCAAATTCTTGGCAAAACCCTGTGCACAACACTGCTTTTAAATATATAAATCTGAAAGAACGTGTTCTAACTTTTGTGATTTTAAAAAAAATACCTAGTCGGTGTTTTTAGTAAGTAGTAGATGTAAAATGATCCATTCAATTTAGATATGCAATAATTTTTCTTTGTAGACCTCTTATTTTTAAAGTAATTTAAGTTAGAAAAAAAATTAAGTTGGTTTTAAGATACTAAAACGTAACAAAAAAAAAAAAAATGCCATTATGAACAAAAATAGTAAGATCTTTCATTTGACACCCTTTTTTGAATACTGCTGAGTAATTTTTGAAAAAAATCTATTTTTGAACCCCAGTGAATCACAACTTTGAACTTTGGGATCTCGTCAAGAATGGGTTAAAACAAAATCTCAAAAGTTAGGACATGTTCTTTGGAACTTTACTAAACGTATTTAAAATCTCTGCTACAGGGTCATAAAAATTCTAAGATATAAATTATTTTCGGTTTTTTCTTCCTTATTTTGCTTAAATTCAAAACTTTTAAAATGTTCTATTTTTCATACATTTTTACAGCTAATATATTTTTTTAAAAAAAAATCAAGGGAGGGAGGGGACATTGGGCTGTTTATTACAGTAGTCTCTAAAAGTTTTATAATAACGCTTTCTTATTTTGTGGCTTAAAAACTTTGCAACTTTTATTGTATTATGATTAGTTGGTTCATTAAGATGTGTGTCACAAGTTTCAATCACTTATTGTAATCTACAGAGGGGTAATTTTGTGTAACCTTTTTGGGGTGTACCTCAATCTATCGGCCATTATCTTATCCCATTAGATCCCTGAGTTAATCACAAAGGGCCTGAGGTGAGGTTTTATAAAATTTCTGTCGTCTTCGTTCAATCAATCAGTGACATTAATGCCCCGTAGGATTTAAACAGAGTATACGACTATTTATTTAATTTTTCGCTTTTTTGGTACGGCCTTTATAGAAGAAAAACAAATTATCTTAAATACATTTTTGCTGTATATTACCTAATTAATGCATTTTTTAGAGCTGTATTAAACATTATTCAAATGGCTAAATTGATAATATAAAAAATTTTAATTCTAAGGTTGTATACTCTGTTTAAATCCTACGGGGCATTAATGTCACTGATTGATAGAACGAATACGACTGAGATTTTATAAAACCTCACCTCTGAGAAATTCATCATTCATGAAACTCCAAATTGCAATTCTAAATCAACTTTTCACTTTACAGGGCGAAGAAAGTCGTTTGCATTGACAGCAGAAGTTGGACTGAACATTACTGCAGTATGCTCACTCCTATTCTTTACATCAGTAGTGTTCGTCTTGACTACAGGAATAGTATCTTTATACACAATGGAAATTAGAATTTTTATCTTCTGTTGGAAAAAAAAGAGAAAACAAATCTAAAAATGTCCAATTCTATTATTTTATACAAAATTTTTGTTTTATTAGGATCAATGTATTTTGACAATAATTCCTCCGACATCCTCTTATTTTAGTTTTTAAAGTAAATATTTTTTTATTTTTTTTTTTTGGGGGGGGGGGTGAGTTCATTTTTTTCTAGGGGCGTTTTTTCTTGGGAGGGTGGTGGTACCATCCCCTAAAATAATTGTAAGCCTTCCTTATGACCTATTTGAAGCTATACTGTAATTGGAGAACCATATCGTCTTAGCGGTTACCAAAATCCTTTGGTACACATAGACAGACTGTCTCAACCATGACACTTTGGTTGAGCTTGACTTCCGAATTAGCGGGAAGTTCACGAGATCAGTTGGCGAACATACAAACCCCCAATACCAGGAACCATCAAGTTTCAACAGCAGGTTTGAATATAGATTTATTGATGAAATTATTTCAAAGACCTGAAATTACAATATCAATTAGTTCATAATTCCAGATATTTATAACCACGTAATCTTATTTGCTTTTTAAAAATCATTTTTCTCTACGGTAAAAAAAATCTTTGGAAACTTTGGCTTTAAAGGAAAATCATTTGGTTTAATAAATCATTGTTAAATGCAAATGATAAAGGCACATAAAAATTACTAAAACATATATTAAACATAATTAAGTTTCATGCTTAGCTGGCTAAAGCCTTTTTAAAACCACATATAATCGTCCTATACACCATACTTCTTAATCAAATTAACAAATTCTACCTGAAGCTCTTATGGTTTCAAATCCCTGGTATACTAGGGTCGTTCACACACAATGAGACCAATGATAGGCCCAATTTTGTTCTCCGAAATCTTCACACTCTCATATCTCATTCAAAAGTAAAGAACGTGCGCATCCAAAATAAACAAACACTCTATGCCGCGCCACATTATGAAAGGAAAGCCCTAAAAGACGACATTTGCGCTTTGATTTTGGTTTATGATAAGGAATTTAATTTCGAACTTGATAAACACAAAGCTTCCTCGAAAAGAGGTTAAGACACACCCCCCGTTTGAAAGTCAAATTAACTTCCTTAACGAGATTCAAGGTTTTTTTCGCGCTGAGCACTAGCAACATTTCTCACTAAACTCAACTCACCATAATCACATGAGAATGGCCACATCCCGAAAACGTGACAATTTTGCTCCTAACTAAATGAAACCCCGTGAAATGCATACACAATATTATACTCCTCACTAGGACTCATAATACCTCACATTTTAGGATAGAAGGATGGGAATTGGTTTGTACCATACAACATTCCATGCACATGACAATCACAAGATCACATACACAATCCTAAAATAGATAATCCTATTAATCATGATGTTGTAAATATAACAACTATACTAAATAATAATCATTTCATAATCAATAGGCAATAAATCATTATTAATAAATCAATAAGTACCTACGAAATCAGGTTGAAATGTAAATGTAAACAAATAATGTAAAAATAAAACGAAATAAATCTTAGACAAGAAAATTAAGATTTATAGGTACTTAAAACTAAATTTGTTAAGCATCAAAAAGAGTAGTAAGAAAAAATTTTTCAAAATCCTTGGGCAGAAAGTTTTTCAAACCTAATGAATAAGAACTGTAATATCTTAATCAACAATAAAACTTTTTAATACTTAAAGAATAGCAAAATAATAATATCTTCGTTAGAATTTTCATTGAAATTATGAAAAAAATACCAATTTTTCTTTGTAAAAAAAATATGAGACTTTAAATATGAATTTTCAATCATTCCTTGATCTAAATAAAAATGTTCTACTTGATTGAAATTCATATATAATTTTAAAAATCTGCTAAAAAATACTTGATTTTTTTCTTAGAATAAATATCGAATCACGCAACCTCGACACATTTATTCCTTTTTGTTAAACTTTTCCGGTAAGTTTTAAAATGAATTGTACTTTTGAAAAGAAATTAAACTCAATAAAATTAAATTTGAGCATATGAAATAGAAGAATATTTAATCGCATTTCATTTGATTCTTATTTTAGGCATAAAAATAGGCATATGAAAAATGTGGCTTTTTACTAAAAAAATCTCAATTTCCATAAAATAAGAATCAATTATTAATCATAATTTTTAACAACTGCCTGACTGATACAGCATGTTCTTCTAGGGGAGATTTATCTGTCAGTCTGAACAAGACTCTTGCAGTCTTTCTTCCATCCTCAATTCTCGTCACTCGGCCCATCCTCAAACATCTCATCAGTGGATTGGTACTCGTAACCAGAACTATATCTCCGTCAGCTAGTGGCTCCGCCATCTCATCCTTCCACTTGGACATCCGTAATATCTTCGGTAGGATCTCCTGGCGGTAGGCAGTCCAAAACTGGGCAGATAAATCTTCCAACAACTTCAACCTGGAGGAAATTTGGTCCTCCGGTTTCATCGCCACATTGCACAACGGCTGGCGGTCAACATTTCCCAGCAGCTGGCCAGGGGTAATCAGCCGCCAATTCTCCACGTCGTTCGCAGCTTCAATCGTCAGTGGTCTGCTATTCATAATTTTACTGACCTCCGCCAACAGCACCAGGAGCTCGTTGAAATTAACAGAACTATTCACCAACTTCTTGGACAGCAATCTCTTGGTTAATCCCACCATTTTCTCAGCCTGCCCAATATAATGGTGGGCTCGGGCCGGGATCTGAGACCAAGAAAACTCTACCTGGCTGCCCAACTTCTGCTCTAAAACCTTGCGAGCACCGGATAATTGTGTGCCCATGTCGCTTACTATGATCTTCGGCAGACAATGAACAGCTTCCAACTTGCGCAGGGACAACAGGATACTGCTGGTATCATACTTTTCCAAGGCATCTAACCACAACGCCCCTGAGAATCTGCAGACCACCACGAACACCCACACCTTCTTCGTTGCTGTCTGACTCCTCGTTTTGGCGGCAGCTCTCCTCGTAACCAGCGGACCCATCAGGTCGACTTGCACAGCTTCAAAAGGCCTGCTCGGGACCAACTTGTCAGGTAACACCTCCTTCATGGTAGCACGACATTCCTTAGCCCTCTCAACACTGCAGGGCCAACATTTCTTCACTTCCATGATGGCCAACCTCCTTGCCTTCACAATCCAGCACCAACGGCGGCTCTCAGCTAAAGTTCCACGGACACCAGAGTGAAGCTCAACATGCGCTTCTCTCATAAAAACAGCAGCTAACCAATTACCAGGCTCCAAAATTATTAAACCTGGCATGTCTTCAAATATCATTTTACGGCCGCCAGTAATGGCGTCAATGACTGGCTGTCCACGACCAACCATTTTAAGAATCCTCATCTCCCTGGTCACATAATTTCCTCCGGGACCAACGACAGGCCAGGTCAATGATACTTCATGCACTAATGGATTTAATGACGCATAATTGCCTTTAGCGTCATTTATCCACTCATCCTCTTGGCTTCGTGACACAATGAAAAGTTCCGCCGCCGCCATAAAATTGTACAAAGACGGCTTGTACACAGAATCTGCGGCTGCTACATGACTACCAGCGGCTGTAGCCTTACCTTCTTGTCTGCTCTTTAGCTTCTTCAACCAGGTGCTCGCAACTTGCAGGACAGCTGCCATAATACGTTTGGCCTGTCCAAATGATCTCCTGTGCTTAAACCTAAAGACATCTTCAGCGGCTTCTCCGGCAACTTTCATTGAACATAACTTAACCATTTTGGTATTCAACTCCTCTGGGGGTAAAACCTGCTTGACTTCTTCGGCAGTTTTCACCGGCCACGCACTTTCATCCTGGCGCAACCATTCTGGGCCCAATCTGTACCTGGAACCTGGTCCCAAATCTGATACTTTGCAGGTGCTTCTGGTGCCCAAATCTGCAACGTTTTGCGTCCCCGGGACCCACCTCCAGTCATCCTTGTTGGTCGCAGATTGAATTTCTCCAATACGATGAGAATTAAATGTGTTCAACATAGCACTGT
This sequence comes from Acartia tonsa, assembly GCF_053477335.1. Classification (NCBI taxonomy): domain Eukaryota; kingdom Metazoa; phylum Arthropoda; class Copepoda; order Calanoida; family Acartiidae; genus Acartia; species Acartia tonsa. Next base: position 43,116,470 of record NC_137272.1, read on the forward strand.
TGGAAACTATTTGTGATAAAACACACGATGAATCAGTAAAGTACATCACTCTGATAACATCAAAGGGCAGGGCATCTCTGACGGACTTTGCCAACCTTGTGGACATCTGGCACCCCATCAATTCAAGGCGTGGAATTGACTCACACTTGACCGGCGCAACTCTTGACTTGGTGGCTAGCAGAAACGTTTCAAATCCTTGTCTAGTTGGCCACCTCAAATATGCATTAGATGCATAAGCCTCTGATGACCCATCCGAAAACATCATCAAGGATGGAAGGCCAGTTGGTTCATCCGGGACCACACAACGGTCAAACTCCAATTTAGCGACCTCAGCTCTGTCCTCCAGCGACTGAACAAGTTCATCCCGTAGACTTTTTGGAATGAAATCTTGCCAGCCCAAATTCAGCAAACATGTTTTCCGCAGGACAAGTTTAATTCTCAACAGAATAGGGCTGCAAAGCCCGATCGGGTCGAAGGTTTGGGCGGCGAACCTGTGGACCATCTTCTTTGTCAGATTCTCGTCCAAGGCGTCCTGGAGGTTGTACAAATCAGCATCCTCTTTCACCTTCCTTCCCTTGACTTTACCATCTTGATTGACTCTTGTGGCGATGGACAACACATCGGTGGCTGGCTTCCATATCAGCCCGAGAACCTTGGTAGGCTGGCAATCATCTCCAGAATAAATGACTTGTTTGAAGGAAAAACTACCTTTGCCGATAATCCTGTCGGCCTCTTTCATCATCTCCTTGGCTTCTGGCTTCGATCCTGCTCCCGAAATAACGTCATCTATGAAGCTGTGCTTCTCAAGCTTGACTGCAACTGGAATCTGAGGTAACTTGAATTCCTCATCAGGGTAGGTAGGTATTTGTGGCTCCTTCCATAATTCAGGTTTGGCAACAATTTCACTACCGTTTATTTGTCCCTCTCCATACATCTCCTTGACCTCTGCTTCACTCTTTCCGCCGAACAGGCGGGACGTCAACTTCAGGGCTGTAACTGCCAAATTTCCCGCAGCTAACTCGCCGAAATTTACAACTTTGGTCAGGTAAATTTCAAGTGGACCGTCTGGCGTCGGGGAAAATAAAACTCTCTTCATCTGGCTGTCGAACTCTGTGGCCAGGATGGAGTTATAAAACTTGGAGATATCCGCGGTTATACCAACCTTGTAACCGCGGAAAAGCATCAAATGATAAAATATCTTCTGCATTGGCGGCGGGCCTCCCAGCATTATGTTATTAAAACTGGTACCCTTAAACGTCAGAGAACTATTTGCACACAATCGCATGGGTGTGGAACTTGAATCCTCCTTGAAAGCAACCACTATTGATGAACAAGACTTAGGTCCTTCATACTGCAATTCTTCAGGCGTGGCTTTTTGAAAAACGCCTCTTCTTATGGCGTCGTTGAATACCTCCACATACATTCCATAGGTACCTTCCTTGACCATCCTGGCACGATCCTTTTCAGCGATTTTGCGGGCTAAACTCTCATTGTAAGGTAAAGTGTGAGGATCTTCAATATAAGCATATTGACCTGTCCACTTGTTGGACTGCAAGTCTAGTGTTAAACCTGCCTCAATTATCCTCTGCCTCTCACGCTGGTCCCAGGTAGTGCCGTCGGCCATAGCCTTGCACTCTTGACAAGCAGTACATCCTGGACAAAGTGCCTGCGGCTGTACGCCAAACGATTCAGACGTCAGAAAGTCTGGCAAAGTGCCTCCACTGACACTGACAGCCTTATAAGCCGACTTTTGATCTCCAGCTCCACCATCAGCACTCGTACAGATAAAACCACTACCAAAAATGGTTCGCCACAACATAGACTGGCCCACTTTCTGGTAGGTTGAAGGAAACACGTCAGGATGTGTATTTCCAATGATGATATCTAAGCCTCCACTAATATATGTAAACCTTTCTGGCGGCATTTTAAATATCTCGGCGGCAGTTTCGGGGTGGACCGAGCGCATCTCGTTGGCCCCGCCGAGGGTAGGCATGACAGCTGCCTCAAACTCCCTCAGATTGCCGTCCCTATCCTTCAAATAAAACACAACATTGCGGCAGGAAGACTCACTGCCATCAGCTACAGAAATAGTTGTATATCTGCCGGTAGATTTCAGCTTCAACTTGTTGGATAACTTCTCAGACACAAGTGGCAAATTTGCCCCGGAGTCAAACATTACCGTGGCGTGGCAGGTGCCGCCGCCAGGTGCTACAACAGGAACTAACTGAAGTAAGAAGGTACAGGGGCTGGGTGCAGAACTTGACTTGTAAACTGTATTCACACCAGCACTAGCCTCATGGAGCAACCTGGAATGGTATCTGTCGCAATTATTGGTACCACAAACACCAAGCTTCTCAGATTTATTACACTTGTCAGCAGTATGGCCGTCGCACAAGCAGAGTTCACATAACTTCTTCTGCTGGACAATTTTCTTTCGGTCAACCACATCCATCTTCTTAAACGTGAGGCAACGGAAAATCGGGTGCTTCTCCTTGCAGCTCTCCACAGGACATGCACTGTTCCACTTGGAAGCCTTGTCCTTCCCAGCCTTTCCATTCTTATTGTCGCTGCGGCCAGATACTTGCGCGGCGGCAGCTCTGTCACGATTTCTCTTGCCGGCGCCACTGTCATAGGACATATCACCGGCCAACATGGCACCCCTGGTCCTCTCCAGCAGTTCAACAATCTTCGGGATGTTTGGTTGGTTCATGCTACCTAGCTCCATCATAATTTTGTCTCTCAAATTTTCAGGGCACTTGTCTTTAAAAATATGAATGAGAGTTAGGTGGTTGTAATCCTTAGCTGCAGAACCAACGATGGCTTCTACCTCCTGCATCATGCTCTTGAAGGTAGCAATTGCGCTAACCACGTCCACAGGTTTATCCACAGGTTTCATCTTGTTCAACTTAGTTAAAATCCTCATGAACCGGCGAGTGTTTGATAAAAACATCTGGTCAAGAAACGCCCATTGTTCATTGTGATCTCTAATCGCTGACACTTGCTTGCGTAGTTCCGGGTTGGTTATCACCTTCTCCATACACAACATCAGACTTAACCTCTGGTCAGCAAATCCATAACCAGAGCATAGATCCTTAAAGACCTGTTTAAAGTTTGGGTAATCCGTGTCAGTACCGTCGAACGACGGCAACAAACTGTTGTCCCAGCGCCCATACTGCGGGTTGGAACTCCGAATATCCACGGCAGACATACTTCTGGAGAGCATGGCAGGTGTCCCACTCTCATCCAGATTAGATGAACGACGTTCCATCTCTCTAAGCCTTCGGTACATATCACGTACTTCTTGGCGCAACTCCACGGAAATTTTAAGCACTCCCATGTCCATCTTCACCTTCTCAATGACGTCGAGGTTCCTGGCGACAGTGCTTGACCTCGCGTCATCTGAATCATTGTCAAGCCAGTACAGAATTTTTGTACACTGCTCCAACGACGCATAAACTTTATCTGCAACAGTTTTCTGTTCACTAGCTTCATCCAAATCACGCTTAAACTCGCGCAGCTCACTAGTCTCCACGGCAGGTTTTAGACTTTTTATTAGGTCAGATTGGTCCTTGACCTCACTAAAAATGTCACGAATTGATTTTACAGTCACATTTTCACATGAACTAAAACTTTGGCAGGCTTTTAGATTGTCATAAAACACTTTTAACTGTTCATCAAAAACTTCTAGCCTTTCACTGCCAATAGCGATAGCTCGCTCAATTTTCTGCTTTTTGGTTAGTGGCATATTGATTCACTAGGTACTTATTTCACAGAAAAATTGTCACAGTTTATTGCATCAATAATTCACTGGATGCTATTGATCTCTTGATGAATGCTAACGCCTATTCATCAGATACTTTGAAATTGTCTCAACCATGACACTTTGGTTGAGCTTGACTTCCGAATTAGCGGGAAGTTCACGAGATCAGTTGGCGAACATACAAACCCCCAATACCAGGAACCATCAAGTTTCAACAGCAGGTTTGAATATAGATTTATTGATGAAATTATTTCAAAGACCTGAAATTACAATATCAATTAGTTCATAATTCCAGATATTTATAACCACGTAATCTTATTTGCTTTTTAAAAATCATTTTTCTCTACGGTAAAAAAAATCTTTGGAAACTTTGGCTTTAAAGGAAAATCATTTGGTTTAATAAATCATTGTTAAATGCAAATGATAAAGGCACATAAAAATTACTAAAACATATATTAAACATAATTAAGTTTCATGCTTAGCTGGCTAAAGCCTTTTTAAAACCACATATAATCGTCCTATACACCATACTTCTTAATCAAATTAACAAATTCTACCTGAAGCTCTTATGGTTTCAAATCCCTGGTATACTAGGGTCGTTCACACACAATGAGACCAATGATAGGCCCAATTTTGTTCTCCGAAATCTTCACACTCTCATATCTCATTCAAAAGTAAAGAACGTGCGCATCCAAAATAAACAAACACTCTATGCCGCGCCACATTATGAAAGGAAAGCCCTAAAAGACGACATTTGCGCTTTGATTTTGGTTTATGATAAGGAATTTAATTTCGAACTTGATAAACACAAAGCTTCCTCGAAAAGAGGTTAAGACACAGACATCCTGTAACATTTATATAATGATACTATGACTTTCCAGGAGATGGCGGCTATGTTGTGGCTCAGCTAAGAAATGTCGTTGTTTTTGGAGTCCCAATCTTTTGGGTGGCCAAGAACAACAATGTCAGTGGCTTTCTTTGGCTCAGATTCTCTCAGTGGAAACAAAAATATGGATATTTTGGGTAAAGTCTTTTTCGTGGCATTGCCTTGGCCTTTTTGGGTTTTGATAGGTTATTTTAGGTTGGGTTATATTGGGTTAGGTGATTGGCCCGCAGGGTTAAAGCCCCCCGCAGTGGCTAGTAATAGGAGAAAAGCTACAGTGAAAATACGAAGACACGCCCCTTAAGGGCCGTTGCCACGAAAGGGACTATAACCGATATTCTTAATGTGAAAACTGAACACAATGTTATTTAGCTTTTCAGGTGCTTTCCCCCAAAGTGCACAAAGTTTGAAGGGGGGGGGGGGGAGGGGTAGTTTTTTTCTTGATGCCCCTCACTTGCAGGAGGCCCTTAACCTGCCAGGTTGCTTTGTTACCATTTTAATACAAAAACAAATCTATAGTATAGATTTATATACAGAAAACTACCTCCCTTTCTTTTTCAATGACCTTTTTCGTCTGCTTCTAAATTATTTTCTGCTACTTGGCTGTGTTACTATAAGCGACGCCAATGGTTGATTTTCAATGACCCAATGGAAAGGTTGCACAAGGTTGATGTGATGGGGAGATTCAGTTATTTAACCCTTTCTCCCTCTAGTGTTTTACTCAAATGTTAGAAACACAAGGCACTTCGAGGGAAACTACCTCAAAGAGAAATAATTTGCACCAAAAATTTAAATAGAACGATCAATCAAATGGTTAAATTTACTTAATATAATTGTCATTAATTAAAAACAAAATAGTTGCTATGATGTTATTTAAATGTTGAAAAAAATTGAAGAGGAGATTTTTAAAGATGAATAAATTTTCATTTGTTTAAAAATCATAAAATATACAAAATTAATTAACATTTTTTTAGTAAAGTTTTTTTTAAATATAAAAGATATGCTAAAATTTATTTAATTTGATAATAGAGTATCATTATACAATTTTCTTAATTTGATCGAAAAATATTGATTAAAAATTTTTAACATTTTTTGTTAAATAATTTTGATAATTGGTATATTAAAACAAGGATTATAATCTTTAAAAGAGGCAAATATTTGAAGAACCTAGTAAAAGTGTCTGACTCTGATTATGACGTAAAAAAATTAGCCAATGAGAGGCCAGTATACACTGTAATTGACAAATGGTAAAATTTATAGTGGCTTCTCATTGGCTAACTTTTTTTTACGTCTAAATCAGAGTCAGACACTTTTACTAGGTTCATATTTGAAAATTTTAAAAATCAACATGATTCTAATAAAGTGAAATTTATAGCTGGCTAAAATAACAATCCTTCCCACCCACCCTATACTACGTTCCCTCCCCTTCTACTGGATGAATAAACTGACCAATGAATGATGTCCATGTTAGCAACCTAAATTGACGACAATTTTCCCCTTTCATAATATCCACATATATTCTATGTCCATTACAATGTAAATTTGATTATTAAGACGCTTGGAATTTTAATATTCATTCTGATTAATTTTCTATAGAACAAAATTATCTGTCTAATTTTTGCATTTCTAACTTATTGGTTTTATAAACTGTCTAATCTAAAAGTGCGCAGTAGATATCTTGTAAGTCAGTATTTTGACGTTTTAAAAGCGAGGCTTTTCTATAATTAAGGTCGGTCCGTCCGTCCGTTCAGAACGGTTAAATTTTCGTTAATTTAGGATGTTAGAATTGTGCTATCGTTTTCAATCTTTGCATAATGATTCCTGTATTAGTTAGGTACAATTTAGAAAGTGTAGCAACTCTAAAATCGTCACCAGAATGTCCGTACTTCCATTTTAAACATGTTGATTTTCAACTTTTTAACAACAAAATTTTATGTGATATGATTATCCGATTGATCTGAAATTTGGAATGTTGATTCCTAGGACAACAAAGTACAATGTTATAAGCGTGGCATCTCTATAATAAAGTAGTAAAACTGTTAGTATGTCCTTTAATATTTTCCTGTATTTAAGCAGTTTTTCAATAAATTTACTTACAATTTTTTTCGACTTTTATACATTTATATTCTGATTATTCTGTTCCTCAAGTTTACTCGAGCACAGAAATTTTCCTTACTCTTATTTATTAAATTATTGGAATTTATCTGGTGTTGAATTTGGTTTTAAAAAGAAGATGGGAGGGTTTTAATGCTTGATAGGAACTTTGAGTGATAGTTAATAACAGTGTACCTGTAGCTGTTCTGTAGTAGTTGACGAAGAAAGCATAGATAGCCAACCCAACCAACAGTAGAACGGTCAACTTGCGCAGCTGTAGGCTACCTGTAAAGAAGACCGTAGGTCATAATCCAATAATCTAACTAGGGCAGCACCACTTTCCCCCCTATTCTAATTTTCAACTTAAAACACGGATTTCTATCCATAGACGTCCAAGGGTGGAAGTAAAGGTTTGTTTTGTACCCCTCTAAAAATTTGAAACCCCAATTTTTACCTCCCATCAAAATAAAAAGCTTGGACGTTTCTGTTTCCTACTCCCTCTAGAAGATCTAATCCCGAAGGCCTATCCCTGATGGGCTTTGTTTATCAATACTTAATCCGGTCCTACCCCAAACGTAGGAGTCCCAAACGCCGGAGTGGACAAACGCAGGAGTCCCAAACGTCGGAGTGGACAAACATAGGAGTGGGAAAAACGTCGGAGTGGACATTGCTTAAGTAAAACGTAGGAGTGTCCATTATTTTAATGATATGACAATTTTGAAATTTTTTAATACCCCTGTCTACAAAATAATGGTTATGGCCAAAGCGCTCGGCCCTCTAGCCTGCCTAGCCGCAGCGCTCGGCCCCCTGGCCTATAACCTAACCTAACCTAACTAAGAAAAATAAGGGGACTGAGGGAGGGGGGGGGGTTGTATAAAAAAATTAAAATTAAAAAAAAATTCAAAAAAAAAAAATTCAAAATTGAAAAAAAATTCAAAATTGAAAAAAATTTAAAAATTGAAAAAAAAATTTAAAAAAAAATCAAAATTTAAAAAAAAAAATCAAAATTTAAAAAAATATTTGGGACTCCTGCGTTTGTCCACTCCGACGTTTGTCCCAAAAATCCTGCGTTTGTCCACTCCGACGTTTGTCCCACTCCTGCGTTTGTCCCACTCCGACGTTTGAGACTCCTGCGTTTGTCCACTCCGATGTTTTTCCACTCCTACGTTTGGGACTCGTTTGTCGTGGAACCCTTAATCCTACCCAAAACTATTTTTTTTAGATATGTATTTCATATGTGTGCTTGTGGCCCAATTTTGATTGTAGTGAAAAAATTTGACTCAAATAGTCTAATTTTGCTGATGTTGAAACCTTTACAGATAGCTTTCCTATTACAGCCCCCCGCATAAAATGAATTGAAAATGAGGTTTTGGTAGTAGTTTTTTCCATATGTTTAAAACCTGCAGGGTGCCAATACCCCCTCATAATTTTTTTTTAGAATAATTTGAAAATAAGGTTTGGGGTGGTAGTTTTTTCCACTATGGTCAAAACCTGTGGGCTACCAAATACCCAATAAAACCTGACATAAAGTCATAAACATAAAACTAACCTAACTAAATTTAAATTAAAAGTAAGTTGGTTGAGGGGGGGGGGCGGGGGGGCGTTCATTTCTTAACAAATTACTTTGTTTGAAAGATGTAAAGCTTTTTGTGTATGATTATTGATGGAAAGATTAATCTAACACCCATTGTCCAATCCCTTGAAGAATACCTGTCATGGTGTGCTTACATTTCCGCCAACCCTTCATTGTTCATTATTTGTTGGTTAGCTTGTAGGAACAACATTGAATTTTCTTAAACAGTTATCAAAGATGTTTTTAGCATAAAATACTTTGTATCAAAATATCTCAGTAACTACCAAGGATATAGGGATAAAACAATGGGGTATTAATTCAATTTGAGAGTTCTTGAGTTGTAACACCTGACCAAATTGTAACCAGGGACAAGGGTCTAGCAATATGACAAGCAATTGTAAGTGAAAATTTTACCACAACCCACTTACTTCTCCACCCCCCGCTTCTTACCCACTTCCCTTTAGTTGCAGAACAAAATAAGTTTTACGTCAGTATTACGCCACAAAATTATCTAAATTTTCAGCAATTTCAAATGGAAGTAACTTGCTGAATCACAGCCCCTAGCTAATTGTAACCAACAAATGAATTAAATTGAAAAAAAAATTGTTGTACAGGTTTCGTGATTTTGGGCGCAATAATTTGTAATAGTGCCAACTTTTTTATCTGCACACCAAATATTATTTTAGGTTTATTTCACTTGTTGGCTATAACTTTTTTTTGTTCAAAAATTTATTAGATTAAGATGATATTTTTAATCATATTTTTATAAGAAATGATTATATTGGACATTTTTTCCATTTCCAAAGTGAATAATATTTATTACAAAATGCCGCCAATCAACAACCAATAAGAAAACATCGGAGAAAATTATATTGTAAGGCATATTCCTGTATTCAAAATGGATACGGTAATCCATATTTTCTTGTATTAAAAACAATAATAGAATTTAATATTAATAACCAATATGAACTTGATGAATATCAGCACTGGACTATCTTTATTATACTAGAAATGACAAGAATGCTTTCTAATATATAAACTGCTTTACATATAAATTAAGTAAATAAATAATATATACTCAAATAACTTATGGGCACCTCGAATTATAACAAAAATGGATATGTAAATGAGTTATTCACTAAAATCAAATCTAGCATTAATAAATATTGATTAAAAGATCGCGCATTTAATTTATGTTTACGGTACTCACCGAGAGCCGAGTTAATAATCTTTCAGGGGACATTAGATCAAACCATAATGTGCTTGATCTTGTCCAAGTACAAAAGTTAAAAAAAACAATCAATACTATTGGTAATCAATTAATCAAACCTGATTTGATTTATTATTCAATTTATGTCTATTTCTTGATTATTCTTTTGATTCGTATCGTAGTCTTTATTATAGTTGTAGAAAAAATCTTTTGTTGTTAGTATCCTCTAAAGATTGCAAATGCATGAAACTTTAATTTAATGATAATTAAAATTGAAGTAAAAAAAGTTGTTTTAGTGTTCTATTTTAACTAATTTACGATATTTACTTTTCCATTATTCCCAGGCGAATTTCACTGGACTCGAGGTTCTTCTTTCCTTCCTGCCTCAATTAATACTTTACACATACTTAACTTATCAACAAATACATATAAGGTTTATGAAGCGAAGTGGAAAAAAGGTTGCATTTGCGCTATCGGTAACGTCAGGTTCGAGTTTGGACCACACATACTAGAGACGATAAAAATGATACTTACTGCTGCCTCTAGTAGAATTCCTATAAACAGGCGCAATTCATTAACATGAACAGTTAGGACTTCCAGACAAAAGGCATACATTTAAAGAAAGTGTTGATTGTCTGTTGGGTAATCCAATACCAATCGGGCGCATGGTATGTGGAGACGGCTCGAGCCCGAGGTGACACCACGCCCCAAAGAGGTTATTGTAGCGTTAGGTTGAGATTGATATGGACTTGAATTACAGGGCAAATAGTTCAAATGTAATTTTAAAAAAACATGGATCTTTAGGGATAAGACAATTAACGAAAAATTAATATTATGAACAAAATTACCCCAACAATAGACTGAAATGATTAATTGAAATGTTTGGATACTAAAAGTTTGGAACCAACCAATCAAAATTCCAAAAAAGTACCCAATATTTTGAGTTAAAAAAAAATGAGGTTATAAACTCATTATTAGATATGATCGTCCTTGTCAAAGTATTTTTGTCCTCATGATAATTTGACCCAATTAATATGGTGAGTCTAAAGGGAAAGTAAGAAAGTCCAAAGTCATGGAAAATGGAATGTGATTCTGACAAACAATACTAAGTGAAAATTTTCCCTTCACCTTTTCTCCCCTTCTTGCCCACATCCCTTTCAGTTGAACAAAAAAAATAAGTTTTACTCCAACAAAATATTTAATTTTTGGCAATTTCAAATGAAATTAATTGGCTGAATAGCAGCCCCTGGTCCAGCGTAAAAGTATCAACCTTTTTATTATTTACACATACATGGGAGGGGGGGGGGGGGAAGAGACATGCAATCTAAAATAATTGTACCAGGACTTCCAGACAAAGGTTTTGCAATTAATGCGTTGTTTGTCTGTTGGTTGTGTTCTAACCTAATATCCAGAAAAGGAGAGATTTGCTTCCATTTGATTTCCTTGATTGTTGGTCTTGACGTTAGAGTGTCATGGACAACAGCGAAGATGATTAAAGTCCCTCCACAGATTATGACGTCATACGATAGAATAACCAATGAGAGGCCAGCATAAATTTTACCATTGGTCAATTACAGTGTATAATGGCCTCTCATTGGCTATTATTTTGTATGACGTCATAATCTATGGAGGGACTATAATCATCTTCACAGCAGCCTCGCCCGTAGGAGGTAATCGACAAGTTAATCAATATATTTCGTCATAAGAATGACATTATGTCGATGATATATATATAGTCATTCACCTTTGCTTCATGCGCTGTAGTCGACATTAATGACGTCAGCCATAAGAACTTTTATATAGAAAGGGTGAGAACATTGAACTGGTACCCAAAGTTTTATAAATATATGCTCTTTCGTTCATTGACTTCAAAACTTTGGGTACTTTTATTTAATCTTGATTGGTTGGCTTAAACTAGCATAATCATTAAGGATTCATTTTAAAATTTAATTGTTATTTATAATACTTTTCTCTATCTCTGTGCTATGTGTGTACTATCTATCTACTTTACATACCAATATTTGCTGGTGTGCCATCCGTGGCGCAAAAAAGGTTCTAATAAGACATACCGGTAAATTGATGTACATTACCAATAATGATATACAAAACTACCCATACTCTGGACTACAATTAGTGGTTGAAATATTTGGATACTCAACTTAATGAATCAACCAATCAAAATTCGTTCGTTAAAAGTCCTCAAGTTGCTGAGCCAACAAATAGGAAAACGTATATATATATTATAAGACTTTTGGGGCTAGAGTAATAAGCTGCCCGATGTCCCCTCCCTCTCTGAAATTTTTAACGATGAATTGTAAGTTGAAAGTGAACAAGGATGACAACATCCATAAAAGAAAAGCACTGAAACGGTAGGACAAAAGGGCATTAAAATTTGTAGAGTGTCAGCACTGAATAATCAGAATATAAATGTATAAGAGTCGAAGCAAAATTGAAAGTAGATTTGTTGAAAAATTGCTTCATGTAGGATAATGTTTAAGGACATTTCTACATTTTTAGGATTTAATTATAGAGTTGCTCTTCGCTTATGATATGTACTTTGTTGTCCCAGGATTAGTATACCAAAAATCAGATCAATCGGATAATTATATCATATAAAAATTTGTTGTTAAAAATGTGAAAAAATCAACATGTTGAAAATGGACGTAACGTAAAATGTAACGATTATAGATTTGCTACGCTTTCTAAATTGTACCTAACTCCTACAGGGATCACCATGCAAAATTTGAAATCGATAGGACAAGTCTAAAGAACCTAGATTAACGAAAAACACGGACGTAAGGACCGACCCTAATTATAGAAAAGCTTCGCTTTTAATAAGACAGTCGGACAGAAAGACACCTATGAATGATATTTGCAACAAAATATTTTTTTGCGGAAGTAATGGGGCAACTATCGGTGACTATGGTTATCTATTCTTTGCTAAACAAACAGCTTTCCTATTAAATATAGGGGGGAGGGGGAAATAAGTCTCTATGGGTTTATTATAGCAAAGCTTTTCTATCATCAAGGTTGGTCCGTGGGCTAATTACTTTAATTATGGAATGTTAGAGTTGTCCTGTCTTTGTCAAACTTGACATGATGATTCCTGTAACTGCTGGGCACAATTTAAAGTTTTGTAAAATAACCTAAATTAAATAATCCTAAAGTAGTAAGGTTTTATGTCTATATATTAAGATTTTAATAATTACTAAACCGATTGAGTTCTCCATTTCAAGGAAGCTTCACATAGAACCCGAAATGTTTACAAGCAATTTTCTTATAGATGGTTTTAGGCCAATTTTTGCTTTACCTATTTCTTAAAGTACAAAGCCCATATAGATGCTAGGGACGTATTTTTGAATAAATATTGAATGTATATACATCAAATTAGTAAATATTGATATTCATTATTTGTAGATGTAGTAACGATAAATTAACAAGGATGACAACATCTATAAGTAGCGAAGCTCGAAAATTATGAAGGGATATCGGGAAAAATTTACTATAGAGCAGTGTCATACAATAAACATTAATCTAAATTAAAATAGAGAAATCACAAAACCTTTAAAATCACGAAAACTTTAAAATCTAGAAATCGATCTAGCACCTTGAAACTTGATGGAAATATGTAGAATGTGAGCATATTCTATCCCTGAAAATTTCAGCCCTCTTGAAAAAAAATTGAGAAAATCACGAAAACTTAAAAATCTAGGAATCGATCTTGCATCCCAAATAACAGACAGATTGACAAAACAATGTATAGATTAGATGGGCATAAGTAATGGGAATCTTCACTAAAAATTTGAGCTGTCTATCTTGAATAGGAGCCGAGAAAATCACGTTTCCACCATAGCGTTACGGACGGACTGACAAAGTAAATTATAGAGTAGCTTCGCTACTAAAAAGTAATGGTGTTTTGCCTGGCGATTACAACCCGCCACCTCACCCCTACCATATTATTTATTCATTTTAAAAACGAAGTAATGACAAATTTTTTCACGTGCCTAAACCATTCGGGCCAAATAATTGTGTTGCTATAGACCTGTCGGACTACCCATGTAACCAATATAACCTATCCTAACTTGACCTAAGAAAATAAACAAACAAACAAAAATTTACCCCTTTATTTACAATTTATTTCAAAATCAGGTGGGTGGGGGGGGGAGATATATATACTAAGTTATTTCAATTTTTAACAAATAAGACAATATCAATTAGTATCAAAGCACAAAATAATCATGGATGGAAAAGGGTAAGTTATAAAGAGCAAATGTTGAGTGGTCAGATGTAACATGTACGACAGACCGACGGACAAAGTTGATACTAGATGCTCTTCCGATGGCAGACTGACTGACGGACGGACGTACAAAGGTAATTATAGATTGGCTTTGCTACTTAAAGACAAGTTAAGTCTTTTTGTCTGAATTTTCAGTGAAACTTTATAAAATGCTTAGGTGGCTTTAGGCTATTTTCCTGAGAGAGGTTTGGGTCGAAGCAACAAGTAAATGAAAACAAAATAATCAAAATTATTTTTTTTCTCTTTTTTTTGAGATTGTGTTATTTAACATTTCTAGAAAGTTTTCTTATTTGCAAAGTTTTTTTTATAAAGAATTAAGTTAACCTTTCATCATTTCATGTAAACCTCAAAAAAGTTTAACATTTAATCTTATAAATTTATTTCCATGGAAAAACACACACTATAGAAACTTTTTCATTTACAGAAATAATAAAGGTTACTTTTAATTAATAGTTTTCATTTCTTTTATCTTTATTTTGAGACAATCATGAAACAAGGATGACAACATCTATAAGAAGCGAATCGATCTAGCACCCCAAATAACAGACAGATGGATAAAACAATGTATAGATTAGATAGGCATATATGTCATATTTGTCTCTTTTATTCTATGCTGAAAAGGTCAGCCGTCAAATTTAAATATGAAGTGATCTGAGAAAAAGAACGAGAACAAGTATCTACATAAGAAAGAGAGCCACAAATATTAAACAATATCTTGTAAAAAAAGAACAGTTAAATATTTTACAATAAGTATGTATAACTTTAAACATATATCATTTATAAACACTATATATTATTAGTAGTGAAGTCCGTCCGTCCGTAACGCTATGGGGGAAACCTGATTTTCTCGGCTACTATTCAAGATGTTTTTAGTGAAGATTCCCATTATATATGCCAATCTAATATATACATTGTTTTGTCCGTCTGTCTGTTATTTGGGGTGCTAGATCGATCCCTAGATTTTTAAGTTTTCATGATATACAGGTTGCGTGATTTTAAAGGTTTCGTGATTTCCCTAGTTTATAAAATTTAAAGTTTATTATATAACACTGCTCTCTATTAATTTTTTCACCGATATCCCTTCATCATTTTTGAGCTTTGCTACTCATGGATGTTATCATCCTTGTTTTTTTCTTTTATTAAGTCAAAGTAAGATTTATCAACCAAACCTAAATTATAGAGTAAGAGCGCTTTAAATAAATATTTAATTAAAAATTAGGCAGAATAAATAAAAAAGGTTGGGATATAAAAACAAAGGGCATGCAATTAAAAGATCAGTTGAGAGAGGGACACAGGATGAGGGCTCCGTATTTAGAGTCTTTTCTTGTCTTGACTCTTATAATACAAAGCATAAATGGACAAGTCTTGGATACAAATAATCTTGTTAAAAGGTATTTCACCGTTAATCATGATATACAGTGTGTTTTTTATGAGAACTTTTTTCAAAGGAATTTTACCCCACTTATAGTTATCAGAATTTAATAATTAATGGCTTATTTTCTTCGTTTTTTAAGACAATTAATAGAACAACGATAAAATATATAAGTTTTTATTAAAAAAGTACAGTAAAATATAAAATACAAAACTTAGGTGTCAACATCTAGGACACAACCCAATCTTTCCAGATTTTGTATAATTTTTTGAGGAACACGACTCCAGTGACGTCATATTTTTCTTTCCCGAAAAAGGTAAGGGGGGAAGAAAATCTCTTCAAAAGAGATGGGGAAAACCCCCTTTTCTCCCATCTCTTTTTTTCTTCCCCCCTTCCCTTTTTCGGGAAAGAAAAATATGACGTCACTGGAGTCGTGTTCCTCAAAAAATTATACAAAATCTGGACAAGATTGGGTTGTGTCACATCTAGAAATGGTTTTAGCGCATTTTTCATATGCTCAAATTTTCTACCCTTTGCAAGAATGGCTGCAAAACGCTTCAAAGTTGAGATATAGAACTAAAAGTTTATACAGATACCATTGGGGAAGTCTATCAGTCTGAAGAAGTTCGCTGCCCCCCCCCCAAAAAAAAAATATAAAAAATTTCTGTTTCTTTTTTAGAACTAATTATATTTTTTCACTTAGAGGTTAAATTGTATAAAAAATACTTTTATTTAATTTAAAGAGTTTATCTTTAACATTAACCAAAAAGGTAGACGTTGTCTATGAATATTTCTTAAGGAAAGCCAAAGAAACTTAAACTCTTTTTGTCAGCCGTTCCAATATCTTAATTAACACACGCATTAAACATCAAATTAATTTTAGGTCTACAAAGAATATGAGTACTATGGAAATATTAAATCACGGTAATTATTTTTAGTAGCACAGCTTATCTATAACTAGATTATATTCGTTAGTACGTCCATCAATCCTAACGTCAATCTAATTTTGCATTTTTTATACCTATTTGTTTTGTTTGTATCCCTTTAAATACAAAATTAGTAGAGTGAAGATTGCTTTTATTGGAAACAATGTAGAAAACAAGGATGACAACGTCCGTCTGTACGAATCATGAAGTGGGGGAAATGTGATTTTCAAGATACAAGGCTGAAACTTTTTGACAACATTCCCATCAATATGTTTTTAAGCAGGTTTTTAGCCGCTTTTTCTTTTTACAACGAATTTTCTCGGCTTCTACAAAAGATACACGGCTGAAACTTCTGGCCAATATTTCCTTCATTATGCACCATAATTAGGTATAGAAAATCTATGGTTGTTTTAATCAACTTTTTTATCTTTAAAGACATAAACCTTTTTTTAAGGTTTCATGATTTTAAGTTTTTGCATTTTCTCTCTCTTTCTTTTCTTTATTATGATAACAGATAATCTAATATATAACTCACTTTGTTCATTTGTCATGTCATAATATATTTTGTGCTTCGCTACTTATGGATGTGTCATTCTTATTTTCTATTCATTTAAATAATAAGGGACGGGGGCATAGTGTTTTTTTTGGCTGATTTGGGGATTTTTTAACTTTATGAGTCACAAATGCCAACAAAAGCTTAGTCTATGTAAAAATAAAGTTAATACCTTTCATATACAAGTTATAGCTTATGTAATATAACATATTATATACATATTATTGTGATTTTAATAAGAAAAATGTCCTTAGAACTAATCTACTCATATGGTTAAAAATTCGAAATTTCGATGAGCTCCAAATGGATTTCCTATTCTAGCCCTAGTTTCCTAAAGTGTACAGCAGATAACCCAATTATTGCAGATCCTTTTTTCAGCTACTCCGGAAATTTGCGAAAACAAAGCGATTTATACATTATACATTCAAAATTTTAATGTTTAAAATTTTAATTTTTTTTGGAAGTTTGAAGCTTTTTTAGCTAATAGCAAATTTCGAGATAGGACGCGGACGCTAGGTACACTTTCGAAAACTAAATTATGGTTCATCGAAATTTCTTATATTATTCTGTTAAAAAGAAAATTTTTTTTAACATCGACTTAGACCTCAATCAAAACTTTTGGAGAGTTTTTAAGGTGTACATATATGATTAATATACATATTATATGCTTTCAATAAATAGTATACAGGGCACGGCAGCTACGCATCAGCTGTGACTAAGCTGTAAATTTTAACCCATTTTGATGCTTTAAATATCTTTGATAAGAGGGATTGTCATACTTGGGTCAGGTTCGACGTTTTAGTTGATATTTAAAATTGTAAAAGGTTTGCCTGAGGTATACAGGCTGCCGAGCCCTTTTACAATGTCCTTAAAAATTATCCTGTAATTATTCAGTTTTTTAACAAATTGTGTTAATGTTCGTTTGTCTTACCGTTTTAGAGCTTCGCTTTAATGGATGTTGTCATCCTTGTTATTTTCAAATTTTAATAGTTGGATGGAGAGTTTAAGTAATACCTACAGTAAATGAATGTGGATTCATGGACTACTATTAAATTTAGAAACCAATGCCATTGAAAGGAAAGAACAATATAAATCAAGTATTTTAAACAAAGTTAAAGGACTGACATGAAAAATAGTGGCTTATAAATCAAATTTAATTTAAATGTTTCAAAAATACAGAAAGGAAGACATACACACATTTATAAAAATTGAGCAGCTTTGTTACTAAAACTATTTCATAATAATCATTGTACATATATATATTTTCAGTATATCCTATAATATAAAGTACTAAGCTTTTTTTGTGTGTAGCGAAGGATCTCACTCATCACTGAACCGATATGGTTCTTCTTTAGAGGGAAGCTTCTTATAGGATGGTTTTAGGCTATTTCATTTTTATAAATAAGCCTGGGTATTGTTTTAAGCTATTTTTCTCCCTTCTATATCCCTTCGAATACCCTAGATGCTAGGGGCGCAGACGTTAGTTTTATATAGTGTAGATTACCATCAATGAGGTAAATCTTTACCCCGCCTCCCCCCCCCCCAAAAAAAAAGATGTCTATCTAAAATTACAGCGAAGCTTTTCTATAATTAGGGTCAGTCCGTACGTCCCTGAGTCCGTAACGTTAGCTTTTTCGTTAACTTAGGCATGTTAGAATTGTTCTATTGATTCCTGTATTAGTTCTGTACGATTTGGAAAGCGTATCAACCCTATAATCATTACCAGAATGTCCATACGTTTATGTTGATTTTTAACTTATATTATAAGTACAATATTATAAGCAAAGCATCTCTATAATCAATTCCTAACAATGTCCGTATACCCTTAAACAGAATTTTATATTTAGGAACTTTTGCAACAAATTTAGGCTAGATTTTGACAAGACTTATTTATATATATTTTATATATTCACGCTCTACAAGAGTTAATGTTTGTCTGTCACCCCGTTTCAAAGCTTTGCTTTTATAAATGTTGTCATCCTTGTTTAAATATAAATCAACTGGTTTTCAGACCATTACCGATAGACTGAAGGACTTATTAAATTATAATCTGGATGCTTCTTAGTATGGTAATAAAGTCCTTTAAATAGCAGCCAAGAAATTCACGTTTTCCCTAATACTATTTCTAACGGACAGATGTACCGACAGACGGACGTATCATTTACAGACTAGCTTTGCTATTAAAAACGGAAAGATAACCTTTAAAGATTAAATATGTGTGTTATTGAATTATATCAGTTTTTAGTAATTTGACTTCATAATGGTATTTAATTTATATTAATAAAGCCTTCTTCTGTCTGTTTTCGAGGCTGAATTTCTAATTTTGGGCTATGAGGTGCCAAGAATTATGAACTAATCTTAAATTATGAATACTTGAATTTAATCAGGGCCTAAATAACTTTTGGCACCTCGTAGCCCCAAGTTAGAAAAACCTTTAAACGTAAAAAATACACGTTATTTTAAGATACAATTTGAGGTGTTCTTGGATTTTAAATTACAGATTTCTGACAAGTTTTCTTATTTTTCTTGGCATTTTAAAGTAGAAACATCTGTCTATATCAATTAAATATTGTTACATATCATTTAATCAGATTTTTACACCAATTTATTCTAGGAAAAAGTAGGAAAAGCAATGTATGATGATTTTAATGAAAAAATTCACTTTTTAAAAACATTCCTTTGACCACGTTCAGCAAAACTGCTGTATTTTGCCTAAAATTTTGTAGTATGTAAAAAAATCTGTTGTGTGGCAACTTTTGAATGGTAATACTAGCCTTTGGGACATTTAACTCAAACTTGAGGAAATTTAAAAAATGACCAAAAATCCTATTGTGGGGGGGGGGGGGTTAAGTGCTGAACAAGATATATGGTGTGAAAGCGCAAATCATTCTTATTTGACTGAATTAATGTATATCAGACATAAACAAAGCGTTTGACTGTAGAATGTTTTAAAATGGAAAGAACTATTTTTTCGACAAAGCCCATATTTTCCTGTTGTGACGTCATAAGTTTCGGGAAAGGAAATAGAAAAAGAAAAGGAGAACCCCATTTGAAGATATTTTCTTCCCCCCGTCCCTTCTCCTATCCCGAAGTTTATGACGATGTCACAACAGGACAATATTGGCTTTGTCATTTTTTCATGTAGAGAAACACAAAAACGAATAAGTGAGTTGTAAAAAAACAAGGATGACAACATCCATAAAAGCGAAGCTCTGAAATGGTAGGACAAACCGACATTAACACTTGCATAATGTCAGAACTGAATAATCAGAATGCGAATGTATAAGAGTCAAAGCAAAATTGTAAGTAAATTTGTTGAAAAACGGCTTGATACAGGATAATGATTATGGACATACTTACATTTTTAGGACTTGATTATCGAGTTGCTTTGCTTATGATATTGTACTTTGTTGTCCCAGGAATCAGTATACCAAAAATCAGACCAATCGGATAATTAGGTCACATACAAATTTGTTGTTAAAAATGTTAAAAAAATCAACATGTTTAAAATGGACGTACGGACATTCTGGTAATGGTTATAGAGTTGCTACGCTTTCTAACTCGTACCTAACTATTACAGGAATCACCTTGCAAAATTTAAAATCGATAGGACAATTTTAACATGCCTAAATTAACGAAAAAAGCTATTTAAAAAAGTAAAAAAATCAACATGTTTAAAATGGACATACGGACATTTTGGTAATGATTATAGAGTTGCTACGCTTTCTAAATCGTACCTAACTACTAAAGGAATCACCATGCAAAATTTGAAATCGATAGGATAATTCTAACATGTCTAAATTAACGAAAAAAGCTATCCGTGACGGACGGACGGACGGACGTACGGACGTACGGACTGACGGACCGACCCTAATTATAGAAAAGCTTCGCTTTTAAAAACAAAGAAATATAATATGCAATAAAAAATCACGAAACCTTTTTAAAAAAAAGAATTCGTGTCTTTTAAAGCATGACCTACAGACTGAAGGGCTAAGTTAAATGGTGTAAAGTCCTAAGAAAAAGTATTAACCCATGGAGTACCACAGGGCTCTGTCATTGGACCAATTTTGTTCTTGTTGTATATAAACGACCTTCCAAATTCAACAACCTTATTTTGTAGCCTTTTTGCAGATGACACAATATTTTGTAAAACCTCAAGTAATTTAGAAACCATAAAAACATCATTAAATGAAGAATTAGATAAGGCATCAGTATGGTTTAGGGCAAATAAACTTTCTTTAAATGTATCTAAAACAAAATACATGGTCTTCAGACTTAGCAGTATGCAACCTGTCAATAATAACTTTAGAATCTTCATTAATGGGGAGGAAGTTGAGAGAATCAGCAATGAAAATGAAACAAAGTCTTTTAAATTTGTTGGGGTACATCTTGATGAATTTCTCAATTGGAATGAGCATACAAAAATGGTAAAAAACAAAGTTTCTAGTTCTCTATATGCATTAAATCAAATAAAAAATGTTCTCCCATCAAAAACTTTGAAAACGATTTATTCCTCAATGATTTTGCCTCACTTAAATTATTCTAATATCACATGGGGTCTCTCTAAAAGTAAAGATATTGATCAAATAAGAAAACACCAAAAAAGGGCAATAAGGATTATTGTAGGTGCTAATTATAATGCACACACTGAAATTTTGTTTGGACAATCTAAAATCTTAAAATTTGATGATTTGGTAAATTTAAACATTTTAAATTTTATAAGTAAATTTTTTCATAAGAAACTCCCAGAAAGCTTTGATAACATGTTTAAAGTTCTTTCTTCTCAGAGATCAAAAAAGTTACTGATAAGTATACCTAAAACAAAACATCTTGAATATTTTCCAGCAGTGTCATTTCCAAAACTTTGGAATAACTTGAGAAATGAAATAA
The DNA here is from genome assembly GCF_053477335.1 of Acartia tonsa. Classification (NCBI taxonomy): domain Eukaryota; kingdom Metazoa; phylum Arthropoda; class Copepoda; order Calanoida; family Acartiidae; genus Acartia; species Acartia tonsa. The sequence continues at coordinate 43,138,028 of NC_137272.1, forward strand.
GGCTTTCAGACTCTGTAAAGAAATCATTGTCCATGATTAAAAAAGATTATCTTTTAAATTATAAATCATTTCATTGCAACAAAAGAAAATGCTTTTCCTGTAAGAAATAAAATCTGTACCAACTTCTGTAACTGTAAATAGTTATTTAGTCAACCCACTTAATTATTGATCTATTAAATTCGTGTAAATATCTTTATATAATAAATAATTTTTGTAATTTCTGGCTATAAATAAAATGATAAATGAAATCAATTAAAGGGGTAAATTTACGGCCTACTCCAAGGCTTAATTACTCCTTGCTATGCAATTTTTAAAATATGATTTTATATGTATATTTAATAATTTAAATGTATTGCATTAGTTAATAAATTCTATTCTATTCTATTCTAATTAAATACCTGATTTTTATTGGTACAGACAAATCTTAAATTTCAGCCGAGAAAATCACGTTTCTCACACAAGTTTATGGACGGACGGACAGACAAAATGAATTATAGAGCAGTTTCGCTTCTAAAACTAATCTCAATTTTATTTAATAATATATATTTGCAGTGCTTTTGAGTACCCAGTATTCTAAAGAAGAATGTCTTGTCATGGGAATAGGTCTTCACTCTGATGATGTACAAGTCCTATCAAAATTAAACCTCCAGGTAGTAAGATAGACAATTAATACCCGCGATCGTGGGTCAACTCGTAGCGCATCCGCTTGTCGTCGGGAAGGTGATAGGTTCGAATCTTGGACTAACACCGCGTCATAACTAAAGACGTTGAACAGGCGCAACTCACTACCATGCATGCACAGTGTTAGGACTTCTCAGGCAAAGGTCGTGCAATTGAAGGGTTGGTTTTCTGATGGATGTTACTTAATCTAATATCGCATTCCATTACACGTGGATGCTCTGGATTCTCTAAATAATCACTTAAAAATCGAAGGTGAATCCGCCCTTACGAGGTAATGGTAATAATATAGACAACCAAAAATAAATAAAATTCTATTAAGAAATGTTTGCATAAGATTAAAAGGCTTGAGCTGGCATTGCCTATAACTTTATAGATCCCTACACCTACAGGGCTACGCTGTAACCAAAATAGCCTTATATAAGGTTAAACTCTTGATAACGAAAAATTAACACTCAAAAAAAATTATTCATAGAAAAATAAAGGGGGGGGGGGGGTCAGTGCTCGAAAAGGCAATTGAAGGGAAAAATAAAATATCCTATAATTAAAATATGCTTGTTTAGTTCATATTATCAGAAATAAACACAATGAAATCTGCAAAAGATTTGATCAAAAAGTCCTGGTGTGTCAGGTAAAATCATTTTTTTAAGTAAGAAGATGTATGTGTGTGTGTGTGTGTGTCTTGAAGGATCTCTCAAACGGCTGAACCGATTTTAAGGAAGGTTTGAGCAGGGATCTAAAGTGATAATCAAATGGTCGATAAATTGATGTACATCCCCAATGACAATTCACAAAATTGCCCTTTATGTAGATTACAAATAGTGGTTGAAACGTTGGGACACGTAACACAAAGGAACCAACCAATCAAAGCCAACAAAAACGAAAAGGTTATTATAAAACTTTGGGGACTAGTGTAATAAAAGACCCAATGTCCTCCCCCCTCCCTGAGGTTTTATGCTATTTTTTTAATAACAGAGTAATAAATGTGGGAAGGAAATTTAATTTTAGATTTTTTTTAGTTTTATATCACGTGATGTAAAAGTGGTAGAAGAGGCTGAAAATATTTGTCAAAGGCAGGAGTAAAGGGTTAAATTGATTTTAGTAGCAAAGCTACTTTTTAATTCATTTTATCAGTCTGTCCGTCCGTCCATGACACTATGGGGTATATGTAATTTTTTTTAAACTGTGCTATTTAATCAAATGAGGATCAGAGCTATCTGAGGCTATAATACTAGCAACTACGCCCCCTAAGTACCTCTAGGGGCACTTGAGAAGTGGGGGGAGTAGAATTATTTGGGAGGGTGTTACCAGTTATAAACCTTCCCATGACCTATGATAAGCTACCCTATAAAGAACAACAGAATTGGTTCAGCGGTTAGCAAGATCCTTGGTACAAACAAACAAACAGACATCCTCTTACTTTGTCAGACAAATACAAAATTATCTTCAAATATAATCATAAACCTATAAAAAGCTTCACTGTAGAGTAAAACCCATTCGCTTCAGCAGTTACCGAGATATTTCGGTACATACATACAGACAGACACACATCCTGTTACTTTTATATAAGTAAATGTCATATTTGATATACTTACACCTTTACTTTGAACTGTTGAGACCGCTGAGATGTCTGACAATTCTGTTGGTAAATGATTCTGTAGCAACTTAATAACAATATAGACAGACAGACAGACAGACACACATCCTGTTATTTTTATATAATTGAATGTCAGATTTGATATATTTACTTACACCTTTACTTTGAACTGCTAAGACCGCTGAGAATTCTGCTGGTGAATGATTCTGCAGCTACCATCAAGCATCTTAATAACGATATAGACAGACATACACACCTCCTGTTACATTTATATAAGTAAATATCAGATTTGATATACTTACACCTTTACTTTGAACTGCTAAGACCGCTGAGATGTTTGACAATTCTGTTGGTGAATGATTCTTTAGCTACCATGGAGGATCTTAATAACAATACTGAAACAGAACTTGTCAATGTTATGGTTGTTCCGGATGATAATCTAGAAAAGATAAGTATAGTTATTTCTCGCATCGTATTATAAACAGCTTTCCGCGGATATAAAAATATACAATTTTAAGATTAAAACCTGGTTTGTTAGCCAGGAGATGTCGAAGGCACGGTCTAACAAAACTGGTTTTAATATTATGATTGTACATTTTATATTCGTAGAAAACTGTATATAATATGATGGAATGCATGATTTTTCTGTGACAGCCTGACAGACAACGTGAATTATAGAGTAGTTTTATTAGCATTTTAAGCAAGTTAGAATTGTCCTATCTATTTGAAACTTTGTATTATGATTCCTGTAACAGTTATGTACGATTTAACTTTTTACTCGTTAGTTCTGCATCCTGTATTTAAGCACTTTTGAAACAAATTTACATACAATTTTGCCTAGACTTTTATATTAATCTGTTTAATAGTTTGACAGTCGCAATTGTTAATATTCGTTTGTACTACCGCGTGATGTTGGAGTTTCGCTTTTATGGATGTCGTCATCCTTGTTTATATCTAATTTTGTGTTATAAGACGCACCCGTGGTTATCCGACTATTCTGCCCATACTGTAACAACAAGAATAAGATCGTTAACAGTTGGAATAGGCAAAAGGAGAGATTATTATTTGAAACAACCAATACAACTTGTTGTCATCCTATAACAGGCAAGTAATCCTTATAATAAAAGTCTGTTTGTCTATCTGTCTGTACTGATGGATCTCACCAAACGCTGAACCGATATGGTTCTCTTTATTTAAAGAGTGGTAGTACCCTCCCACAAGATAGTTATAAATCTTCCCAGTGCCCCTAGAGGCTTCTAAGGGCGTAGCCGCTAGTATAATATACAGCCCTCTATACTATTACGTGATTTTTAAAAAATATATTCTTGATTTATGATTACTGAACATCTGCTTTATGAAAAACCTTGTCCGTATTTAATTCCATTATTTTTGGTGCTTTGTTACTTATGAATGTTTTCATACTTGTTATTATTTGAATTATCTGTTTTTTTCTTTCTTTTTTCACGTTTTTCTACATCTATATTAACTACGGGTGATTTCTCATGGCAGACAGTGGTACGCTCCCTTATAATAGTTATAAACCTTCCCAGGACCTATGAGAAGCTACCCTGTAAGGGAGAACCCTTTCAGTTCAGCGGTTAGAGAGATCCTTTGGCACAAACAAACAAACATCCTGTTACTTTATTATGAGGACTAGAGGCCTCTATAGGGGCACCTGAGGAAAGAGATTCAAATTTGATAACCCAATTAATTATTTTAGATTTTAAAAGAAAAAGTAAAAATTCTTTTTTTGGGGGGGGGGATTTTTTTAGGGGCGATTTCTCTTGGGAGGGTGGTGGTACCCTCCCCCGAAATAGTTATAAACCACCCCAGGACCTATGAGAAGCTACCCTGTAAGGGAGAACCCTTTCAGTTCAGCGGTTAGAGAGATCCTTTGGCACAAACAAACAAACATCCTGTTACTTTATCATACGGATATTATTTAGGAAGAAAGATACGAGCTCAAACCTTCCAAGCATTGACCAGACTGGAGAGTCCGCTCAATTTCAATGGAACTGCGCTCATCAATGGAAAGCTGGTCAAAGATGTTATCAGGGAATTTCATTTCATCAGAATTGTTAGCACCAACTACAGATTAAGGATTCCTAACAGGATGATCTGTGTATGTGTCTGTAGCTTAAGATCTCATTTACAGCTGAAACGATATGGATCTCCATTTATAGATCCAGGGTGGTTTATACCTTTTTTTGATGAGATGGGGGGAAGGAGGTAACTTCACCCTACCAAGAGAAATCACCCCTAGAAAAATATTTGTTTTGGCACTTTTTCTTTTAAAATAAAAATGGAATGTGGAGGGTCGATCCTCCCCCCCCCCCTCCCCTTAAGAAATGAGATATGGAAAGTGGTATGTGTGACGTCATAAAAATAGGTCTAAAAAGGAAGGATGAGGGGAGAAGTGGGAAAGGAAACCACAAAGAAAGAGATTGATTTAAATGTATTTTTATGACGTCACAAATTACACTTTTCGTATCTCCTACAGATAATCTGAAAAATTCTGTTCAATAAGTGACAGGTCATCGGACAAAGTAAATTATATACTAGATAATTGGATATACTAATAACTATATTTTTTTAGGGGCCCATCCTATGATGTCTTTTATATGCTGTCTAATAGTCTGAAATTTGACATTGAAATAGATCAGATTGTTGATGTGAGTACTTTTTTTGTGGTTGAAGCTTCTCTATAATTTACTTTGTCTGTCTGTCCGTAACGATTTAAAGAAATATGATATTCTCTGCTGCTCTAGAATTGCTGACTTTAAGCATCAAGTATACTTACATTTGTCAGTCAGTCTGTCAGTCAGGCTAAATAAAAAGACTTTTGTATATTAATGTGTTTTATCTTATCCCTCTTTTTTTCTTTTTCTCTCCCTTTTCTTTCAGACAACTAAACATCTTATCTGTAACTCAAATTGTTTATTAATTAACTTTTTAAGCTTTGCTATTTTTATAAGTGTCATCCTTATTTTAGTTGTACAGCTTCTTTATAAGTGGTGTGTGTTTACACGTCCATCAATCTGTCTCCATAAGCAGGGGTTGGCAGCCGCGCATGAGCCGCCTGTGTAAGAAACCCTATTTTAAAGAAATTTTTTAAGGCATCCAAATGGGTTTAATTTGAGGCTCGGCTGTCGAGTCTTGACTATAATACTACAAAAATTAAACTACATTGAATTTATATTTTATGATTTTTTTACATTCCAATAATCAATATTAAAAGGGCTAATCTCTAATACTTTTCTTTTTAACTTTTTTTCAAAATTTTTCTCTGTATTCTTTCCCAAATATAATCTGATAATTTTGTAATATACTTATGAATGTTGTTTTTGTTCATTAAGATATGGAATTTTAAATCTAACTTGCTGGCGAAGAAAACAGATTTGATACCATTATACGCGCTAAACTGGGTCGCTATCAATGGCTCATATGAAAACTTCAAGCTTGGCAGGTGAAGTCAGTTTTAAAAAAAAGAAGCTACCCCACCGAGAGAAAGAGACGACAATGGACAGTTTATTACATTAGTCCCCAAAGTTTTATAATAACGTTTTTTTCATACGTTGATTTAATAAATTTGGAGTTTTAGTGAATTTTGATTGGTTGATTCATTAAGTTGTGTCTTAAAACGTTTCAACTACTAATATTAGTCTACAGAAGGGGTAATTTTGTGTATTATCATTGAGAATGTACATAGATTTATCGGTCATTGTCTTATCCATTTAGATCCTTGTACCCAACCTCTATCAAATAAATGAGTTAATTTAAAAGTCATTTAATACCTATATTTGCGACAGCTTGTACTACACAGAAACTGCCAATTTTCAACAGTTACAAAAATCCCTTTTTGTGGGATCAAACCTTAATAATCAGATGAACCAACATTCTCTGTATGAGCTTTGAGGGATACAGAGATTTTGCAAAAATAACACAGCTAGTTTTCCTGTTTATTGACAATTTTAACAAATTATTTTTCTAATGAAAATTTTACATTATTTAGATTTAGCGGCCTACAAGACTATCCTATGGTTCTTATTTGTGCTTCTCCTGGTGTTCAGGTTCAATTTTATTACTACAGACAAATTTTAAAAATAACCATTATATGTGGAAGAAGCTGTTTATATGATTATGACGTCATACTATACAAATGACCAGTAGTAGACCAATACACAGACTAAATTAACAATTCAATTATGGTGGGCCAGTATGATGTCATTTTATAGGCACTATAAAAGGCTAATATGTGGACTATTAACAAGTTTTTTTGTAAGAAAATATATTTTTGGATGCTTTGTTTAATTTAGGTAAGGTTAATTTTAAAGTACGCGCAGGGTTAGTACTTGTAGGGATGGGACACTGCAGGATTGAAGCCCTGTGGGGATTATTATTAATTTTTTTCCCCAAAAATATTGAAATAAGTCCGAAATGGGAGTTAAAGAGATGAAAAAAACATTTTAATCAATAACAGTAGCAACACTTTATACTTAGATTTTCTCTTTATATACTTAGTTTGTAATTTACTGTTCTGTGTGTCTTGATACACAGTACGACTTTAAATGAATACGATTGTTTGATTCTAATAAATTTAGGTTCCCTACTTCAACTTGATCAATCCGTTCAGCAATGAACTTTGGCTGACCGTCTTGATTAGCCTCATCATTACAGCCGCCATTTTCCAGGGTTCGACAGCTGATTTTCAGAAACTATTTAAAGGAATTAAAAAGAAAAATCTGATATCTGTAAAATCACACCATTTTGTTAAAAAAAAAGATTAGAATATTACAACAGCTTTTTAAAGGACATTTTTAGTCTTCCAAAAAATGTTTTTTAGAGACATTTATAGAATAACAAACCAGTTTTTAAAGGGACATTTCTATTAATCCAAAACAGGTTTTTAAGGGGCATTTCTATTAATCCAAAACAGGTTTTTAAGGGACACTTCTATAAATCCAAAACAGGTTTTTAAGGGTCATTTCTAGTTCTACCAAAACATATGTTGAACATAATTTAAGTGTTTGTACATGTAAGCAATCATTTTTGTGAGACAAAAAGAGATTACAATGGGCTGCTACTTATGTTTGGAATAATATTTGCTGAAAGCAGGTACATTTTCTATTTTATAAAAAAAAGTAAGATTTGTTTTGTCTGTAGTAAAGGATCTTGCTAACTGCTGAACCGATATTGTTCACCTTTACAGTAACGCTTCTTGTAGCTACAGTGTTGGTTTATAACTATTTTTTGGGAGTGTATCTCTACCCTCACAAGAGAAATCGCCCCTAGATAAATTAATCTCTTCCCCTGCACAAAAAAAATAAACCCAACTTTTTATCCAATCTATGGACGTGGCCACAGTGCGTTCGAAGGTGCTTTGACTTTTGTGTCAGAACCTAAATTGGGACATAGTGCATTTCATTACCCTAAGTTAGGTAACTTAGTTTCACTTTTCAATAAAATCTAAAATGCAGCAGTTTTTGTGAAAATTTGATTTGAAAATTTTTAGTTCAATAGGAGTTACCGCATAGTCATGACAAGAAAAGCAAAGATTATTTATTTAAAATTTTAAACAACTTTGCTTTTATGAAGTCTTTCATAAAACCTCTATATATATGATTTATTTAAGGCTGAATTTCCGTGACCTTAGCAAAGCAACAGATAAAATTGGCCATGAATCAACTCACTTCAGGAGTGGTTTTATAAATAACTTAATAAAAGCAAACTTGTTTAAAATTTTAAATAATTAATCTTTGCTTTTCTTGTCATGATTATGCGGTAACTCCTAGGGGATGAAAATTGAACTTGAAATTTTCAAATATTATTTTCTCAAAAACGGCTGCATTTTAGATTTTATTGAAAAGTGAAATTAAGTTACCTAACCTAGGGTAATGAAATTTAGATTCCAAAACAGAAGTCAAAGCACCTTCAAACGCACTGTGGTGGCACCTATAATAATCTAACATGTCAGATATGAACATTCTAAAATAATTTATCGCATTGTATTATATACAGCTTTCTGTGGATATTAAAATTAAAAATTATAAGATTAAAGCCAGTTTTGTTTTATTATTTGTGAAGAATTGGCTGTAATACAATGCTATACATGACTTACAGTATGGCACATAGATAGTTCAAATCCAGTGGTAATTTATCAGTTTTGAAAGTCATACTTGAAAATTATATGATTATTATATTTCAGAGACATAAAAGGGCCAACCAAATACATTGGACTAGCTTGGAACATAGTTACTCTGTTTCTTGTTCTGGCATTTTGTTGTAACCTCAGAGCCTATTTGGTAACCTTTAATACTCAACAAAGAATGACAACATCCATAAAGGTGAAGCTCTGAAACGGTAGAACATTAACACTTGAAGAGGGTCAGAACTCATTAATCAGTACATAAAAGTATAAAAGTCTAAAAAAAATTAGGTAAATTTGTTAAAAACTGCTGAAATATAGGATAATGTTTAGGGAGATGCTGTGAGTATTGGTGCAAAAAATATGACGTAACAAAAAAATTAGCCAATGAGAGGCCGTTATTGACCAATGGCGGCAATGGTAGTGGACTCTCATTGGCTAATTTTTTTTGTTACGTCATATTTTTTGCACCATTACTCACAGCATCTTTAGGGACATACTTACATTTTTAGGACTTGATTATAGAGATGCTTTGCTCATAACATTGTACTTTGTAGTCCTAGGAATCAGTATTCCAAAAATCAGATAAAATCGGTTAATACTATCAAATCTAAATTTATTGTTAAAAAAGTTAAAAATACACATGTTTAAAATGGACGTACGTTCATTCTGGTATTAATTATAGAGTTGCTACGCTTTCTAAAATTTTACCTCACTACTACAGGAATCACCATGCAAAGTTTGAAATCGATAGGACAAATCTAACATGACTAAATTGACACAAAGAGCTATTTTTTCCGGACGGACCCCAATTCCAGAAAAGCTTGCTTTTAAAAATAAATATAAACTCTCAAGTGAAATTGTCCCTAGATTTTTTTACTTTTTCTTTTCAAAATAGAACGTAAGGGAAAGGTGCACCACCCTTCCTTACCCTAGAGAATTCTAGAACCGTAACCGCTTGTTAAGTGGGTTAAATTCTAGAAATAATAATCGTTTGTATTTATTAGCGAAGCTACTTTAAAATACAGTTTGTCTAATAGTCTGTCAGTCTGTAAAGCTATATGATTTGATTGGCTGCCATTGAAGTTTTCAATGAAGATTCCTATGGAATTTGCGAATCTAGACTATACCTTGTTAAGTCCATCTGTCTGTTGGTCATGCTTTAAAAGGCATAAAACATATTTTTAAAGGTTTTTTGATGTTCTATATTTTTTTGCATGATTTTTTTTCTTTTTTTCTTGATTATGACAACTAAATATTTGCTCTATGGCTGATTTTGTGTCAATTTCATGATATTTTGGAACCCAGTAAAAGTGTCTGACTATGACGTCAGAAAAAATTAACAATTAACCAATGAGAGACCGCTATATATTTTACCATTGGTCAATTACAGTGAATACTGGCTTCTCATTGGTTAATTGTTATTTTTTTCTGACGTCATAGTTCGACACTTTTACGAGGTTCGATATTTTGTGCTCGGGCCAACACTGCGTCATAGCTAAAATCCTTAAAAACGGTTCCTACTGCTGCTATGTCAGGTGCGCGACATAAATAGTAAGAGTAGGGGGAATGCCCATAAACAGGCGCAACTCATTACCATGCACAGTTAGGACTTCTAGGACAAAGGTCGTGCAATTAAAGGGTTGGTTGTCTGATGGATGGTACTTAACCTAATATTCTTGGGTGTTAGAGTATCGCATCCCATTACACGTGGATAATTCTCTAGATTCCATAGATGATCAAATCGAAGGAGAATCCCGCCCTTACAAGGTAATGGTAATATAAATGTTTGTAAACAGGTGAAAGCTGAGTATGAGCGGCCAATAGACAGCCTGAATCAGCTTGTCTACGACACCAACCTGAAGCTTACCCTCAGAACGGACAAATCATGGGCTGCGGAGAACCAACCCTACTTTGATCAACTTGGTTCCTATTTTAAAAACTAATTTTTGATTATAACAAGGACAATCTAATCTTTAAGTAGCGCAGTAGCAACAAGCAAATAAAATCTAATATCAAATAGAATTAAAAGGAAGCTTTTACAACGCATTTTTTTCTTGCTTAAATTTTTCTAATATAGAGCCATGCTGGAATAGTTATTTCTTTCATCGTATTATAAACAGCTTTCCGTGGATATAGAATGTACAATTGTAAGACTAAAACCAGTTTTTTAGCCCCGAGAGGCCGAAGGATTATACATTTTTATATTTGTAGAAAACTGGATATAATACGATGCTAGACATAGTTTTTTCGTATGGATGAGAACCGGTTCCTATTCACCCACCGGATTCGAATGAATACGAGAAAATGTTTTATTAATATCTACTGGATTTGCAATGGTGCAGTTAATGGTAAAATGTTCCTGGAATCGATTATCTGGACTATCAGGGCTACTTTGGAACAAATGACTGAATGTAAATAATATTTGGCACGTTATAGAAACAGACAAAATAAGGTTTACAAAAAATCTGGCATAGGCAATAAATCTAATTCTCGCAGTGCATATAAATACGCGAAAAAAACATCATCCATTTGGCAGCTAGCATTCTTTTAAGTTTATTTTTTTTAATATTCGATTCCAGGATTATTTTGCTATGAATTTTTACCAATAAACCAATATATTTTTTTATAGAGTACTTTATTCTTCCATGTTTTAAATTTTAATTTTTTCTTATAGAGGCGTGCACAGCAATTTATCAGGAGGGTGAAACCATTAGGGGGTGAAAAAGGGGAAGACAGGCCTTCTAAATATCAGTTTTAGGGGTGGAGGGGGGGGGGTGTTGACATCCCACTACCGCACGCCAATGTTTCTTTAGTAGGTGTGTTTATAGCCTTAGGGAAACGGGGATAAATGTCACAGCTTTTGGCCTACCTATTCTAATAACGTCATAGTAGAGGGAAAGAGAAAGGGAGGGGGAAAGAAACCCCCTATAAAAGACATGGGGTATAGCGTATATCCTGACGTCAATAGAATAGCTAGGCCAAACCCAGTGACATCTGTCCACATTTTGCTAGGGCACTATAGACAGCTACATACATGTTTTTACTGAATTGTTGATTTCAGAATCTTGGGGTAGATTATCTGATACTGGTAAGCCTGGAAACTTGTCCTTGGTCAATAAAACCCACTGCATCTCTCACACAGAATGGACGGTATGCATTGGATATTGTGACTAGGGTTGGGCCGGATATCCGGCTATTTTCAATATCCGGCCGGCTACCAGATATTAAAACTATTTGGCATTAGAAATCAGCCGGATATCCGGTTATCCGGCCGGATATCGAACATTAGCCATATATCGGCCTGATATGTCTATCCGTCATTCAAATTCAGCCGGATATCCAGTATCCGATATTCGGTCAAAAAAGTTTCCAGCCCAACCCTAATTGTGACAGGGGAATTTAGGTTGCTAATATAGTCCTCAGATATTGGTCAATACGTTCCTCCATGGTCAGGGAATGGGGGTCATAAGGGGGTATGGGGGTTATATTAGCCAGCTGGGAGAAACATTTATCAGGGTATGCGAGAATCTCTCACAATATCCACGTATTCTATATATCCATTGTTGTTGTTGCTTTTATCCATTTAAAAAAGGGCCGGTAGATGATTAAAGACCTTCCCCAGATTATGACGTCATACGAATAAAATAGCCAATGAGAGGCTAGTATACACTGTAATTGACCAATAGTAAAATTTATGCTGATTGATTCATTTTGTGGTAAGCCGAAGCGTTTCAGCTCACCGGTTGCGAGTTCGAATCCAACGAGCCCTAGCCTTGAAGTATTCTACCAAAACAAACTAGCAGGATTTAGTCATACAGAAATTATATATTTAACTGAATACATTTACAATGGCTGTTTACTATATATATACAACAGATTATAACAATAGGTTAGGTTTGAAGGGGGTGTGGGACACAAGGGCTTAGCCCACGGCGGTAGACAGTCTGTGGGGGTAGCTGTGGTAAAAGGGGAGGCAGCGCCTCCCGGTTGTATAGTTGCGTGAGGGGCGCGTGATAGCTGCGTGTCCGTGCCCCTCCCCATATTTAGCCAGGCCAGTTTGACCGCTGGACAGCGGGGTCACCGGCGGTCATGAGGTAAATGGTGATATAATGGGATTAGTGCAGAAGGCTTGTTATGATAAGTCACTGCGTAGCAATTCTGTAAACTGCCCGTCCGTCTGTTGCCGTATTACCACAATTTCTTCAACTAAGTTGGTCACAAATTTGTTTACTGTGTTTTTAAACAAAATGATTTTTTGTTTTCATGTAGACTAAACTTTAATAAACCTATAAAAACTGCATATAATAATTCAAATCCTATACAGTTTATTAAGTCTTTTAAATAAATAAAGACGTAAGGCTTCGAAAACCCTGACGCATAGACTAGCCTAAGAAAGAACGTGTCCTAACTTTTGTGATTTTTATTTAACCCATTCGTGACGAACTCCCAAAGTTCAAAGTTTTGATTATACGGTGTTCAACAAAATAGATTTTTTCAATAATTACTCAACAGAATTCATAAAATAAGGTGTCAAATTAAATGAATACCTTACTATTTTTGTTCATAATGGCAATTTTCTTTTTTTTGTTGCGTTTTAGAAACCTTAATTTAAAAAAAACTTAAATTCCTTCAAAAATAAGAGGTCTCCAAAAAACCGATTGCATTACTTTCTAAAAGCCCCGACAAGCTACTAAAAAAATCAAAAAAGTTAGGACACGTTCTTTTATATTCTTTTGACCTACTAATAATATTTTATACTATTTAGGCGTTAGATTCTATAAGTCAAAGTGTTTTGAAGTATGGAGAACCTCAATATAGGTAATTATTTATATAATTTTTTAAAGCGAAGCTTTTCTATAATTAGGGTCGGTCCGTCCGTCCGAGATAGATAGCTTTTATTCGTTAATTTAGGCATGTTAGAATTGTCCTATCGATTTCAAACTTTGCATGATGATTCCTGTAGTAGTTGGGTACGATTTAGAAAGCGTAGCAACTCTATAATCATTACCAGAATTTTAAACATGTTGATTTTTCTACTTTTTTAACAACAAATTTTCAAGTGTTCTAATTATCCGTTTGATCTGATTTTTGGTATATTGATTCCTGGGACAACAAAGAACAATATTATAAGCGAAGCAACTCCATAATCAAGTCCAAAAATGTAAGTATGTCCATAAACATTATCCTGTTTTTAAGCAGTTTTTCAACAAATTTACCTACAATTTTGATTTCACATTTATACATTTATGTTCCGATTTTTCAGTTCAGATACTATACAAGTGTTAATGTCCGTTTGTCCTACCGTTTCAGTGCTTCACTTTTATGGATGTTGTCATCCTTGTTAACCTTCGCCTTTAACAAGGATGACAACATTGATAAGTAGCAAAGCACAAATCACAAATGGAAAAACAGACAAAGTTATTTATATAGCCTATGTAAAGTTGTCATAAATAAGGAAATGAAAGAGAGAGAAAATTTCGCAAAAATCACGAAATCTTTGTAATAAAATGTCTTTAAAGCATGACTTATAGTCCAAGTATAGTTATTTCTCGCATCGTATTATAAACAGCTTTCCGCGTATAAAGAATGTACAATTATAGGATTAAAGGATTTAAAAAAATGGTTTTAATCTTATGATTGTACATTTTTAGATTTGTAGAAAGCTGGATATAATACGATGCTAGACATAGGTTTTTCGTATGGATGAGAACCGGTTCCTATACACCGGATTCGAATGAATACGAGAAAATTATATACAGATGCTCATTGAATTACTTGTAATTAATCATAAACAAAAAAAAGTGACAAGACAATAAAATGACAAATTCATATACATCCTCTATAATAAACAAATATCCCCATCTGTAGATTTAAATATTGGTTGAAAAGTTTGGACATGTTAAATTCAATAAAAGTCCCAAAATTTTGAGCCAGCGAATAATGTTTTTTTTTAAGCTTTGGGTATTAATGGAATTTACATTCCAATGTCCCCTCGCATACAGGTCTTCTTTGACCCCTTTTGTTAATCTGATTTGTATTATTTTTTGCAAATAAAAAATAAATTCGTATAATCACGAAACCTACTTAATCAAAGATATTGTAGCAGCAAAGGGCCAACGATTACAATTAATTATCCAGCGGATTTTTTAAGCTTATAGGGCAGCTAAGTTTGTACTTTTAAACCTTATTTTTCAAATATGTACTGGATTATTTACAAAACTTAGAATTTCAATGATATCACTTATATTGAGAGTACAGAGGTGGATTCTTAAAAAAACATTTTGGCGGCTTACTGCCTCACTAAAATTAGTGAGGTTCGCTAAATAAAATTGTGAAAAATCCTCCAAAACCGCATTAAAAATCCACAAAATCTTGTGTTTTATGATTTTATTTAATTTTGTAGATTTTTTTTATGCGATTTTGGAGGATTTTTTACAAAATTTTTAGCGAGCCTCACTAATTTTAATGAGGCAGTGAGCCAAAGAGTTTTTTTAAGAATCCACCTACAAATCTACAAAATGGGATGAACATAAATTTTTCATATTGTCTTGATTTAGAATTGCCAAGACTCCGTACCTGAACAATGACGGCAACTGCTATTTTTCCAGGTAAACTTTTAAAAACAAATATGATAACATCCATAAAAGCTCCAAATTCATTCGGTAGGACGAACGAACGTTAACACGTGAGTGTTTCATAACTTAATAGGGATAATATTTATTTATAAGTCTTAACAAAATTGTAAGTAAATCTGTTGCAAAATTGCTTAAATACAGGATACTGTTTAAGAATGTTTACAGCATGATTCTGGAGATGCTACTTTTGTAACAATATACCTTGATGTGTCCTAGGAATCATTATTCCAAATCAGATGAATAGGATATTTGTAAATAAAAACGTGTAACCAACAAACTCAAAATGACCTTACTGGTAATGATTATAGAGTTGGTACGTTTTCTAAATTGTACCTAACTGTTCCAGAAATCAATATGCCAAGTTTGAAATCGATAGAACTACTTTAACATGCCTAAATTAAGAAATCTCCTAATACAACCTACTAATGAACAAAATATATTTTTCACATTTTTAGAAGTAACTTTACAAAGTGTCTCAAAAATAAGCCATGTGACGTCATGAAAATGAGTAATTATCCATCTCCTTTTTAGGGGTTTTATTTTCCACTTCTTCTCTCATCTCCCTCATTTTTTGACGTCACATGGCTGATTTTTGCGACACTTTGTAAAGTTACCTTTTAGGACCAAAAATATAATAATTGATATACTGGAAGAGAAAATGGTCCAAGCTGGAAGTTTTGGCATTCTCAAAAAAATAAAGGCAGGGTATATCTATACTAGTGGCACTTGAGGAGGGGGGAGTTGAATCCAAAAACTCTTTTTTAAATTTAGATTTTAAAAAAAGATAATATTTTTTTTGGTGGGGGGGAGGGGTTAATTTTTTTTCTAGGGACGATTCATCTTGGGAGGGTGGTGGTACCCTTCCCCGAAATAGTTATAAACCTTTCAGGTACCTATGAGAAGCTACCCTGTTAAGGAGAACCCGATCAATTATAGATAACATTAAAAGCAGGGACAATTAAATGGCACCTGAAGAAAAAAATCATTTGTCTCCTAATTTTACATCTTTAAAAGTTCATGTCAAAATACTATCAAAAAAGCATTAAAAAAAAAATTATTGAAGATATAATTATTGAAATTTCCTAATGTGAGGGAGTGGGAAGGGGGGGGTGGTAAACCTCTCATTGTTTAAACAATTTTTTTCTCATTGTTATTAATCCGAATGCAATGTTTAACTTGGCATAATTGTTTTTAAACATGATTTAAATTTTTTCTCATCAATTTCTTGTCATCTATATACTTAGATTAAAACAAGAATGACAAACATACAAAGTTCAGTTGAAATAACAAAGAAAAGAAAGAGAGAGAATATTCAAGAACTCAGAGAAAATCACTGACTGACTGACTAAAGACGGACTGACGGACTAACTGACTGACACTGACTGACTGACGGATTGACTGATGGACTAACTGACTGACACTGACTGACTGACGGACTGACTGATGGACTGACTGACGAACTGACTTACAGACAAAGTGAAATATACTTTTCTACTAATGGATATACCCTACACTGAAGGCAAACACTGTTCCCGACCCAATCAAATTCAAACCTGAAGAAAAATTAACTCCGCTGAGCTTGGAATATTTTGTTCTTGGGTTTCTATCTCTAGGCATGGATAAATGACAAATGAATAAATAAATTTTTATTTGTAGTATCTACAATAATACAAAGTAGAACCATGTCTGTCCGTCCGTCAGTCTGTCTGAATGTTAAAATCTCAGCAAACGCTGGACCCACAAGGTTGCACCCTCAGGATACTTGCATACTGTGGTACTGTTTATCACCCCCCTCCCGAACAAAATGCTCCACTAAAAAAATTCTCTTTATCTAGTTTTCTAGTTTTTATTTGTCCTTTCTACTTCATTTTTTAGTTATTTGTTAGATAACATTTTTTTTCAAAGAAAACTTCCTTTCCCTATAGAAAAAAGAACATGTCCTAACTATTGTGATTTTATTTTAATCCATTCGTGACGAGCTCCCAAAGTTCAAAGTTTTGATTCAACAGAGTTCAACAAAATAGATTTTTTCAATAATTACTCAAAAGAATTAAAAAAGTAAGGTGTCAAATTAAAGATCTTACTATTTTTGTTCATAATGCCAATTTTCTTCTTTATTGTTGCGTTTCTGTACCTTAAAACCAACATAATTTTTAAAAAAAGACTTAAATTACTTCAAAAAATAAGAGGTTTACAAAAAAAACTGAGTTCTATGGATCATTTTACATCTACTACTTAATAAAAGCACCGAGTAGCTATTAAAAGCGAAGCTTTTCTATAATTAGGGTCGGTCCGTACGTCCGTCCGTCAGAGATAAATAGCTTTCATTCGTTAATTTAGGCATGTTAGAATTGTCCTATCGATTTTAAACTTTGCATGATGATAGTAGTTGTTGGGCACGATTTAGAAAGCGTAGCAACTCTATAATCATTACCAGAATGTCCGTACGTCCATTTTAAAAATGTTGATTTTTCTACTTTTTTAACAACAAATTTTCAAGTGTTCTAATTATCCGTTTGATCTGATTTTTGGTATATTGATTCCTGGGACAACAACGAACCATATTATAAGCGAAGCAACTCTATAATCAAGTCCAAAAATGTAAGTATGTCCATAAACATTATCCTGCTTCAAGCAGTTTTTTCAACAAATTTACTTACAATTTTGCTTCGACTCTAATACTTTTAAATTCTGATTATTCAGTTCAGATACCATACAAGTGTTAATGTCCGTTTGTCGTACCGTTTCAGTGCTTCGCTTTTATGGATGTTGTCATCCTTGTTTTTTTTTAAAATCACAAAAGTTAGGACACGTTCCTTACAAAAAATATTTGGAAAATAATATAAAAGGGTAGATTCTCTGTAGGGGTTATCTCCCCTGAGATAAGGGGCAATAACACTAGTTATTTAAAAATCCACAAACAAAACTTTTATTTATCCTTTACCCCTGATTGTTAGGAACTGGTATTCTACTTGGCATCTGCGCCTTTATACACGAAATTATAAAGTTTAAAAAACAAAACAGACAATAAAGATTTTAAAAGTTCTATGTCCTTTATTAGTAGCGAAGCTACTCTATAATTCACAATGTCAGTCTGTCCGTCATGAAGTGGGGGAAACGTGATTTTATCGGTTACTATTAGAGATAGTTAGCTGAAATTTTTAGTGAAGATTCCTTTGACATATGCCCATCTAATCTATACATTGTTTTTTCCGTCTGTATGTTATTTGGGTTGCTAGATCAATTCCTAGAAATTTATGTTTTTGCAATTTTCTAAATTCCTTTTCAAGATAAAAGGATTAAATTTTAGGGATTGAATATGCTCATGTTCTACATATTTCCATCAAGTTTCATTAAGATTTATGTATTAATTGCGGTGCTAAAACGATTTCTATATTTTTAAGTTTTCGTGTTTTTAAAGGTTGAGTGATTTTAAAGGTTTGGTGTTTTCCCTATTTTACCAAGATTATTGTTTTTGTATGACACTGTTCTCAAGTACTTTTCTCCGATTTACATTTATTATTTTAGAGCTTCGCTACTTATGGATGTTGTCATCTTTGTTACTGTAATATGTAGTTAAGTATTAAGATGTCTGTCTATTTCCGTTGCATTAGCAAAAATAATAGTGTCCTTGCTTGTTGTCGGGGAAATGTTAAATTCGAGTCCGGACTACACCGCGTCATTCTAGAGATGTTGAAACTGTTGCTATGTCTGTAACATGAAAATAGGGGGAATGCATTGGTAAAACTCATTACCATACACAGATAGGAACTCCAGATAAAGGTTGTGAAATCAAAGTGTTTGTTGTCTGTTTGATGTTACATAATCTATAATACAAAGTAGAACGATGTCTGTCTGTCTGTCTGAAGCTTAAGATCTCAGTAATTACAGAACCGATAACGCTCTACTACTCAGGGAATAAACCTACCGGTCCTGTGATGGTTTTAAGCTAATTTCCCAAAAAAGAAAAATAACCCCCCCCCCCTAAAAAAATAGTTATTTTTAAATCTTAAATGTAAAAAGGGGGGTACGCGACTTCTCATTTGGAGAGGATCCTTCTTTAATATCAAGTGACCATCTCTTTGATTGCACTACATTTGTCTGAACGTCCTAACTGTGCAATAGTAATAAGTTTAGAGGTAAAGATATTCTTCCTAACTGTCACTATTGGTGTCACATATCAGACATAGCAGCAGTAGGTGAGTAAGATCCTTTGGTACACACAGACAGACATACATACATCCTGTTAATTTTAATTAGGATGAATATACCTTTAATTATTAGTTTTAAGGTTTATTATTATTATAACAAGGATGAGAACATCCATAATAGCAAAGCTCTGAAACGGTAGGACAAACGAACATTAACACTTTTTTAGTGTCAGAACTGAATAATTAGAATAAATTTGTTAAATAACTGCTTGATACAGGATAATGTTTATGGACATACTTACATTTTTAGGACTTGATTATAGAAATGCTTTGCTTGTACTTTCTTGTCCCAGGTATCAATATACCAAAAGTCAGATCAATCAGATCACATAAAATATGTTGTTTAAAAAGTAAAAAAATCAACATGTTTAAAATGGACATTCTGGAAATGATTATAGAGTTGCTACTCTTTCTAAATTGTACCTAACTACTACAAGAATCACCATGCAAAGTTTGAAATCGATAGGAAAACTCTAACATGCCTAAATAAACAAAAAGAGCTAACCGTTACGGACCTGCGGGACGGACGGATCGACCCTAATTATAGAAAAGCTTTGTTTGTAATATGTCACAAATATTGATAACAATGGTACAATTTATTTTTTATAAACGTTATAGACAAATGACAAAAATTAACTTATGACAACATTCACTATTCATTTTATAGCTACAGATTTACATAACAAAATAATTTTTCATATATGAGTTTAACTTTACTTTTCTATTATTATTGATGTTATGTTTATTTAACAAAAGCAGTATAAATTTAATTTTGTTTTCCTTTTAACCGCAATTTTATTATTTTAGTTTAAATCTTTTTTTGGGGGGGGGGGAGAATTTTTCCTAGGGGGGATTTATCTTGGGAGATAGGTTATAATTAGTATAAACCTTCCCGGGACTTATAAGTAGCCACTCTTTAAAGTGAACCCGACCGGTTCAGCGGTTTGCGAGATCCTTCGGTACAAACAGACAAACAAACACACATCATTTTACTTAATTATACAAAAGTGATTACAAAAATGATAAAATATATGAATTACATTGAAAAATAATCATTCTGGAATATGCATTTCATAGTGTAATGTATATTTTGTCTGTTTGTATGTTTGTATTGAAGGATCTCGCTAACCACTGAACTGATATGGTTCTCCTTTATAGGATAGCTTCTCATTGAAAAGTGGGGTGGGATAGTAGTCTCCTACACCAACCCCCAATTTTTTTCACTTTTTCTTTTTTAAATCTAAATTAAAAAATTGGGCTATTGAATTCAAATCCCCCCTCCTCAAGAGCCCCCTAGAGGGCGTAGCCATTAGTTTTTTAACACAATAACACATACATTATCGTTTTAAACATGATACATTTGTTATTCATTGAAAAATCCCTATAAGCCTTTTATTGTTCAATTGTGTCATTGCTATAGGATCTTTACTTTCACCAACATTTTTTGGTCCTACCATAAACGTAGGAGTCCCAAACGTCGGAGTTGACAAACATAGGAGTGGGAAAAACGTTGGAGTGGACAAACGTTGGAGTGGACATTGCTTAAGTAAAACGAAGGAGTCTCCGCTATTTTAATAATATGACAATTTTGAAATTTTTTTTATATCCCTCTATATACAAAAAAATGGTTATGGCCGCAGCGCTCGGCCCCCTAGCCTGCCTAGGGGGGGGGGGGGGGTGTATAAAAAAATTCAAAATTGAAAAAAAAATTTTTAAAAATTCAAAATTGAAAAAAAAATTTTAAAAAAATTCAAAATTGAAAAAAATTTTTTTTAAAAATTCAAAATTGAAAAAAAAAATTTGGGACTCCTGCGTTTGTCCACTCTGACGTTTGTCCAAAAAATCCTGTGTTTGTTCACTCCGACGTTTGTCCCACTCCGACGTTTGGGACTCCTGCGTTTGTCCACTCCGATGTTTTTCCACTCCTACGTTTATCGTGGAACCCATTTTTTGTGTCACTGAGTCAAACAAGGAAAGGCTTGCTGCTTCCTATCAAGGCTCACGTCTATTAAAAAACTAGTTTATATGAATCCAAACCTTGCTCTCAATTGGTAGAACCTGAGCTTAGCAAAGTCAGCCACTTCTTTGACACACATTACCCAGTAAATAGGCATCACAAGTAATACACAATCACTTATCATTGATAAAATATATGACTTTATATGTGTGGGGCCTTCCTTTAACAAAGTTCCCAAGCTCAACAGTGCTATGAGTAGAACAACTAGAGGGCCGGCCAGTTTGTCACTGAGAGAACCTAGGGCATGATTTGTTTTTCTTGATTGTGTTGGGATTTCATGAAAACCAGCAACGCCACTTGGGCGCACATTTAAGGTGAAAATAGGGTTTTGATGTGATGTAGATGCTAACACTATATCTGTATCTTCTATGTCTTCAGCAATGGATTTCACTTCAGTTAATGCTGGGAGTCTTATTTGTTCAGTGTTGAAAGCCTGGTCAGATTTGTTTCTGTCTTCTTGATGTCGAATTTCAGAATCTGTATCTATTTCACACATTTGGAGGCTGGGACCTCTAATTTCTTCCTGTTGATTAAGTCCATTAGACAATTTAGAGTCCGTGGTTTGACCATTTTCTGTTTGAGATGCTGTAGTCATTTGGCTATTATTAGAAATAATTTTTCTGTTGTTATAAATACGGGCCTTTAACTTTCTCCAATTGTTAATCTTCCTGAAGAGCCAGAAAATGAATCTAATGGCAACACTGAGA
Source organism: Acartia tonsa (assembly GCF_053477335.1). Taxonomy (NCBI): domain Eukaryota; kingdom Metazoa; phylum Arthropoda; class Copepoda; order Calanoida; family Acartiidae; genus Acartia; species Acartia tonsa. Next base: position 43,160,021 of record NC_137272.1, read on the forward strand.
ATGAATATTAAAAATAACAGAAAACGTAATCCTGGTTTTGCAGAGAAAGATATACTACTTCCAATGCTGACACCAATCTTGTAGTGTAACATTTCTAGGGGTTCCTTTCTGCACAGAGTCCCTTGTGTAACATAGTGATAAATCTGAAGAGATGCAGCAATGATGGGTACTGAAGAAGCCACAGGGAAACTTAATCTTTCATGGTTAAGCGCCAGAAATCTGTAGGGGTAGATAAGGAAGAAGATTCTAAACAGTATGAACTCAACTGCTGCAATGAAAGGATATAAAGTTAGAATGGAACCAACAGGATTAAGATAGCAGGTGATATTTCCATTAGTTTCTAGGCTGTATTTCAAGTCATCCAAAAATATGGATCCGACTATGAGATATCCATATATAAGTAGGGAACAGGCCATGAAGTAGGCAATGAATGTTTTTGAAGCTGAGGTTAGGAGGGTGTATTGGGTCCCTGTCTGGCTGGCCAGGTAGGCATAGGTCAGTCCTGTAATTTTATTTAGTTAATCAGAAGTTTTAGAGGTTATTATAACATGAATGACAACATCATTAATAAGTTAAGAACATACGAATCATGGAATAGACAAAGTAAGTTATAAGATGGAGGTTCAACTGTCATAACAAAGAAAAGAAAAAGAGAGAAATCAAAATCACAAGGTCATTCGAATTATAATTTATGTCTTTTAAAGCATGACCGACAGACAATACAGTGTATAAAATAAATGAGCATATGTCATAGGAAACTTAAATGAAAATTTTAGCTGTCCATCTTGAATAGCAACCAACAAAATCACATTTCTCCATTGCTTTATAAAAAGACAAACAGACAAGGTGAATTATAGATAATTTGATTTGACATTATTGTAGATAAAATTGTATATTGTAGTTTGATGCTAAAAAATTCAAGAATGTGGATATTTTGTGGTAATCAACTAGTAAAGCGTAAAACTTGTTTTGGCTATAACTAAAGAAAAGTGATTATGAAGTGGGGAAAGAAGGAGGTGGGCGTTGTGGTGAAATTTTCACTTAGATTTTTTAGAATCACTGTCCCTGCATCTTACAAGGCTTTATGTCAAAAGGTCAAGATCGACTGGCTCTAACCTAGACATGCTTCAGACAAATAAAATTTACCTGAAGCAGCTAAAGTAGGTACTATAGCCGCTGAATATAAGACTACCCTGACTTGGTGTGGTACTGAGGGCATATTCACCAAGCCTATCACCACACATAATACTACAACTAAAGAAAATCTAGTTCAGAAAGGGCTGAATTTGTTGTTGAATTTTAAGAAATTTTTTGATCAGCGGCTATGCCCCTAAAGGCTGCTACGCCTTTTAAGGGGGGGGGGGGAGTTGACACCACCCACATTTTCAATTTTAGCTGAAATATTTTTAAAGGGTAGGAGCAAATTCTCTTGGGGGGGTTGTGGTACCTTCCCCCAAAATAGTTATACCTTCCCAGGGCCCATAAGAAGCTACATTTTGGTTTAAAGGTTAGCTAGTGCCTTTGGGAAAGACAGACAAACTCTGACATGTCACTTTTATATGAGGAAAGCTATCAATAATATGATTCAATTGTTAACTATTACTACATATTTCATAATTACATCTAAATTTGAACTATATTTTCTTTCCCTGTTAGAATGTGCTTATTTTTTATCATATCCACTAATAAATGCTCTCTTTTGACTAAAATATTTTAATCGATACTCTCCAATTTCTGAACTAAGATAATTATCTAATGTTTATACATTTCACCTCAAATTTATCACAATAAGTAAAATATTGGTATTTTTGTATGGATTTATCGTATGGGATGCCATAGCCACTAAGAGATATAAGTTTTCCGGAATTGTAATGTAGGGAGTAGATTTGAAATCTGCATCAAATTTTAAGGATTTTTTATAAAATTCGTTTTTTGTATAATTCTTTATCTAAAAGCGGAAATACAAATTAAGTTAATTAATTTTGGCATCTGTGATTGGTGGATTTAAAAAATCTGCGCTCTGATTGGATGTCGTACATCATTCAACCAATTAGAGCGCAGGTAGTTTAAAATCCACCTATCCTATTGGTCAAAATTAATTAACTTAAAATGTATTTTCGCTTTTAGATAAAGAATTTTACAAAAAACGAATTTTATAAAAAATCCTTAAAATTTGATGCAGATTTCAAATCTACTCCCTACATTAAAATTCCGGAAAACTTATATCTCTTAATAGCCACCCTAAAACATTCAAAAAAGGGACCTGGATTTATATGAATCCTGTCATCCCCAGAACAGATCTATAGTATAGATGTATATACAGACAACTATCTCCCTTTCTTTTTGAAAGACTTCTTTCGTCTGCTTCAAAATTATTTTCTGCTACTTGGCTGTGTTAATATAAGTGACACCATTGGTTGATTTTTAATGACCCAATAGAAAGGTTGCACAATTCAAAAAAAATCTTTGAAGGGGTACACTCCCCTCAACCTCCATTCTTTGAACCTCCGAAAAGTGTTAGAATATTTCTATTAGAGCTCTGAATCCGATTCAATACCGCTGATTACCTGTTATCATCATACACTATCTTTTTTTTGGTTATTTGATAAGAACAACAATTTAAGATTAAAACAAGATCAAACACACACATAAAATGAGAATATAAAATAAATATAAAACGAAGCTAAACAAAGTCATGGTCCATGAGAAAAAGTAAAGAGAGGATGGTGCTAATTTTTTTCTTTAAAAAATGGACAAATGTACAACGCCTGGCTGAACTATCCCAATGACATCATATTTAAGTGTAATGTGAGGTCAATCAAACTTTACAATATTTTTTCACTATTTTGGTGACACTATAAGCAGCTTCTAGGGAGAGTAAAGATTATGAAAAATAGTAAAATAAAATCATATAAATAGAGAACTCAAAACTTTTTGTGCATTACACAAGCACAGACAGTCAGATACTAAAATCTACAGACCATGTTTGTGGCTAAAAACTAGTGATACAGTTAGTCAAATTCTTTTTTTATTCTTCATAATTTTGGGAAAAATTACTTCAGATTTTCTTTTATTAGGCAATTACCATGTAAAGGCATGTTAAAACTACAGCATGACCCTCAAAAAAGTATTTTTAAGCATCTGCAGCCCTTATTTCTCAATGAATTATTAAAAAATGCATATGTCCTTGTTCTCCATAGTATTCCACGTAAGTAGATATAAAAATATTTTTTTTACCTCCATTAACACCGGAGATTTTTAGAGCTAAAGTTTTGAAAAAGTGACTGAGAAAAAGAATTTTTTTTTGTTTCTCTTATTTTTTGGATGGTTATATATGTTTTTCTGGCAACTGAATAATGAGACACAAAGAAAAACAAGTTCACTAATTATTTCTTTTTTATTCCACCAAAAATATAAATTTTTAATGGCAAAAAATACTACTGAATGAATTGATTATTTGCAAATTTTAGGTTATTTATTAACCCTTATTTATAGAAAAGGATTAATTATGACAGTTGCTCCGCCCCCTTTTCTGACATCTCAATTATTTAATAAGGGGTAAATTAAGCTTTTTAGACTAAAAAATCATTATGTTTTATTTTTATTTTCTTTATAACTTGTTTGTTATTAAAGTTAGGATTGTGAAACAAAAACAATTTTCCTGCTATATTCATAGAGATTTATTTGGTTTTTTAATCTTAAACAATTTTGCCTAATAAGTAAGTTTTTCAAAATATCATTAAACTAAAAAGACTCAAAAAATATGTGTAAAAAATGCTTTTTACTCAAAAACTAAATTTTTTATTTCATTTTTGTATAAAGTTTCTGCTAGTAACAAAAATAAAAGGATTTCTAGCTTAATTTTGCTAAAAAAGTCGTATCATGTTAATAGTTACTTTTTACTCAGTCACTTTTTCAAAACTTTAGCACTAAAAATCTCCGGTGTTAATGGAGGTAAAAAAAATATTTTTATATCTACTTACGTGGAATACTATAGAGAACAAGGACATATGCATTTTTTAATAATTCATTGAGAAATAAGGGCTGCAGATGCTTAAAAATACTTTTTTGAGGGTCATGCTGTATAAAAAAAACGAAATCCGGACTGCTTTATCCTGGAAGACAATGCTTGAAAATGTAATTTGGTTCACATTCGAAAAAAACCCAAATTATAATTTCCTGCATTTTCTCCCAAGAAGGAACAGTCTGGATTTCGTTTTGTACATTTCTGGCTTACCAATACATGGTACTTGACAAATCAAAAAGAAAACCTGAAAAAAAACATGTTTTTTGAAGTGTTAGGCAAGCTAAGCTTTATATATCACACATGGTATAATAATTGGTTGGTGGAACATTCTTTCTTCATCATATTTCAGAATAAACGCTGCCAACGCACAAGAACTTCAGTGAAAACAAGGATTAATATGTCCATGTACAGTTTTAATCATACACTACATCCGATTTACACTTTTCTGATGTTCGTTACCTTATTATTTCATACAGAAGGATGCGCGATCGGGAACGGGTTTAAGGTGAGAAATAAGAGTTATTTATAAAAGAAATACTCTAATTTTTTATTATATTTTAACTCTTAAATAGTAACAGGATGTCTGTATTTGTGTGCTAAGAAGTTTGCTAACTGATATGGTTCTCTCTTGCAGTGAAGCTCTTTTAGAGGAGGGTATCTCTACTTACCAAGAGAAATCACCCCTAGAATTAAATAAGCCCCACCCCATTTTTTTTACTTTTTCTCTAGATATAAAGTAGAGGTTCAGCCCCCCCCCCCCCCCTTGCTTTCCTCAAATGTCCTCCATTGGGGCCTTAAGAGGCGCATCCGCTAGAAAAAGAAAAAAAAAACTAAATTAAATTATAGAAAATCATAGCTTTCGATGGACGTCATTCAATTTTGTTAAAATGATTATATTTGTTGTCTAGAAATATTTAAATTTATATTGATCAATAACAATTATTAAAAAATCAATAATTTATAAGAAACCTTTAAACTTAAATTTGTCTAAAGTAGCCAGGGGAGGGAGGGGATATTAGACTGTAGAAAACTGGTACCCAAAGTTTGTAATCACTTAATCTTAATCGTTGGCTCAAAAACCTTGGGTACTTCGATCAAATTTTAATTGCTTTGTTCCAAACTAATATTGTCCAAACATTTAAAAAAAAAATAATATTTATCTACTACAGGGAATATTTTGTTTATCATCATGAGTAATGTATATTAATTTATTGTCTTATTCCTGAAGATCTCTGATAAGTAGCGCAGCACACAATTACTGCAGTTAGATAAAGACAAACGAACAGACCCTAGTTTTAATGAAGCTACATATTAAAAGAGAAGCTTTTCTATAATTAGGGTCGGTCCGTTCTATCGATTTCAAACTTTTTGGGGGGGAACGGATAGCTTTTTTCACTAATCTAGGCATGTTAGAATTGCCCTATCGACTTTGCATGGTGATTCCTTTAGTAGATAGGTACGCTTTAAGAGCGTAGCAACTCTATAATCATGTCCGTCCGTTTATTTTAAACATGTTGATTTTTTTACTTTTTTAACAACAAATTTTTATATGATCTTAATATCCGATTGACTTAAGTTTTGAATATTGATTCCTTGGGCAACAAATTACAATATTATAAGCGAAGCAACACTATTATACAGTCCTAAAAATGTAATATGTTCATAATCATTATCCTGTATCAAGCAGTTTTTCAACAAATCTACTTACAATTTTGCTTCGACTCTTATACATTTATATTCTGATTATTCAGTTCTGACACAATACAAGTGTTAATATCAGTTTGGCCTACCATTTCACTGCATCGTTTTTATGGATGTTGTCATCCTTGTTAAATTGGGAATATATGTCCGTAAGGGTACATTCGGTAAAACGGAGAACTCAAAAAACGAAAAAAGCAATTCTACAAGGGCTTGGCAGCTACATACAGCCGTAGCCAGACTTGTCCTCGGCCGCAGACATACGGCTTACATGCAAAAGCCTTGAAATCAGCCGCCCGGCTTACTAATCAACGCAATCAGTCTAGCCGTCGCTCGCAAACAATAAGCCTCTTGGCACTTGCGGCTAACAAAACTGGTTTGAATCTTATAGTTATTCATTTTAATATCCGCGAAAAGCTGTCTATAATACGATTTAATAAATAACTATTCTAAATGGACGTTGCCCCTAATTGAGACCATTTATAAAAGATTTAACGTCATAAACAAAAATTAAACAAAATAACAAATTATGTCATATTTTATTTCAGCTTTTTTCCCAAGAAAATGTTACTTTTAAACAATACTCTAATTGAACAAAATCAAACAATCCATCATCACTCATGGGTAGCGTTCAAGTTAATCTATCTATCTAAGTATGTATCTTTTTTTCTTTATATCTATCTATTTATATATCTATCCATCCATCTATCTATATATATCTGTATAATTATCTATCTATCTATCTTTTTTTCTTTCTATCTATCTATCCTCTACCAGGAAAGTACCACCTCCACAAGAAACGTATGAAGCCGTTTAAGAGACCTTACATAACACACAGATAGTGTTCCTATTTTATATAGGTTTATACAATAAATTACTTTTTCGTTTTCTTTTATAACCAACTAGCGGCTTCGCCCCTAGCCTCTAGGGGCTTTGCCCAAAGAGGTATAATTACATCTTCTATTACTTACCCAGCAGAACGGATCGCAAATTTTCGCACCTACCCAGCAGAAAAACATTTTCTCGATTAAATAACGAATTCGCAAAATTCGTAAAAAAAAAAAATAGCGATTAAATAACGAATTTGCAAAATTTGTAAAAAAATGGGGGGAGGATTTTTTTGTTTTTTGGGGGGTTGGATGTGTCCCACCCCCCAAGAAAATAGCTTAAAACCACCGCAGGACCAATAGGTATATACCCTGAAGAGTAGAATCCAATCGGTTCAGTGGTTACCAAGATCTTAAGCTTCAGACGGACAGACGGACAGACAGACAGACAGACAGACAGACGGACAGACATCAAGCTACTTTGTATTATAGATAGTCAATATAACCCGGGTCTATCTTTTGCTTTCATACTACTTTTGTCTTAGAAATCAGGAATAAGAGCCAAGCTATTAAATACATTTTATATCATTTAAATCTATTTTCAATTTGTATCAGACCATTTTACCTTGAAACCAATTTAATATAATTTTTGTTCAACAATTCATTGAATATTACCTATCCCTTCTTCCCTGCTGTTTATCAGCCACTGGTTTTACTCGAACGCTTCTAACATAAAAATGGTTTAGTTGGTGACTAACGCTTGCAGTGTAAACATCTAGCTCTAGTACTTGTCAGTAATAGTAAACTTGTAAAAGTGTGTTTTTTTTATAGAAAAACAATTTTTTCGACATACTTTTCATTAAATATAATATATATCCTAAAATATAAAGTAGTAAGGTTTTTTGTCTAAAGTTAAAGATCTCGAAAACTGCTGGTCCGAATTGATTGTACTTTAGGGGAAGCTTTGAGTGGTTTTAGACTATTTTCATGACCACTTTCGTCCTTCCCTAGAGGCAAGGACCAAAGCAACTATCTCCGTATTTTAAAATAAATTTAAAATATTTTTTTTTGTTATTATATGTTTATTTAGGTTTTTTTATGTTAAGTTATATTTTGTAAAGGGTAGACCCGCAGAGTTAAGGTACTCCGCAGGGCTTAGACAAATACATGAAGGAAAAACTACTCATTATTTTAATTAATTTTATAAATAAGGGGGTTTTGTGATTCTCCTCTACAATAATAATTGTTATAGACCCAGGGAAGGTTTTTAACTAGTTTAGAGAGGGTAGCTTTATACCCCTTCAAAAATTTGTCGTTTTAAAATTAAAATTAACACTCCAATTTTCCTCAATTGATTCCAAAAAAATTTTCAGCGCTACAAAACACAAAATTTTGCACCATAAGATTTTGGGAAAGAAAGCTGTAAACTTACATTGTCCTATCCCCTAAGAAAATGTTTAAACTTAAATTGTCCTATCCATGAAGAAAATGTTTAAAGAAATTTGTGGAATAGTCCCTTTCGTGACATCGAACCTTAACAGGCGATTCGTCGTATTTTAAAATGGCGTTTTATAGGTTATTTTAGGTTAGGTTAGGTTATATTGGGTTGGGTGATTGCCCCACAGGATTAGGCATTGGCCCCCGCAGGGTTAGAGCCCCCCAAAGAGATAAGAAGAAATAAAGAAATAAGAGAAAACTTACTGTGAAAAATACAAATAATCGGCCCTTAAGGTGCGATGTCACGAAAGGAACTTAACCCGAAATTTGTTGCCATACAATTTTTACACATCGATGACACTCAAGGATACATGGAAATGTTAATTACTATATAAAAGTAACAGGATGTCTATCTTCAGCTTAAGATCTCCGATATGGTTCTCCTTAACTGTAAAGATTTCTAAATGTCCAGTGAAAATATTTAACTATTTATGAGAGGACATAACCTTCTAACTAATAAAATAACTCCTAGCCCCCAAACTTTTTTTCTTTCTTTTTAAAGCTTAAATGGAAAGTGGGGGGTTGACTTACACCCCCCCCTTCCCTGAGTACTTCTAGAGTCTTGTAGGGGGCGTAGCAGTAAGATATATATACAATTCTGTCTGTAGCTTTAACTACCATGGTTAAGATCGAAATATCTTTTATTTATCAATCCCTGTTTATAGAAGCAAATTTTCAGTAACAAAACAGTATTTTTATCCATTAAAAGAACATACATACAACAGATCTATAGTACAGATGTATATACAGACAACTACCTCCCTTACTTTTTCAAAGACCTTTATCGTCTGCCTCTAAATCATTTTCTGCTACTTGGCTGTGTTAATATAAGCGACACCACTGGTTGATTTTCAATGACCCAATAGAAAGCTCGCACAAGGAAGATACAGTTATTTATCCCTTTCTCCCTCTAGTGTTTTACTCTAATTACACGCAGGCAGAAAAACATCCTGTTACTTTTAAATAGTTTATTTACCTATCCCTACATTTGTGAATACATCCGCTTACGATGTACTGAATTTTTAGTTTCCGAAAGTATACCTAGCTTCCGCGTCCTATCTCAATATTTACTACTAGCTAAAATTTTGAATGTATTTTGAATTAATGTTTAAGTCGTTTATACATTATATCACTTTTCCCTTTGACCGGAGTAGCTAAAAACAGCGTTTGCAATAATTGAGCTATCTGCTGTACAACTTTGGAAATTAGGGAAGAAATAGGCAATCCATTATCAGCACATCCCGCTTACTGTACTAAAGTGGTTAAAGCATTTATAGAAGTGATAATTAAATGTTTAAATATGATTCACTAAATTTCGATAGAAACTTATCAAAGAGATATTAGATAGGACATTAACCTTTCTTAAAATTGGCTATAACTAGATATTTAAAACAAGGATGACAACATCATTATAAGCCAACAAAAGCTTTTTATATTGGAAAAAATATAATATTAAATTAATGTCTGAACATTGTATGTTGTTAAGATCTCTTAAATGGCTGAATAAACGTCTGCTTGTCTGTCCATATATATATATACCGAAAAAATAGTTATATACTGGTTATTTCAAAGAGTAAAGAGGCAATGGCCTGTTTATTACACTAGTCCCCAAAGTTATTTTTTCCGTTTTCAAATTAAATAAGTAGATCAATGGCGTGCATAAAGGGGGTGTATTTACCCCACAGGCCAAATTAACCAAATTTTCCTCAAGTCTTTGGATGTTAATGTTATCGTATTTATTTGCTAAAAATAACTTTTTAGAAGGTCAAATACTTTTTACTGTATTTTACAAAAAACAAAAAAAAATTCAGGTCCTTTATTCAAAAAGTGAATTTCTTTATTAAAACATGTGAATTACAAATATTGCATAATGGAAAATTTTAAAAAAAAATATAAATTCTTAATTAATGACATAGGTTGGAATTCCTATGAATTTTGTTGATTTAAACAAGAAGCCATAAATAAAAACCATTTAAAAAAACGGATCATGGAAAGAAATCAAAGTAGTTGGTTTAACATATTTTGACAGTAGTTTTTACCCTATTTCTAGCCCCTGCGGGGTGCTCTAACATGCGCTGTGATGCAATAATTAACATTTACCTAACCTAACCTAAAATAATCTATCAAAAGCTACTGTGAAAATACGTACGATGAAACGCCCCTTAAGATGCGTTGCCATGAAAGGGAATAATCTTAATTTTGTTATTAGGATGATTTAAAGTATAAGCAATAATAAAAACACGCTAATAAAAACTCCATATATTTTCACAAAGTACGTTAAAAATTAAAAATGGTATGCAATGACTTCTGCACAAAGTTTTCATATTATCCTAAAAGCATCCTGTAAATTAAAAAAGATATTACAATCTTAGGAAGGGGATATTAAATTGAAATATAACATTGGTACTTAAAGTTTTTTATAAAATCACTTTCTATTATTTGTAGGCTCTATATCTGGTACTTTTATAGTAATTTGATTAGTTTATTCCAAACTATTAGGTGCCCGAAATTTTTAACCAATAATTTGTCTTTTAATCACTAAGAAACCGTAGTATAGAAATTGATATAGAATAGGTGTATAATGTGAGAGATTCTCGCATACCCTGATAAAATGTTTCTCCCAGCTGGCTAATATAACAATACCCCACCCCCCTCCACTTATGACTTTACTCTATACCCTCCCCAGACCATGGAGGACCATATTGTCCAATATCTAATGATTATCTTAGCAACCGAATTAAACAAAAATGCATCTGTCAAAATATACATGTATTGTTTTTTATTCACGTATTTATCCTTATAATAAAGTTACAGGATGTTTGTCTGTTTGTACGGAAGGATCTCGCTAACCATTGAACCGATCGGGTTTTCCTTAACAGGGTAGCTTCTCATAGGTCCCGGGAAGGTTTGTAGTTGTCCCTAGAGGCCATTAGGGGCGTAGCCGCTAGTATCTATTACAGTGGAAACTTTAGCTCACCACAAAACAATGTAATTTCTAATTTCGCACATCTGTTAATTGTTTCCAAAGATTGGTTGGTCAGAATTGTTAAACCATTAGAGTAAAACACTAGAGGGAGAAAGGGTTAAATAACTGTATCTCCCCATCGCAACCACCTTGTTCAACCTTTCTATTGGGTCATAGAAAATCAACCAATGGTGAACATAGCCAAGTAGCAGAAAAAAATTTAGAAGCAGACGAAAAAGGTCTGCATACATCCTCTTATGATGTATCGACTAGCCTATTAGTAGCGAAGCTACTCTGTAATTCATTATGTTTGTCTGTCTGTAACGCCACTGTCTGTATTTTACATAACTTTCAAAATCACCTTCTTCATATTTTTTCGGATGATTTCAGAAACTACGGACTTTTCTGTTAGTTATTTATCGCATCGTATTATAGACAGAGACTGGAATAGTTATTTATCTCTTTGTTTTATAGACAGCTTTCCGCAGATAACAAAAAAAAGTTAAAACCAGAATTAGTAACCCCGAAGGCCTGGACTAACAAAGCTGATTTAATTTATGGTTTTTATTTTATTATTTGTATAGAATTGTCTATAATACGATGATATACATAATTTGTCATTATGACTGAGAACCGGTTCTAATCCGCCGGATATTAATCGGTTTTGAAGCGATACTGAAAAAATTTGCAATTAATCAATATTTGAATCAATTTCTTCGTAAAAAAGAGAAAAACAAAAACTTATTTTTCGAAAATGATTGATATATTTTTGTAAGCAATAAAAATGGATCAAGTCGTCATTGAGAAGGATCATTTTATCTAATAGTTCGAAAAAATGCCTTTTGACGCATTTTTTGCCCAGTGATAAATAATATACTATCTTATTATGTATGTCAGTCTATCCGTGTGTCTGTTTGCAGCAAAAGATCTCGCCAACTCTCCAGCTCTCCTTTACATTGAAGATTATTGAATATCGCGGGTAGGTTTTAAACTATTTTGGCGAGGGTTGCCCAACGAGCCCTCCCCATGAGAGCAATCTCCCCTAGAAAAAATCCCCACATATCCCATTCTTTAGAATGCACTAAAGGCCTTTTGGTACGCAGCCGCTAATTATCAAAATGCGGGATTATTCTGTATGCCAGACTTGATTAGTAAATACTATTATATAATTATATTGCAATTTATCTTTCTTTCTAATTTTTAGAAGCGAAGCTTTTCTATAATTAGTGTCGGTCCGTCCGTACGTCCGTAAGGGATAGCTCTTTTTGTTAATTTAGGCATGTTACAATTGTCCTATAGATTTCAAACTTTGCATGGTAATTCCTGTATAAGTTAGGTACAATTTAGAAAACGTAGCAACTCTATGATCGTTACAAGAATATCCGTACGTCCATTTTAAACATGTTCATTTTTAACTTTCTAATAGCAAATTTTTATATGATAGAATTTTTCGATTGATCTGATTTTTGGATTACAGATTTCTAGGACAACAAAGTACAATGCTATAAGCAAAGCATCTCGATAATCAAGTCCTAAAATAAGTATGTCCTTAAACATTATCCTGAATTATCGCAGTTTTTCAACAAATTTGCTTACAATTTTTTTTCTAATCTTATAGATATACATTCATATTCTGATTATTCAGTTAGGGCACTCTACAAGTGTAAATGTTCGTTTGTCCTACCGTTTCAGAGCATCGCTTTTATGGATGATGTCATCCTTGTTAGAGCAAAGCCACTCTATACATAATATCTTAGAATTAAACTTGTTAGCGTAGCAATTTCAGTCTGTAAAAAATTTAAATAATTACTTTTCGTACTCTTTAAATTTTCCTGAGATTATATTTATAATAACTGTATAACAGGCTATTGCTTTTTTTATTACTAGCGGCTGCTTCCCGACCCATAGCATCTAGGGGCTCTATATTCAAAGGGATATGGAAGGGCAATAAATAGCCTAAAACTACCTTAGGACCCTTAAGAAACCTCACTGCAAAGGAGAACCATAACAGTTCAGCGGTTAGCGAGATCCTTCGCTACAGACAGTAAAAAGCTTACTACTAATAGGATAATATTCTCATCTGGTAATAAAACTTTTGCGAATTCAAACATCTTTGTTTTTTCTTTCTTATATAACTTTGTTAATAAAAATTTGCAATTTACAATTGAATGAATTTGACAAAATTAGATGGATAATAAACAGTAATAAATTGACAGTTAAAAATATATTTCGATAATAACGCAGCTTTTATAATTCATTATAAGTCATTCAATAATCAAAAATTGATAACCAATGATTAATAGTTATTTCTCGCATCGTATTATAAACAGCTTTCTGCGGATAAAAAATGTACAATTATAAGATTAAAACCATTTTTTCGACATGAGATGCCGAAGGCTAAAATTGAAAAAAAATTATGATTGTACATTTCTATATTCGTAGAAAACTGGTTATAATAAGTTGCTAGACATAAATTTAGTATGGATGAAAACCGATTCTAATCCACTGGATATTAATTAATTTCGAATAAATACGAGAAAAGATCTTCTAGATTCTAATGAATCTACGTAGCCTAAACTCTGAAGAATGTACTCATTCTAGACTAGGACATAACTACATAGTCTAGAATATGATGTAACTGTCCATTCTAGACTCAACAGTATATACGCAGTTTATACTTTAAAGTTACTTTCTATTCAAAAGTTTAAAGACATTAAAATATTTTTAGTGTAAAACAAATTTCTATTTTATTAAATCTTTCTTTTTGACTTCCCGTTCTAATTGTTTTACTAGGTCTTAATTTTTTCAACAAAAATCATGATGTTAAGCGCTCTAAATTACTCTATTATCTATAAAGATAGAAATCTATAAGAACAAGTATGACAACATCCATAAAAGCGAAGCTCTGTTACGATAGGGCAAAATGGCATTAACACTTGATTCCAAAAATCAGATCAATCCTATAGGCTATAATCAGATCACAAATTTGTTTTTTTAAAGTGAAAAATCAACATGTTTAAAATGGACGTACGGACATTTCTGTTGATTGACGATTATAGAGTTGCTACGCTTTCTGAATTGTAACTAACTACAACAGGAATCACCATGCAAAATTCTAAATCGATAGGACAATTCTAACGTGCCTAAATTAACGAAAAAAGCTATCCGTTAGGACTTACAGATGAACGGACCGACAATAATTATAAAAAAGCTTTACTTTTAAAAAGCAATACATTTTGCACAAAGCTTTAAAGTTACCAGAACTTTTTATGGTCAACTCGATTTTTACGATACTTTTTACATTGTCCATTTTAGCAAAAAAGTAAAATTTTGCATAGAGAAACTTAAATATTTTTCAAGGGATGCTGTGAGTATTGGTGCAAAAAATATGACGTAACAAAAAAAATTAGCCAATGAGAGGCCGTTATTGACCAATGGCGGCAATGGTGGTGGACTCTCATTGGCTAATTTTTTTTGTTACGTCATATTTTTTGCACCAATACTCACAGCATCTTTTCAAGGTCTTTTTAGGATTTAAATGTAATATACAGGGAGAAAGGGAACATAGACTAAAAATTAAACTGGGACCAAAAACTTTAAATGCACGTTACCATATCTAAAACTTTAGATACTTTTATTAAATTTTTATTGGTTTGTTCAAACCATTAATGTTTAAACATTTCAATCTAGATAAGGGGTAAATTTGTTTCAAGTAATTGGGATACACATATATCTCTCGTCCATTTGCATATCCCATGAGATCATTAGATATGTATTGTATAAGTTCTGAAAAATAAGAGAAAAAGTTATGGATAGAGAAAAAGAGTGTGTCCCCCCCCCCCCCATTAAAAATTAAGTGGAGTAGATAGACCCCCTTACAACAAAAAGTGGGTGGGTGGATAACTTAGGGGGGGGGGTGTAACACACCCTTGGATTTTGGTTTCAGGGGGTGTCAAAATTTTCATGTGCGCCTTGCGCACCTGCCTGCCAAAGCCCTGTGCACGCCATCATTCATGGTTTCCAAATAATTTTATGACTCAGTCAGTTTTTTTAGAAACTCAAGATTTCCCTTGTCTCAAGATTTTTCCAAAATTCCTTTTATTTAAAATATTTATTCGGATTTTTGAAAAAGACCTACCTTTGGTGGGGGCATTGAAATATCTCGAGTAAAATTGTGCGATGTATCCCAGAGAATTAATATTTTATAAATTTTAATATAAATTTCTTTATAATGAGTAGAACCCCCCCAAGGATTACAACCTACCAAAAGCAAAAGAACACTAAAAGGCTTCATGGAAATTTTTTACTATTTTTCTATCATAACATTATGATCTTTTGAAATTCATTAGTTTTAAGCTTCTAAAGTGGGCTGAAGAACAGATCAATAGTATAGATGTATATACAGACAACTATCTCTTTTCCCTTTGAAATGACCTTTTTAGTCTGCCTCTAAATTATTTTCTGCTACTTGGCTGTGTTAATATAAGCGACTCCATTAGTTGATTTTCAATGACCCAATAGAAAGGTTGCACAAGGCGTTTGCGATGGGGAGATACAGTTATTTAACCCTTTCTCACTCTAGTGCTTTACTCTAATGTATTTTGTCAAATATCAAGCTTCCCTAAATATATTGGGCCATTCGGTCCACACCGGTTTCTTGGACATTTCTTGACAAAACAAAAAACACAAAACAACAAACTACTTTTGTGTAGAAGTATAAAGAATCTTGTTTCTGATTTTTAATGCGATTTTGGAGGATTTTTCACAAAATGTTTTAGCAAGCCTCACTAAATTTAGTGGGGCCGTGAGCCAAAATGTTTTTTAAGAATCCACCTCTGATTTAAAGCTCTAGGTATTACATACTAAAACATTCCAAATTCCCCACTAGTCTTATTTTTTATTTATGCTTCAATAAATTTAAGTATTAGATGCATTAGTGGATTGTGATATAGACAGACTTACATAAGTTAATGATAGAGTAGACTTAATGTTCAATTCAAAATGCAAACAGATTTTTAAGTATTTATTATATTGGATTAAATGCAGTTTTTGAGTAAATAAGATTATATATTGATACTATATTTAGAAATGATTAAATATGTTAATAAGTCAAAACTACTGAGTATTCAAAGCTGGATAGTTCTGAAGTAGCAGGATGTTTGTCTGTATATCAGGACACCAATCAACAGGATGACTGTCTGTTTAATTAATACAATGTATTAATTAACTATGCACTTTGAAGGGGTAGAATATCTGCCTATACAAACTATCTAAAGTAGTAGGATGTCTGTGAATAGCTGTATTGGTCTTAATAAAGACTCGAACCCAAACCAGATAATGTTCTGTGTTAGGACTCTCAATATCAACTGACTTAAATATATTTTCTCTTTATTCTTTCTGAGAGCAATTAAAGAGTAATTAAGAGTAACAACTAACATATGTCTGCAAACTTAAATATATGACATCACAACATAAATATATGACATTTACCCCCTTCTGAAACCATCCAGCTAAGCATGGTTTCACCATCCATCAGGCTGATCCAATAAACTGGGATCAATGTCTTCACTGGGTGAACCTACATCGAAATTAACCCCGGCCTCAAGTCCTTCCTCTCCTTCACCCACTGGAGGAGGAGTGTTCAGCGCCCCTCCACCAACCTCAGCCGAGACACCCACTGTTGCCGCCATGACAGCATTACCCGCTGCAGCAGTTACGGGCCCTCCTACAGCAACCATCACAGCATCATTTACCGCTGAGGCGGTATCATTCGCAACAGCCACCTCTGCAGCAACCGCTGGTCCATCTGCCGGCATTGCCACCTCCATATCAACACCACCAGTGACCTGAACACCTCCCGAAACCAACATCACCCCGTTGTTAGCCTCAGCACCACCAGAAGTTCCAGCCTGTTGCAACTGCCAATATGCCGCCGCCGGTAAGTCATTGTTTATTCTGCGCCGAATCTCGCTAAGCTCACTAAAAATATTAGACAGGTGCCGTTGCACTTCAGCCTCTTTTTTGGCCATCTCAGAAATAGCCTCTTGAACCTTAGTTCCCTGTCCTGCCAAAACACTTTCCACCTGTTGGCCCACCTGCTGTCCCAACTTGGTTGAACTACTTTCCCAATTATCAGTCATTGCTGTCTGTACACTCTGTACCATATAAGAAGCCTTTTGCTGTGCAGTAGTAGCCACCATTTGCTGCATCTCCGTATCGACCTTCCTTATACAGTCCATTAGATCCCTCTTATGCGAGGCCAACATATCTTTAACCCGATTATGACTATCCGTCTGCCAAAGTTTCTGTGCAGTGTTCAAACTTTTGACTGATTCTCTTACAGCTTCACGAATTTTTTCCTCAATCATAGGCTTTAGAGTCACAGCAACAGAATTACTGATTCTACCTATATCTTCATCACTGAGCGGCGCTA
This sequence comes from Acartia tonsa, assembly GCF_053477335.1. Lineage (NCBI taxonomy): Eukaryota > Metazoa > Arthropoda > Copepoda > Calanoida > Acartiidae > Acartia > Acartia tonsa. Next base: position 43,177,468 of record NC_137272.1, read on the forward strand.
AGCCCTGTCTGTCATTCTTGCGTTCAGCCTTATTTCTCTCAACCTCAGCACGTAAATCTGGTAACTCCCTCTTTTGTTTAGGCCCAAGAGAATCTGCCCCAGCAGGCCGCTTGACCACGCCCCTTCTGGAAGTACCTTCCCCAGCATCATTATAAGCCTTGCTGGCTCCCCTTCTGGAAGTACCTTCCCCAGCATCATCATAAGCCTTGCTAGCTCCCTTAGTCCTGACCGACCCAGCAGCCTGATTTGGCACAAACTTACCAAACCTGCGCCGTCCCTCACCAGAACCAGTATCTGCCACCTTTCCAGGCTTGTCCGTTGGAGGCTCAATCCAACTGTCTACCTCTGAACCACTCTGTTCACTAGGCAGACGATCCCTGGAATCAAGCTCAACCTCAAGACTCACGTTGCCAACATCGTCTTCATCATCATACCCAGGCTCATACCTGGGCGATTCTACATCATACTGCCTCCTATCATCTCTTCTATACACAACATGCCGCCGATTAGCTCTACCAGCATCCAACATCTCAACAGACGGTTCACGCTCCTCCCGCCGACCAGACGGCCTCTGATACCGCCTTTCGTTTCCATCTCCATTTCCTGATAATAATCAATAATTAAATATTAACATTTTAATATTTTAATATTTTAACATTTTTCATATATAAGACGACATTCAAAACGAAATACTTTACACAAATTATATTTATCAGGGATGCCAAATTTTAATTACTGTTTTCCCGATAACGCGAAAATTTAACGCAGTTACACAGTCTGCCTAAACAACCAACACACAGCAATCCAACAACCACCCCCGCAGCACCCATCACAGCCATAATAAAATGCTGCCAACTATTAGTCAACCAATCAATCGAGGTATTATACAAATGTACAAACCAATCTTCTGTAACCTCTACAACAAAAGCATTTGAATTAGCAGCCAATTCCGAAAGTTTAGCCTCTTCCACAGACTCCAACACCTGTCCTTTTTCTCCCTTATCCAGCAGATGCTCAAAATTCAATGGTACCTTCAACCAACTATCCTCCAGCCGTTTAGTCTGAACCAGCTGCATTCCTGCCCCCTTGTTGCCTAAATATAATCCAGGTTTAACTCTCACAAATACTGGATTTTTCCTACACTCGACAACCATCAACAAGGAAAAATCCTATTGTACAGGACGTCCTTGAAAAGCATAGGATCCTCCAACTTTGCGAACCTAGCAACCCTCCATAAGGATAAGAAATAATCCTCAAAATCAATGTTTCCATCCCAAAATGGAGCATCCCGCACAAAATCACTATCCCACTTGACTCCTCTTACAAGACAAAACTCCTTAAACTGCTCCTCTACAGTCTGTTGGCTTACACTACCGCCGGCCACCTTTTTATAGGCCTTAAGCACTTCAGCCCTTTCCTCAATTAAAGGAAATATATCCAACAATTGATTCTCATATTCGGTCAAACAACTCTCACGAACATTCATCCAATTTCCATTCCCAACAGGACCCAAAAACTCAATCTGCGAAAACTTCAAATGTCCAGGAGCACTTTTCACCCTTTTAGCCTCAAAATTTGTAGAATCCAATTTAGCCTCCACACTCAAACGATTAATGAAAGATGTATTAAACGAATCATCTCCCGTCGCTTTGACTGCAGATACACTAGCCCCCATACTTGTCTCATACAAAAAACCGCTAATATCCCCATCCGCTGGCAATTGCGCCACTTTTTTCTTAATAGTAGCCAAATCAACATCATAACCTAACTTCTTATGCTCATCAGAGTTCTTAAACTCTTTCACCTTATTCTCCAGCCGTTTATTCGCCGCCGTTAACTTATCCACCTGACCTTTGACAGTCGTATGCTCCTGCAACATTGCCCTAACATATTTTTTTATGCTTTCAGGCACAACGTCATTCTCCACCTCGCCCAACGCCAACTCCACATTCGCATTGGCACCTGCACCAGCATCCTCAGCCGCAGCATCCTCCTCCTCCCAATTTTCGGGAGTTCCATCATCATCCTGACTGTCATTCTCCCGAGGACGTTTAGGCGGCCGTCCACGCTTGCCTTCATTTTTACCCCGCTCTCCTTTTTCTCCATCAGCCATATCCGAGCACTGGAACTAGATCCGCCGTGAAATTTAGATCAAAAGAGTTAAAGAATGAAATTCCACAGAAACCTGAAATATAAATCAAGTTAGAAATATAAAAATTAAAACAAAACTGTGAAAAATCCGAGATAAAAAAAATATCTCAAAAAGTGATTGACTTCAAATTAAACACCACTCCCCCACCCTTAACTCAGCAGCAGGTCTAAATAACACGTAGCACAATAAGACTGCGCCAAATGTGATATAGACAGACTTACATAAGTTAATGATAGAGTAGACTTAATGTTCAATTCAAAATGCAAACAGATTTTTAAGTATTTATTATATTGGATTAAATGCAGTTTTTGAGTAAATAAGATTATATATTGATACTATATTTAGAAATGATTAAATATGTTAATAAGTCAAAACTACTGAGTATTCAAAGCTGGATAGTTCTGAAGTAGCAGGATGTTTGTCTGTATATCAGGACACCAATCAACAGGATGACTGTCTGTTTAATTAATACAATGTATTAATTAACTATGCACTTTGAAGGGGTAGAATATCTGCCTATACAAACTATCTAAAGTAGTAGGATGTCTGTGAATAGCTGTATTGGTCTTAATAAAGACTCGAACCCAAACCAGATAATGTTCTGTGTTAGGACTCTCAATATCAACTGACTTAAATATATTTTCTCTTTATTCTTTCTGAGAGCAATTAAAGAGTAATTAAGAGTAACAACTAACATATGTCTGCAAACTTAAATATATGACATCACAACATAAATATATGACAGGATATAAAATACGTGGATATTGTGACTGGGAAATTTGTGTCGTCAATTTAGGCTGCTAATATAGTCCTCAGATAATGATCAGTACCAGGGGCGTCCAAGCTTTTTTTTTTTTGGGGGGGGGGGTAAAATTTTGTCCCTAGAGAGGATGGGGTAAAGTCATACGGGTATCGTTGTATTAGCCAGCTGGGAGAAACATTTTATCAGGGTATGCGAGAATCTCTCACAATAACCACGTATTCTATATCCATTGATGAATTAGGGATGAAAAATTCAAGGATGCGAGCCAAAAATTTCAGAATTTCCTAGGCATAATGAATAAGAGAATCAACAACAAATTAATTTGAACTACTTAAGTTAGAATATAATGATTTATAGATTAGTTAAATTTTAACCTTGGCTTGGTAAAGTTAGTCCTGAAATTTCAAAATAGGAAAAAAATGGTTGATTTTCAATTTAATTTAAATCTGAAAAATTCTTTATTGAAATTATTACAGCATGCTAATCATATTCTATAATGCTATTTATTTTTGACTGGCAGATTTTTATTAATTTGTTTCGCGGGTATTTAACAATTTAAAATATATTTTGTGAAGAAATCTTTGACACAAAAAAAGGTAATTGAAATATGCGCATCCCCAATTATAATAAACAAAATTATACCTTCTGTAGATTAAAATCGTTGCTGGTAAAGTTAGGGTACTGACGGTTTTGCAGCCTGACGAAGATTAAATAAGTCCCCAAAGTTTCTAAGTCAACAAATAATTGGGGACTATGACAATTTACAGTCCAATAACGCAGCTAAAAAAAGGCCCATATTTTGCGGGTGTAACAACTAAAACCCAAGGGGGGGGGGGGTTGAGGCATTTTGTCCACTTTCTAATAATAGGATTCTCTTTAAAAGCGAGGCTTTTCTATAATTAGGGTCCGTCCGTACGTCACGGACAGTTAGCTTTTTCGTGGAACGGTTAGCTATAATAGTTATTCTAATCAGGTAGGAATTGTACTATCGATTCCAAACTTTGCATGATGATACCAAGTACAATTAGGTATTACTTATGAAGCGTAGCAACTCTATAATTATCACCAAATAGTCCTTACGTCAATTAAAAACCTGCTGATTTTTTACTTTTTTTAACAACAAATTTCTGAATGGTATAATTATCCTATTCATAATGCTGATTCCTAATACCACAAGGCACAAAGCTAAAAGCGAAGCAATTCTATAATCAGGTTCTAAAATGTAAGTATGTCCTCAAACATTATCCTGTATTTAAGAAGTTTTGCAACAAATTTAGCTACAATTTTGTTTCGTTAGACTTTTATACATCTATATTCTGATTATTCAGTTCTGACACTATATAAGTGTTGTTGTTAGTTTGTCCTACCGTTCTATGGATGTTGTCATCCTTGTTTACAATAGTTGATTTGTCACTAAATTTAAATAACTAATTTGTGTAAACACAAATTTTCTAATTCTCATCATTTTTAAAACAACATTTCAATTTGTTTTACAAATCATCTTTTTGTGGAATTTCAAGCTTTTTCATTAGATTAAATCATTTGAAATCAAAATTTTTTTTACACCTTTTACAGAAAGCACCCTCCTCTTATTTTTGATTTATTTCCAAAAAAAGGGGGGGGGGAGGGGTATTAGTGTTTAACCGGCTACTTGTGGTCAAACACCGCTTTTTAAAATCTAAAATTAAGCTTAAAATAATTGGTTTATGTTGACTCTTTCACATTCAATAAAATTGTCATATCTGACATACTATCAACGTATTATGCAGGATTGGGCCAGATATCCGGCCATTTTGAATACCCGGCCGGATACCTATATATTTAAACTATCCGGATACCGGATATCCGGCATTTTTCTAATGCCGGATATCGAACGATAGCCATATACCCGGCCGGATACCTGATATCCGGCCAAAAAAGTATTTCGGCCCAACCGAAGTTTTATGTACAGCTATTTTGTCTGATATGTACGTCGGTACAATATGTATCATTACATAATGTGACAATACTGAAGCAGCTTATGGTGCTGCATAATGAAAAACGACTTCAAAAATACAGATGACCAATGGAAAAATGTATACTGGCCTATCATTGGGCTTTTAAGTTGTATGACTTATTTTTTTACAAGGCACTATAAGCTGCTTCGCAATACTATAATAATGATATCCATTATTATTTTTATGTTTGATATAATTAATATTTATGATTAGATTATTATGGTTTAGTATTATTTTTTTCTTTCAATTTTGATGCACTTTAGATTATAGTCTGATTGATTGAAATAAGCAACAATTTGCCATTAGAATTTTTTCAAAATTAAACAAGGATAACATATATTACTTTGAAGCCGGCTGTGAAAAAAAGTGGCTTCGAAAAAGAGAGAATATATGCTATTAAGTAAAATTTCTTAGTATTTATATAGTAAAACTCCATATATAAAATTGCATCCGGCTTCAAGATTTTTTGAAATTTTAGTGATTTTTTCACATATATTTTTTCAATAAATTCCTTTGATTAATTACCATTCTCAGATTTCGAGGAAAATGAAATTTTTTTTTAAATAAAGGAAAATCAATAAAAATAAATTTTTCAAATTATTAAGTTAAAAAATCACTAAACTTGTCATGATCGCTTCTAGTTTGGTTGGAGTTTACCTAAAATGAATCTTTGAACCATTAAACCTAACTTTCTTGTTTATTGACCAATTTCAACCAATTTTTTTTCTTTCACCTGGATATTCATTGGAGATTCCAAATTTTATATCGTACTTTACCTAAAATGACTATTTGAACCATTAAATCCAACTTTCTTGTTTATTTACCAATTTCAACCAATTTTTTTCCTTTCACCTGGATATTAATTGGAGATTACAAATCTGATAACGTAGTTTACCTAGAATGACTCTCTGAACCACTAAACTCAAATTCCTTGTTTATGGACTGATTTCACCAAAAAAATTTCTTTCACCAAGAAAATCATCTATCTAACTATCTATATCTATCTAACGTACTATCTATCTATCTATCTATCTATTTATCTATCTATATATCTATCTATCTATATATCTATATAACTATATATCTATTTATCTATCTATATATCTATTTATCTATCTATCTATCTATCTATCTATCTATCTATCTATCTATCTATCTATCTATCTATCTATCTATCTATCTATATATCTATATAACTATATATCTATCTATCTATCTATCTATCTATCTATCTATCTATCTATCTATCTAACGGACTATCTATCTATCTATCTAACGCACTATCTATCTATCTAACGAACTATCTATCTATATATCTATCTATCTATCTATCTATCTATCTATCTATCTATCTACCTAACGGACTATCTATCTATCTATCTATCTAACGGACTATCTATCTATCTAATACTATCTATCTATCTAACGAACTATCTATCTATCTAACGGACTATCTATTTATTTATCTAACGGACTATCTATATATCTATCCATCTATCTCTCTATCTATCTATCTAACGGACTATCTATCTATCTATTTAACGGACTATTTATCTATCTATCTAACGAACTATCTATCAATCTAACGGACTATCTATCTATCTAACAGACTATCTATCTATAATCTATCTGTCTATCTAACGGACTATCTATCTATCTATCTAACGGACTATCTATCTATCTAGCTAGCTTACTAACTATCTATTTATCCATCAAACGGACTATCTATCTATCTTTCTATGTATCTATATTTCGATTTTTCTATCTCTTACAGCCCCCAGGATAATTGTAAAATGCTAAATCTTTTTAAGAAAGTAACATATGTTTGTTAGTGTGTAGCATAAGATCTTGATAACTGCTGAACAAATATAAGTTTAATAAGTTAATAAGAAATTGAAAGTAAGATATTTAACAAATTGTTGTTTTTAACTCAAATATTTATTGTCAAGTGTCCCTTCATAACTACAAAACTTCTAGCTGTTGTAAAGTAATAAAAAGGGTACGTTGACAAAAAATATTTTGGTTTCTTGTGTTATAGACAGAACATGGAAAGGCTAAGTGCTAACGCATAAAAAAATAATTGCCAAAGTGGGTATGTGAAATAATAGGAGTGAAGCAAAAGGTAGTGTACGTTTGTGCTGTTTTGTCAACCACACTGTTTTAAAGTTTTAAATACACACAACAAATGTCAAGTTTAATCGTCCAATGTTTCCTGTTACCCAATAAAAAATATTCTTACACAAAAGTGTTTCTTATAATAATAGAAATATCTATAAATAGTTCTACCAAATATTATTTTCAAGGAATCTTGATGATGTCATTAGGTGGTTTTGATTACTGCCTTCCCACTCCCTTAGACCTTTGTCTGAAAGTCTTAACTATGCATGGCAATGATACAAATGTATTTTTAATTCAACAATTACATATATGCTTAAGAAAGTAAATGTATTATCCTAAAGTAAATGTTTCCCTATCCCTTTTAAAAACATATCTTTAACTATTTTTCATATATGAAAAACTTTTCAAGATCTGTTAAAAACAAATAAAAATCTAAATTTAAATAACTACAAAAAAATGAGTATTATGCTTTAATTAATTTACGTGGGATAAAAGGTCATACAAACATTTCACACACTCCCCGGGGGGCTAAAATGTAAAAACTTTTCCTAAAAGATATTCATGGATGAAGTTAACAGTAAAGTGACCAGAAATAAATATCCAATACTTAGTAACAACATTTTTATTACAATTAGTTAATTTTTAAAAAATTAACATTTGAAAAGAAGAAGTATGTATCTATATTTCTGGGTAAAATAGACTTAAACCTGTTCTGGTCTAAATTAAAGATTTATGAAATAAAATATAGTTTATACCTTTCTTCATAAAAATACCAAAATCTTTCTCTTGTATATTTTTTTCTTTTTTTCTGAATTATTTGATACTAAAACCCAAAATGAAACGTGTGAAAAAAGGGATAGGGAGAATAAAATAATACTCAACATTGACAAACAACATTTCCAATAATGATAAACTAAATTACCCCTTCTGCACATTAAAATAAATTGTTAAAAAGTTTGATACAATCATATAAAAAATCAATAAAAATACCCAAAGTTTTGAATCAATAAACAAATAACGTAGTTAGAAAGCTTTGGGTACCAGTGAAAATGTAGCCTATTGTCCACATCATAGTTGATAGTTGACCGCTGAACTGACCGGACGTATATTTCTACATATCCTGTATGACTTATAAATAGAAATTATTGGTGTTAGGGTGTCCAACAATTTTCTATTTTTAAAATGGCGACTAATAACAGTGAAATTCAAAGTGATAAAAATATTGAGAATTTATCAAAGATTCTCACTGAGCATAATGTGACAGCAGAAAAACTCATTGAACTTATATGCCAAGCTAAAGATGGTGAAAAAAAAGCTCCACCTAATGTTTCTAAGCTAGAGCTATATTGCAATAGCAACGAACAGTATGCAAGAAATTGGGCAGTCAGGATACATGGGCTATCTGTGCCTTCTGATCTAGTCAAAAAAGTTGGAGCTGATGAAGCTTGTATGACAACAGCTTATAATGCTGTCATAGAACCTGTGTTGAGAAAGCTTACCCCTAAGCCTGAAGTCCTTGATGTGAACACTAAATGGGGTCCTGAAAAGCTTGACTGTGTTCCCAAATGCTTTGACCTTCTCTCAAATGGTCACTTTGTTGGTAGGAAACAGAATAATCAACCTAGAACCATAATTATAAGATTTGTTTCCAGGTATATGAGAAATCTTTTCCTTAGATATAAGAGGCAATATATGCCGAATCCAACTGCTGCTGAGGCCACTATGGGGGTAAAATATTACTCTGTCTATCCTGACCTAACTGCTAGAAATCACAAGTATCTCTTAGCTTTGAAAGAAGACGCTAGAGTCAAGGCTGCTTGGGCTTTTGATGGTAACATTAGGTTCTCCCTGGCTGATAGCAAAGGACAGGCAGCCTCTAGAGATGGCACTACTGAAGCTGAGCACTCTGAGGTATTTTTTGTAGATGATATAAGGATTGAGCCATCAGCTGTTGTTGATAATGCTGTAGCTGCACTTCATGATCCAGCAGCTAGTAGAAAAAGCCGAGCAGATCTTCCCTCTAACAATCGCCAATTGAGATCAAAAGGTCCAGGCAGAGAAGGTAGAGAATCTGGAGGGCGTGGCAGTCAGATTGGTGGACGTGGGGGGCAGCCTGGTGGACGTGGGGGGCAGCCTGTTGGACGTGGGGGGCAGCCTGCTGGACGTGGGGGGCAGCCTGGTGGACGTGGTGGTCAGCCTGCTATGAAAGTTCGTGGAGCCCATGGGAGTCAGAAGTCTTCAGATGGTCCTGGAGCTGCCAGCATCAATTCTCTAAATGAAAATCAGGGCTGGCAAGATGTGATTAATGGAGCTCCTAAAGGTGAAGTTGTGAAAACTACAGGTTTATTGCCAAATGATAATGATCTTGCTCGTTCTCGTTTTAATGCTGATTCATAGAAAGAATTAATTTCATTTTAATCTTAAAATCTACCTCATGTAGTTTTTAATTTTACTTTTTTATTCATGAAACAATTTAATTCCTCTACATTCTTCAATTAAAGTAATATCTGATTTAATAACTTAACCTTATCACTTGTTTTAAAAAATTGTCGGACACCCTAAACTTCTATAATTTCTTAGCCGTAAATGATAAATTCAACCCTTTTTTTTCTCACATGTATATACTATTTCCTTCCTCCCTCCTTCTCCCGCCCCTCTTCCCTTTTTGATTACTCTTTCCCCCTTCATTTTACCTGTATACTTTACCACGTATGTGTGTGTGTGGGATTATTATTCTCTCCTACTATTAGATCTAATATAAATGAATGAAACATTCCATAGGCTTGGAACAGACAATTTAAGTAACAACAATTTTCATAGATTGTTATATGATGACAACGAAGATTTTGATATTTATAAAGAAATTGATTTAGATAGTTCATATTATTCTCCTGATCAATTTTGTGAAAAATTTAATAACTCTAAAAACATTTCTATTTTAAGTATAAATTTACAATCCATAAATGCTAAATTTTCTAGCCTTTCTGATTTAATTTATTTTTGGAAAGAAAAAGGGGTTATTTTTGACATCATTTGTATACAAGAATGTTACTCCATTGTCATTCCATCCATTTTTGAAATATCTTTGTATCATCCGATTGTATTTAAAACAAGATCAACTTTCGTTGGTGGAGGGGTAGCATATTATATTAACAAATCTTTAAATTTCTCTGTTCTAAATGAGTACTCCATTTTTCATGAAAAAATTATTGAAAGCTTATTTATTGAATTAGAATTTAACAACAAGAAAAAACTTGTTATTGGTAATTTTTACAGATCTCCTAGCACTGGTGTAAACAATCTCACACCTAATATGCAAATTGAGCTTTTTTTGGAACATTTTCAAGGTATTTTAGATTCTATTAATGAGAGAAAATGTAAAGCTATTCTCTGTGGAGATTTTAATCTAGATTTATTATCTTACAATGTACATAACTATACAGCTGATTTCGTCAGCATGCTCTTCAGCGCTGGCTTCCTGCAGCTGATCTCTAATCCTACTAGAGTGTCAGCCCATAATAATACAGCTACACTTATTGACCACATATGGACAAATGATATTAAGGATCAAATGGTTGCCGGAATAATAACCACCTATTTGAGTGATCACTTTTCAACTTTTCATTTTATTAGCACTAATAAACACAAGCCAAGCCCAAAAGTAATTTCCACCAGAGTCTTTTCTGACAATAATATTGAAAGCTTTAAAGATGACTTAAGTAATTTGTCTTTTAATGAAGTCTTTGAAAAAAATAACCCTACAGAAAGCTATGCTATTTTCCAAAACTTATTTCAATCTTCTTTTGAGAAAAACTTTCCTGTTAAAGAAATCAGATTTAATAAAAATTACCACTTCATTCAAAAATGGATGACCAACGGTATATTAAGGTCTAGGAATAAGAAATTTGAATTACAATCTAGATTAGCAAAAGTTCCAACAACTGAGAATAAGGAATTGTATACTAAATATAAAAATATTTATAACAAAGTTTTAAAAACTGCAAATTACAGTAATATATTACAGTAATCTTCTTGTCTCCAACCAAAACAATCTTAAAAAGAGTTGGCAAATTATTAAAGATGCAGCTGGTTTGAACTCAAAAAGAAAATTTACAACTGATAAAATTATTGTTGAAGGTAATGACATTCTTGGTGAAAAGAACATAGGACAGGCATTTAATAGGCATTTCTCTAGTATTGCTCTTAATATTCGACAGACTATACCACCTACTGACAGACCACCTGATTCTTATCTTGAAGAATCTGGCAATCTTTTTAATATTCCCCCAATCACACCTGCAAATATAACCGAAATTGTTAATAACTTTGAGATAAAAAAATCTTGTGACAACCTTGGAATCTCATCATTCTTATTAAAAAAAGTCGTCCATTATATTTTAGATCCTTTATGCCATATTTTCAATAAATCAATTGAACTTGGTTCGGTACCTGACCAATTTAAAATTGCAAAAGTAACTGCTGTCTTCAAAAAGGGCGGAGACCCTTTCAATCTTAATGATTACAGGCCAATTTCTCTACTTCTTATATTTTCAAAAATTCTAGAAAAGTTTATTGCTATTAACTTGCAAGCATATCTTTCTGAAAATAATCTTATTGATGAACTACAATTTGGATTCCAGCCAAATAACTCAACATTTCATCCCATGATTCACCTACTTAATCACGTTAGTAAAGCTATGAATAACAAGGAGTATACAATTGGAATCTTTTGTGACATTCGTAAAGCCTTTGACTGTGTTCCCAAAGATACTCTTCTAATGAAGTTACGTAAATTTGGCATCCATGGCAATATGCTCAATTGGTTTGAATCATATTTAACAGGTAGAAATCAATTTGTTAAATTTGGCCTTTTTGATTCTGATCCATTAGAGATAGATAGTGGAGTGCCCCAAGGTAGCATATTAGGTCCTATTTTGTTTCTTATATTTTTTAATGACTTGCCTAAAACAACACTTTTAAAAGTCCTTCTCTTCTGTGATGACACCACTATATTAGCATCTGGTAAAAACCTGAATGAGCTTGTTGAATTTGTTAATGCAGAACTCAAAAATATTTCCCAGTGGTTTAGGGCTAATCAAATGTCATTACATCCCAACAAAACAAAATTCACTATATTTTATCCTACCCCCTCTCTTATTCCTTGGAATGAAATCAATCTCTATTTTGATGATAATGAACCAAATACCCTTTACCCTAACCCTTTACTTAGACATAGAATTGACTTTGTCAACCATGAAAGTGATATTCCAGCTATAAAATTTTTAGGTATTTTTCTGGACCCAGCCTTGAATTTCAAAGTTCATATAAATGAGTTGAACAAAAAACTCTCTAAATCATTATTTTGTCTACGAAAATGCCAAAGTCTACTTACTGAAAAAGCCCTCAAGGCTCTGTATTTCTCTATTTTTCATTGTCATTTGGTTTATGGAATCCTTATTTATTCGTGTGCATCACATTCAAATCTTACTGGTATCATAACAAAACAAAAAATGGCTGTAAGATGTATTAAGCAAGCAACTTATTATAGTCATTCTCGACCTTTATTTAAAGAGCTCAATATTTTACCCTTTGAATCTTTATCACTTTATTTTAAATTAAAATTTATTTATGAGTACATAAATAACTTGTTGCCCAGGTCTTTTAATAATATGTGGCCAAGAAGGGGGGAATTAAATGGTAACTATAATTTGAGGAACAATAATAATCTCACTGTTCCTTTTTCCAGAATCAACTTAGTAGAGAGGCTTCCTCTTTGTTCTCTACCTAATACATGGAATAGTTTTAATGACCGTGACAATATAAAAAATGCCTTAAACCTAAATCAATTTAAGAAGCAGCTTAAAAAATGTATTCTCTCAAGAATAGATATAACATGTAATAGACTACTTTGTCGTTCTTGCCACCTAAGAATGTAAAACCTCTATGTTGTCTGTTTTACAAGCCTTAGATTAATCAATTCTCCATTCTTTACTTAATTATAAGTATTTTAAACATTAATATGAACTCACACACACTCACACAATCATCCTACCATTTCCGTCTGCAAATCCTTTCTCTATTCATATCCCTGTAATATACCCTTATAAAATGTTTACTTTCTCGTTTTAATAAAAAGATTCACACTACCTTTTAGCTTATTTTTCTATGATATTTGCAAAGGCTATCTAATATCACCTCGAGAGAGATTATTTAGTCCTTTGACACGTATATTAACTTTTTTTGTCTTATGTGGATATTATTAACCTTGTTATTATACTGTAATTAATTAATCATGATCAATTTTACTGCTTGTTTGTGATTATTTATGTCATGTATATATGTATGCCTATTTTACTATGTGTCATAAAATAAATATTTCATTTCATTTCATTTCATTTCATTTCATTTCATTTCATTTCATTTCCCTGAAATATCAATACATGGGGCCAAAGGACATTTCCAAAAACTATATTCTAAAAATAAAGTAAAAAGTAATATAGTATCTGTATGTTTTAGCTATGAAATTTTTGTTACGTTAGAAAAATGGATTATAAAGTTCGATATCCCATTTCCAAGATATTTCGCTTCAAACAAAAAAACTTTAATTTCTTATCTAATGGGTCATAGCCAATAGAATCTGTACTTTTGAGAGATTGTGTTTTAAAAAAAGCATTAAACCATTGTTATAGTATACATACAAAAAAATCACATTTAATTATTATAATATAAAGTTGTATTACTGTATAATTTGTATTTATAAAACATCTAATTTTAAAATCATTTATTTATCTTTATTTTCCAGCTAAAATTGTTCCATATTTGGTAAATTTTTATTTCTATTTGAGCTTAACTTAAACATTTTTCTTATCATCCAATTATAGGATACTTTTTTTGAGGAAAAGTAGGGCAGCAACTCTACTTTATTTCAGCTTTATTCAAACAGTGGCAATACATACTCAGTACAGTCTTCCCTACATCTAGAGATTTAATTTCTTATTAAAGAAGCGCAGCTACTAAAAACTTTTGCTGCAGATACAACTATTTCCACTTACCTTTGTTTATTATCTAATTATCTAAGACTAAATATATTTTTAAAAGATTAAGATCTAACTTCAAGTGAGTTATAGCCTAGATTTGCTACAATTAAATAAACTATAAGAATAAGTTTTGAAATTATGGATAATTTTGAGCGTAATCATTAACCCCCCCCCCCCCCATCTCTTTGGAGGGTTGTGATTCCATTCAAAAAAGACCTATAAAAGCAACAATGTGAAAGAGAACTAATGGTCCAGTGGTTAGCGAGATTCTTGGTATACACAGGCAGAAAGACAAACACACACAGTCACAATGTTACTCTAATCTAATTTAAGAATAGTTACCAACAAAGTAAAATTGTTAGAAGTGAAGCTTTTCTATAATTAGGGTCGGTCCGTCCGTACGTCCGTCCGTCCGTAACAGATAGCTGTTTTCGTTAATTTAGGCATGTTAGAATTATCCTATTTATTCCTGTAGTAGTTAGATACGATTTAGAAAGCGTAGCAACTCTATAATCACTACCAGAATGTCCGTACGTCCATTTTAAACATGTTGATTTTTTTTACTTTTTAACAACAAACTTTTATGTGATCTAAGTATCCGATTGATCTGATTTTTGGTATACTGATTCCTGAGACAACAAAGTACAAAATCATAAGCGAAGCAACTCTATAAAAATGTAAGTATGTCCATAAACATTATCCTGTATCAAGCCGTTTTTCAACAAATTTATTTAAAATTTTGGTTTATACTCTGATTATTCAGTTCAGACACTATACAAGCATTTTGTCCTACCATTTCAGTGCTTCACTTTAATGAATGTTGTCATCCTTGTTATAATGAAAATTTATAGAATATGCTTTGTTTCTCTAAATTTATTTATTTAGCTACATGTCTAACTATCTACTATCTATATATCTATATTTTGGTCCAACGAAATCTCTGCTTTTGCATGAAGTTAAACATAATTGTTTGTTTTTTTAAAGGGGTAGTTGCACGAAATGTATTTAAATTTGAATTTAGTCAACTGCATAATTTTTCCTAATCAATGGTTTAAATTTACATTTATAGGGCATACATTTGAAAGAATTTCAATATTCTACCATGTAGTTTAAAAATATTAGGACTTAAAATAGTATTTTTGTGATATATGTAATTTATATAACTGGCTATACATACATTCATAAAAAACAGCATGACGAATAATTTAGTTATGTCTAATTGTTTGTTATTTTGATTTATGTCCCCAATGATGATTTACAAAATTACCCTTTCTGTAGATTAAAATTAGTGTTTGTTGAGGCAACGAATAAGAAAACATTATCAGAAAACTTTGAGGACAAACAGACAACCATCCAAAGACATTTACAAAGCTTCTTGAAAATTTTCAAGATTGAGAATAAAAACCTCACTATTCATTTAATTTGATTAAGGAAAGCATAATTATCTTCTATTAAATTAAAAAGCTGTGATTTTTAGTGAAAATTCACTCTATACATTGTTTTTGTCTGTGCGTCTAATTTTACTACTTACTTTTTCAGTCAGTTTATTTGACTCTTTGACTTTTTGCTAAATAGTTTTATATTTTTGTACTTTGCTACTTATGGATGTTGTCATCCTTATTAGGATGAAGGGTACGATTTCGTAAGCGTAGCTACTCTATAATCGTTACCAGAAAGTCCGTCCGTATTTTTAGCTTTTTTGGACAATAACATTTCATATGATATAAAATTATCTTATTCATCTGATTCATATGACAACAATTTACTATGTCATAAGCAAAGCTTATCTATTTTCTTACAATTTGTTCTAGACATTATATGTACATCTAAATTTTGCTTTTTTAGTTTGATACTCTGCAAGTGTTCATATTTGTTAGTCCTACCATTTCAGAGCTTTGCTTTTATGGATGTTGTCATCCTTGTCCTTAAATCATTTAATCTAATATTATATTTTCAATGAAGTATAATATGATCAAAATGATTAACTATCATTTAAATATTTTAATTGATTCACAAAATCTAATTTTAAATTCTTAAAATCATAAACATTTATTGGTAGCGGTTGCTTTCGCAGAATTCCATAAAGGTGTGTGTTTTAGGGCTTTTAAATAGGAGTAGAAATATAATATTTGGCATGCCAGTTGCTTTAATTGAGTATTACACGGATATATGAGGAAATAAACGCAGTCCAACTGCCGAATATTTTATTCGCGATTCCTCATCAAATTATAAAAACTTTCAATATTTTCTCCTGGCACTTGGGACATGTTCTTGATATCAAAATCCAAAAAATCACAAGTGTCTAGAGCAACTTTATTAGAAAATAATAAGCTTGTCTCAAATTTGTGTAATTTAGCAAGATAAAGCAAAAAAAAATTTCCGGGATACATAGGTTTTCGCCGACATAGCGGCTTTGTCACCGTTTCTTCACAGTTTTACAGGGCCATTCAAAAGAAATGATTTAAAAAAAAACTTGAATCATAAAAAGAAAACAAAGTCATTCCTAATTAGGACAGAATTCACTGGAAATTGGTCTAAGAAAGACTACTTATGTCCTTCATCTAACAAAATCTAACTTAAAGGAACCCTGCGAGAAATACACCGATCTAACTGCTGAAAGACTGCCACAAGTAGATCCAATACCCCAAAGCCTTCAGCTTTAATAACAAAAAGTTTTAGGCATTTTAAAATGAAATTTATGTACAATGAAAATTTTTAAATATTTTCATTGCTTATGTTAAGAAATTTAAAATTAAACTACAAAGCCAAGAAACAAAATTATAAGCTTATTTTTGTCATAAATTTAGGTTGCCAGTAACTAATTATATTTTTACAATAAAAATACCCATATTTATAGTAAAAATCATTAAAATAAATCAAGTTTAACTTACATTGTACCAAAAGTACTGTAGTATTTCCAGCCAATCAGAAGGCTGAATCAGCTCAACAACCAATCACAGGTGTGCTTGTATTTAGTTATATTTGTTTCCGCTATGTTTTTATTGTAAAAAAATAATCAGTTACTGGCATTCTAAGTTGTTGATAAAGATAAGATTATAATTTTGTGTCTAGGCAATATGTTTTAATACTGTAATTTTTATTGTAAGCAATTGAAATCTTTCAAAAATTTCATTGTACATAAAATGTAATTTTGAAATGCGTAGAACTTTTTTGTTATTGAAGCTGAAGGCTTAGAATTTGGGATATTGGGTCTGCTTGTGGCAGTCTTTAAGCAGTTAAAACATTTATTCCTTGCAAATTCGTGCAAAACATAGCTTCTCTGTCCTAAAATAGCAAAATCCCACAAAACATAGCTTTTTGGTCATTCACATAGCAAATTTTTTTCAAAACATAGCTTTTTTGTCCTTCACATAGCAAATTCTTGTTAACCAAAGCTATTCTGTCCTTAATATAATAAAATCTCACAAAAAAATAGCTTTTCTGTCCTTAATCTAGCAAAATCTTACTAAACTTAGCTTTTCTATCCTTAATGTAGCAAATTATTGCAAAACCTAATATAGGAAATTCTTGCATAACTTAGCTTTTCTGTCCTTAATATAGCAAATTCTTGCAAAACTTAGCTTTTCTGTCCTTCACATAACAAAACCTCACAAAACATAGCTTTTTGGCCCTTCACATAGCAAATTCTTGCAAAGCAAAGCTTTTGTGAATGACAGAAAAGCTATGTGAAGGACCAAAAAGCTATGTTTTGTGAGATTTTGCTATTTAAAGGACAAAAAAGCTGAGTTTTGCAAGATTTTGCGGTATTAAGGACAGAAAAGCTAAGTTTTGCAAGAATTTGCTATGTGAAAGACAGAAAAGCTACATTTTGTGATATTTTGCTATGTGGACAGAAAAGCTTTGTTTTGCAAGAATTTGCTATGTGAAGGACCAAAAAGCAATGTTTTGTGAGTTTTTGCTATATCAAGGACAGAAAAGCTAAGTTTTGCAAGAAATTTGCAATATTAAGGACAGAAAAGCTTAGTTTTGCAAGAATTTGCTATGTGAAGGACAGAAAGGCAATGATTTGCAAGAATTTGCTATGTGAAGGACCAAAAAGCCATGTTTTGCATAGTTTTAAGGACAGAAAAGCTATCTTTTGCAAGAATTTGCTATATTACGGGATCTTGGACAGAGTAGCTTCAGACAAAGTAGCTTCAGAAAAAGTAGCTTCAGGACAAAGTAGCTTCAGGACATTTACTTAAGAAAAGTAGCTTCCTAAGAAAAATAGTCTCCAATATGGCCGCAGTGCTCGTCCCCCTGGCCTGCCTAGCCGTGGGCGCTCAGCTCCTTAGCCTATAACCTAACCTAACCTAACCTATGTTAGCCTCAGAACATTTATTTAAGAAAAATATTATTAACTAATAATACATAGGTGGTTAAGAATTTCGAGGATTTTGTTCATGAAAAAAAACTCATAGAATCCGGAATTTAAAGCAATTTTAGGGTGAAGTTCCTTTCGTGGCAACGCCTTATAAGGGGCGCTTCTTCGCATTTTCACAGTAACTTTTCTCCTATTTCTAGCTCCTACGGGGTGCTCTAACCCTGATGGGCCAATTGCCTAACCCTGGGGGGGCATTCACCTACCCTACCCTAAAATAACCTATTAAAAGCTACTGTGAAAATATGACGAAACGCCCCTTAAGAGGCGTTGTCACGAAAGTGACTATACCCCAATTTTACAGCAAATTGGCAATTAATTCAGATTGTGCGTCTTAAAAATTAAAATACCTGTTACTTCAGTTCATTTACAACTTGAGTTTTACTTTTATAGATGTTGTCATTCTTATTTTTATTGGATGACGTCATAATTGTCTGTTGGTTTAAAATTTCAAAACAAAGACTTGTGAAAATCGATATATAATTACTTGGATGTCGCACCATATTTTTGCCTACTCTAAAAAAATGGTCCTTCCGGCTGGTTAATATCATGAGAGCCCCCATCCACAACATTTTCTTCGATGCCATCCCCTCGTACTGGAGGAAAGTACTGACTAATAAATGAAGACTTATGTAGGAACTAAATTGACGACAAAATTTCCCCTGTCATAATATCTACGTATATTATATCCATTCTTGTAAAGATATATCCCGGCACAAGGAGAAGGGATATTGCAACAGAAGATAAAAAGGCCACATATTTATCATTTTTCTTTATTCTTCTGTAAAATGGCTTGATGTAATTGGAATAGAATGAAATATTAAAATACTAGCGGCTGCGCCCCTAGCATCTAGGGGCTCTATTTTCGAAGGGATAAATAAGGGCAGAAAAATAGCTGAAAAACAAACCAAGACTTATTTATAAAAATAAAATAGCCTAAAACCATCTCAGGGCCTATACAAAGCTTCGCTCTAAAGGGAATCATAACGGTTCAGTAGTTAGCGAGATCATTCGCTACAAACAAGAAAGCTTATTTCTTTATATTATAGGATTGGTTGGTTTCCCTCAAAGTGTATATTCGATCACAGAAACCCCACTCTCCTTATTTTTAGATAAATTTAAAAGAAGGGGGAGAATAGTTTTTCGTGAGTTTTTTTGTTTACTTTAGGTTAGGTTATAGTGGGTACATGATAGATTTAGACCCTGTAGAGTTAAGGCTCCCGCAAGATAGAGCAAAAGGGATAGCAACTACCCCCCCCCCCCCCCCAAACTATTATTTTTACTTTATACAAAAGTAAGGGGGGGGGGGAGAACCAAATTTAAAAGCAATATATATTTCTTCAGTTTCCACATCCCTGAAACAATCTTGTTATGAAAATGACAAATCTGTCATTCTTGGTAGCTTTAGGATCAATATTTGGTCTTCATTTATTGTATATTTAATAAGAATTAAAGTCCTATACTGACAAAGACCAAATTGTGTCAAAAATGATCCATGTGACGTCATAAAAATGAAGGAAATGGTAGGAGAAGTGGGAAAGAAAACTCCCAAAAAAGAGATGGATAATCCCTCATTTTTATGACGTCATATGGATCATTTTTGACACAATTTGTTCTTTGTCCCTATACTACTTAAGCTCTTTTTATAAGCCATATGCACCACCAAAATATTGTAAAAATTATTGTGGAATTTAGAAATTACCCTTAAATGGGCACCCCCCCCCCCCCTATAAAAATGTATTGATATATGGTTTGTCCGATTCTGAAAGAAAAGATAATCCGTATCAAACAAATAATCAAAATACATTACAATTAATTAAATTAAGCGAAATAAAAAGCCCTTTGAACAAATATTTAAAAAAATAAGTTGATTTAATCATAGTTATATATATTACTAATTACTTCAAATAATTGGCATCAAGAAGAGGGCGGTGGAGTTCATAAAAATAGCCCAAAACCACTCCATGATAGTAATAAAGATTACCTAATTCCGAGATCTTTAACTTCAGACAAAAAAAATGTACAAAACGTTTAAACGACTATTGTTCTTTCTATTTTATGATCTAGTTCTTTGTTTTATAATACATAATAATTAAAAAATATGAATAATAATTATCTATGGAAATTTTAAAATTTGCATTTATTATGAATATTATTATATTTTAATTATGTGTCTCTGTTTATAAATTAGTAGCTACGCCCCTAGAAGCTTTTAGAGAAAATTAAAGGAAGAGGGGAGAACTTTTGGGGGGATTTTTTGGGACGATTTTTCTTGAGTATCCTCCCTCAAAATAGTTTCCTTAACTTATAAGACACTTCACTGTAAAAAAGAACCATATCGGTACCGCTGTACAAATCTATAATACAAAGTTGCAGGATGTCTGCCCGTCCGTCTGAAGCTTAATATCTCGGTAACCGGTGGACCGGTTGGATTCTACTCTTTAGAGAAATATACCTCCTGGTCCTGTGGTGGTTTTAAGATAATTTCTTGGGGAGTGGGACACCCCCAAAAAAACAAAAATTTCTTAATTTCCTTTAAAGAAACTGATCAAACCGAGTTTATTTCCTCCTCAGGCAAAGTCCCTAGAGGCTAGGGGCGAAGCCGCTAGTAATAGAAAAAAGTGTTATAACTGCAATCCAATAATGGTAATCTATCTTTAATCTATAATTACACTGAGAGAAAGCATCATAATCAAATCAAAATATGTTTTTGTAAAAAGACCAATAGGATATAAATTTAGCAAAGAATATTCTTCATGCCTAGCCCTTGCCGGGGAAACAGCGTATAGTGTCCAAAATAAATGACGTCATACAATACAAATACCCAATGATAGGCCAGTATACATTGTAATTGACGAATGGTAAATTGTTTACTGGCCTATCTTTTGTCATTTGTATTATATGACGTCATTTTTTGTTTGGACACAATAAGCTGTTTCTTGCAGGGGCCCATAACCCTGTGGTGCCTACACCTGAGTTACCCTAACCCTATGTGGCTCCCGTACCCATTATAACCTAACCTAACCTACCATAAAGGAAACACAAACATATGAAAAACTATACCCTCGTCTTCCTATATATTTTAAAATATTCCAAATTAAGAGTTGGTAAGGGGTTTCTATGCTCGACTAGACAATTTTAGGAAAACCGCCTATTAACAATTATGTACAAACATACACACATAATGTATATCCTATTATATAAAGTAGTAAAGGTTTTGTCTGAATCTTAAGATCTTAATAACTACGTAACCAATTGGGTTTTCTATGTAAGGTATTCTTCCTCTAGGACCTGTGATGGTTTTAGGTTTTTTAATTTTAAGATTCAAGTCTTGGGGTGGTTTTAAGCTATTTTTCTGGAAACTCTATGCCTCTTTATGCTAGGAGCGTAGCCGCTAGTTTAACATTAATGTATCAACATATAATTTCATGACAAATATAATCATTGACTTATCACCTAAGCTCAATCCTTAAAAAGATTCAAACAATGATTGTATATTTTTATGGCATGAACCAAATTTTCTCTTTTTAAGTAATGATCTCATATGGCGAAAAAATTTGAAAAAGGAGTGGTTACCGAATTTGGCGCTTTCACACAAAGTACAATGTTGAACATTGATAACCCCCCTCCATCTTTTTTTTTTAATAAGGTTTATTTAAGGTCAGCTTAGGTTAGGTTAATTGGGTACTGGGTATTAGGGCGGGTTCATATCGGAGTTAGACAAAGAGGGGATATGCAACAGATAAAATTAACCTTTAAAACATTTCTGACCGAAAAAGAATTTTAAAACATTGAGTTTTAGAACGCGATCACTAAGAAATATATTTGATTACTTATTAATATGCAAAGACGACATTCAAAAAAAATTGAATCATAACTTTATCCTAAGTCTTAAAACCGCTGACGACCAGACGTTCAATTGTATAGCTATTTGTAAATGGGTGTCGAAAATTTATTGAATCAGAACTATGGCTTCATGGTGCTCCCTAGAAAGGCCTTGAGGAGCTGAATCAGGAACTTTAGTCCGTTTCAAAATATCTCGTTCCTAGCCTTAGAAATCACTAAAAAAACACATTTTTTAAAGGTTTGTTGAGAATTGTCCAATTTGTAGAGGTTTTTTAGATTTTCTCAGGCTAGGAACGAGATTTTTTGAAACGGTCAAAAGTTCCTGATTCTACTCCTCAATGCCTTTTCTAGGAGCAAAATGAAGCCATAGTTCTGATTCAATAAATTTTCGACACCCAAATAGCTATATAATTGAACGTATGGTCGTCAGCGGTTTTAAGACTTAGGATAAATTTTAAATCATCCAGAGGCGTATTATACTCATAAAAATCGTTTGCAGATCCCCGCTTTGGTCTCAGAAAAAAAATGTTCAAAATCGACCCACCCTACTGGGTATCCCTTCCATGTCTAGGACACTATATGTATGGTTAGGACATACCGCATAGAGGGAAAAAATACCCCTCCCCTAACTTATTTTCTGTTTATTTTAAAAATATGGGGGGGGGGGGAACAATATTCAACAAGATCTTTATGTGAAAGCACAGAAACCTATTATTGCTAGACAAATATTACATTAATACTATTATTAACAGGGTGTCCCACGTAAAATATTTTTTTTATATTTCATGTTGGACACCCTGTAGCATAAAAATGGTTATACTTTTACCAAATATTAATTGGTTGATCTTGATTTATATAGAAGTGTTCAAAATTTTTAACCATTAATTTCAATCTACCTTAAGGGGTAATTTTGTTTATCATCATTACGAATGTACATCAATTTATCGTCCATTGTCTTATTCCCTGTGATATATGATAATAAAAAAAACATACAACGAACGTACATACCATCTTATTAAATATAAGCTTCGCTACTGTATAAATAAAGATTACGTCATAAGACAGAGATTATTCATAATGAAATGACCTAATACTCTATTTATATACAAAACTGTTTCTAAGAATTTGGTTTTTCTTCAAAGTTTGTTTGTTACATTTTTATCTTTTTTGTTTTATGGTTTTTATTATTATCCTATTTGAACATTTTCCTGTGATAGTTTTAGGTTTTTTTATTTTCAGATTTAATTCTTGGATCCTTTTAGTTCTGTTATTTTTTCTTTCAATATATGTAATATGTATTTCTCTTAATTTTCCTCATAATATTTCATTTTGTCTGTCCGTTCATTTTTCCTATCCATGATTTTAGTGCCTTGCTAATTTTAAACTGTTGCCTTTTATTTTACTTTCTATCTAAAAAACTTATCTATCCACTTAAAATCTTAAATATAAAGTATTTTTTTGCTGCCTTTAACAAACACCAATTGATGATGAAATGATAAAAATTTCTCACGAAAGCCATAGGAAGAAATATTAATCATTATGTTTGTCTCTTACGCAAGGGCGTCCAAGCTTTTTGATTTGGGAGGACGGGTAGAAAATTTAAAATAAAATTTTTTTTTTGGGGGGGGGGGTTAATCTTTATATCATAGAGGCAATGACGTCCAAGCTTTTTTTCTTTAGGGGGAGGGTGGAGTAAAAATTAAAAATCTAAAGTTTCATTTGGAGGGTGGGGGGGATCACCTTTTACACCCCCCCCCCCTTGGACGTCCCTGCTCTTACGTCTTTTTTTTCTTGTTTGTTTATAATATCTAAGCTAACAAAGCTACTAGTGTATGTTCGTCTGATAGATACAAACGCTAACGGTTACAAAAAATAACAATGCTAAAACGGCCAAGCTAATATTTCTTGATACCTTTCTACAAGCGATAAAATGAATTCCAAATATAATTTCTAAAATTGAAATATATCTTCATGTCTTAGAAAAATGTATTTTTATTATTTTATAGGTTGTTTAAAAACATTCTAACCTCAAAAAAATACAAATGCCTAAAGTTCATGAGATACTTTTTATTACGTCTGTCAAAACTTTTCAGAGCTTCGCTTTTATGGATGTTGTTATTCTTGTTTTTATTTGTTTTAGATGATAAATAAATAAATAGCATTTTGAAAGAGTAATTCTGTAATGTGGCTTTTAAGAAAAGTATCTGAAAATAATATATATCTTTATAAGACACTAGAGGCTACACCCCTAGAGGCCTCTAGGGACAATTGAGGTGGGTGGGGTGAAGTTTTAATTGTTTTTTTTTAAGAAAAAGCATACCAAATTTTTTTTTATGGTAACTTATTTTCTCTTTGGAGGGCAGGAGAACCATATCAGTTCAGCGATTAAAGATAACATTCGGTACAGACAGACATACACCCTGTTACTTGCATATAAGGTTATGTCTTTAATTAGTAAATTGATAGTAAGTAGATTAAATAAGTTTAAATTACTAAAAAAGTTTAAACTGTTTATTTGTTGGATTTAGGCTATTTTCCATGTTGTTAAAATACCTCACATCCACTAAAAACTATAATTAAAGCTGCTATTGTTTTGAGAAGTACATAACCTCTAAAAAAGCAAAAGTCATTCCTTTTTTGTTTTGAGTACTTGCAACTTTTAATAAATAACTTTATCCTTGATAGATTTCAAAGATTTACTTTTATGCATATCACCAAGGATGACAACATTCATAAAAACGAAGATTCTGATATAAAAATTTTATATTCAGGACAAAGAATAACATTTCCAGTACGGCTTCAAAACCGATTAATATCCACTATAGTAGAAACTGTTCTAAGCCTTACTAAAAATAATGTATCGTATCGTATTGTAGACAATTTTCTACAAATCAAGAAATAAAATCATGAGATCAATACTAGTTTTGTTAGACCGTGCCTATTTATAATTTTTATTTTACTTTCTGTGGAAAGCTGTTTGTAATATGAGGCGATAAATAACTATGTCTAATAATTATAACTACAAATTGTCATTTTAAAACTGTTGACATTTTTAAAAGCGAAGCTTTTCTATAATTAGGGTCGGTCCGTCCGTCCGTTCGACCGTAACGGATAGCTTTTTTCCGTTAATTTAAGCATTTTAGAATTGTCCTATCGATTTCAAACTTTGCATGGTGATTCCTTTAGTAGTTAGGTACGATTTAGAAAGCAACTCTATAATCATTACAAAAATGTCCGTACGTCCTTTTTAAACATGTTGAATTTTTTTCTTTTTTAACAACAAACTTTTATGTGATCTAATCATCCAATTGATCTGATTTTTGGTATATTGATTCCTGGGACAACAAAGTATAATGTTATACGCGAAGCAACTCTATAATCAAGTCCTAAAAACGCAGGTATGTCCATAACTTATTATCCTGTATCAAGCAGTATTTCATCAAATTTGTTTACAATTTTGCTTCGACTCATATATAGTTTTATTTTGATTATTCAGTTCTGACACTATATAAGTGTTAATGTCCGTTTGTCCTACCGTTTCAGTGCTTCGCTTTTATGGATGTTGTAATCCTTGTTCTATCTGCAGTTTCATTCTAACGTGAACGTTATTGATCGACGATGCGACATACAAAGCAGAGTTGTAGAAAAGCTTTGGTCAAGATAATTTATTAGTCTGTAAAATGCACAAACAAACAAAGATATAAACCAAGGAAGGGAGGGAGGGGAAAATGGACTTATAATTACACTAGTACCCAAAGTTTTATAGACATGTTCTCTCATTGGTTTGGCTAATAATCTTTGGGTACTTTTGATAAATCTTTATTGGGTTGTACACTCCTTGGAATAACAATAAGTTGATAATATGTCATTCGTGACCACTTATCCTATAATATAAAGCAGTAAGTTTTTTTCCGATGCTAGAGATCTCGGAAAATATTGGTCCAAATTTGATGTACTTTTTAGTGAGGCTTTGGGGTTTTGGGAGAATAAATTAGTATTTAATAAAACCACAAAGTCAAAATATTAATGACAAATGATTTAATTTAAAATGAATGTAATATTGTCAGATATCTTAAGAGACAATGCAATGGACAATAAATATCCCCTATAATTAGAATTAAAATTACCCCATTTTGTAGACTTAAACTATTGATTCAAAAGTAAACTAACTTTTTGAGCCAACGAAAAGATAATTTTATTGAATTTTGTTTTGTTGATTCAAAACTTTTAACTAATATCATAATTTACAGAATGCATAATTTTGTTTATCATCATTGGGGATTAACATCAATTTAGTGTCTATTGTCTTATCCCTTAAGATCCCTGAAACTTTTTCCTTTTTCAGATTTCATCTCTTTTTCCAGTTTTGGTTGTTGAAAAAGAAATCTCCTGCAAGTCCTATGACTTTTTAGTGATATACAAAGATAAAAAATGAAACCTTTATCAACTTCCTCCCTTTACAGGTCAGAAAATATTTTTTAAGCGAAGCTACTATATAATATGAATATGTATATGTGGGCAATTTTCCTCAAAGCACAAAACCAAACCCTTATTTAAAATTTTGAAATAGAAAAAAACTACCTTCCTTTCTTAATTTTAATTTATCACAAAAAAAGGTAGTGGTTTTAGTGATCGCTAGGTACTTTAAAGGGAAAGTCCAACGGGTAGTAAATAATATTTATATTTAACAGTCAAGTCTCTACACAGCTTCTATCTACGATGTTTCTCTATTAACCCATTCACTCTCCAACTTAATTAAGAAAAAAACAAGAAATGTTATACGTTCAAAAATAATAAATGTATTATGTCTTGTAATTTTTATGCCATAGCTTTTCAAAATAAAAGTAGAAATTTATATGCTTTAAAAATTTCAAGAAAAAAATACGTTTTTTTGCTCATTTTGCCCTCTCTTTCTCTCATGTAGGGACATTTCAAAAAAGAAAATCTACCATTCAGAATTTCCATTTTTTATGGATGAAAACATTTATTCTTGTTATTTGTACAGCCAACATCTTGTACATTTTTAAAGATTATTAACCCCATTGCTGAATTTGCAGCACTAGCATGCCTGCTTGTTGTCAGGGGAGTGTCGGGGTCGAGTCTGGACTAAACTGCGTCATACCAGAGACGTTTGTGTATGGAGGAATGCCTTACCTCGTACACAAGCAAATTTTATTACCATTAGGACTTGAAAACAAAGGTCCTCAAATCAAAACGTAGGTTGTCTGTTGGATGTTACTTAACCAAAAACACCCTATAATAAGTGTTAGAGTATCATATTGCATAACAAACGTATATTGCTCTTGGTTTTCTTCAAACAATAGTACAACATTTTAGCTGTTCAAATTTTAAAAATAAATGTTGAGACCGAATGTATGAATGACATAATCTTCTTATGAACTTGACAACAAAAATTTATAACTTAATCCAGGACATATAAACACAGGGATTTTGAGGGATAAGACATTAGCCGATAACGTGATATACACCTCCAAGATTATTTTTTTTGTAAACTAAAATTATGGTCGAAAAGTTGAGACACTACTATGTAGTTTGAATAAAAAAAATCTAAATTAATTAGTGTTTCTAAAACTTTGGGTGTCAATATAATTTAAAGTCCTATGTTTCCTTCCTCCCTGCATGAATAGGGCATAAAAACTAAATCTTTCTTTTGGTGAAGGGTAGATGTAGATTTCATAGGTACTTTGAATGATCTAAAAAAAATTCTGTGTAAGTCCCAAGATGGTTTTTGACTATTTTATTTTAAAATAGAAGTCTTGGGATGTTTTTAGCACTAATTTGTACTCAACTATTGATAAAACTATTTTAAAATCTAAACGTTGCTACTTTTTTTTGTGTCCATTTTGTGAAGTATTTTCTTTATTTTTTCAGCCTTAAACTGGATGAAATGTTAGACAAATAAAAGACAAAAAAGTCATCTCTTGAAGTAAAAGTGCCTTGTGTAAGAAAATTGTAAGAATAGATTGCATATTGCAATATCATTTACAAATATGCCCTCCCCCATATAGCTCTCAAACGGTTTGCTTAAAACATGGGGAAATGGAGGGAATCCCCCCCCCCCTTAATTTATGAAATAAAAATTTGGGGGCTTTTTTTTTGGGGGGGGGGTATTGGATTATACAGCTTAAAGCGATCTGAATCTGGAAGAACATGCAGTCTAACTGTTTATTAGATTTTACTGAACTCATAATTATACTAGTATCTATATAATTTAAAGATGAAATAGAATCTATTTAAAAATCTGAATTAAAATTCTGACACTCTGCACTAAATAGCAAGGAGGGAGGGGGCCAATGAAATATAAATTATATTGGTATCCAAAGTTTAGTACATAATGATCTCTCCTTTGTTTGTTTTAAACTTTGGGTACTTTTATCAATTCTTAATTGGTTAATTCGTCCTAGCGGTGTTCTAATGTTTTAACCAATAATTTTACTGTACAGAAGGAGTAATTTGGATTTCATCATTGGGGATGTATATTAGTTCATCGTCTACTGTCTTTTCCCTTCCTTGATAAATAGTTATTTAATTGCACCGCCTTGAATTGCATTTTAATACTTCGGTCACCTTAGTTTTGACCAGGAATAAAGGGACAGAACAGTGGACATATACATATGTAGTTCAGAAATATATCAAATATAGTATCAAAAATTAGTTAGGGGGGAGGGATTTTTTCAAGGGCCATTTTATATTGAAGGTTTGAGGTAGCCATCCCCAAATAGTTAAAAAACTTTCTTGGATTTGAAAATGCTCTGTTTTAATAACTTATTATAGAGATTTGTTCGCTTATGTCTAATCGGTATATGAATCAGATTTAGATTTAATGTCCTGTTCCTGCATTTCTGTTAAATGCGCAATTTTGGACATAGAGTTCTTACTTTTTAACAAAAAATTATATGAATCATTTTTTTACATAATAACTTTGCAATATACTAATACAATGTGTATACAAATTTTGTAAGAAGCCTTAGTGGTTTCACTTGAAGTGCCTAGTTGAGCACGGAACCCCCGTCACCTACCCATATATTTTGAGATAATTTTAAAAATAGGGTTAAGAGAAGGTTGGGGTTTAGTGGTTACAGGATTAGGGCATCGCAGGATTAGGCCCCACAGGATTAAGGTACCCCACTGGGGATGGGCTCTTCCTTATTTTCAATATATTTCAAAAATAATGTGAGTTGGATTCGGTGCTCTCAAGGGACTATGTAAGATAGCACCCAAACTTTTGCTGTAACAAAATTTTTTGAAGTTTGCAAAAACACATTTTAGCGCAAATTTACGTTGTTGTTGAGTAAAATTGCGTGGGTGCAACTCAAAATGTTTTGATAAAGAATTTTGCTAACACAAAGAAGTATTTAGGGTTCATTTTTGATAGCTAAGCTGTTATACATTAAGTGCTGTTCGTCTGTACGCACATACATATATATATCTATAATACAAAGTAGCTTGATGTCTGTCCCTTCGTACGTCCGTCTGTCTGTCCGTCCCTTAAGATCTCAGTAACCACTGAACCAATTGGATTCTACTCTTCACAGGAATATACCTACTGGTCCTGTGGTGGTTTTAGGCTGTTTTCTTGGAGGTTGGGACACCCCCAACCGCCCAAAAAACAAAAAAATCTCCCCCCCTCTTATTTTTAAAAATTATTTAAAATTAGTGGTGAAATTATCGTTTAGAGGCTAGTATTTATATATTTTGATTAGAGATTTTACCTCGATAACCACTAGATCTAATTTTAATGTACCTTTTGATTGTATGACCTTTATGGTGTGAAGTTATAACTGTGCATAGTAATGAGTTGCGCCAATTTTTGACCAAAGCATTCCCTCACTAACTATTTATGACATAGCACTTTTAACGTCTTTTGGTATAACGTGATTTATATGTAAACTATTTAATAGGAATGGATCAATTGATTTTATTATCCAATAAAAAAATAAATATAAATTTAAATTGCAATTATTAAGACGTTCACAACTAGTTTCGCTTTTTATGATGTTGTCAGTCTTTTTTGTTACTTCAGATGTTCAGATTAAATCTTACTTATTCTTTTTTATGAAAATATTTTTTTTGAAAATAATTATTAAAGTTTAAATCAAAAGCACTTAGATTTTTTTGTAAATAGTTTGTTAATGCTGTAATCGAAAGAACCAGATACCATCATTTCAAAAATGTTTGAATGCAATAAAATCCTTATAATAAAGTAACAGGATGTGTGTTTGTCTGTCTGTTTGTTTGTACCGAAGGATCTCATTGACTTGCACGCAACATAGAAAGGTTACGTATTATTTAAAAGAATCATTTAAAGTGCCACTAGAGGCCTCTAGAGGCGTAGCCGCTAGTTTTATATAAAGAAGTAAGGTTTTTTTTGTCGGAAGCTTAAGATTGTTTTAGAATATTTCTTTGCTTTCCCTTACTCTTTGACTACAAGTACAAAGCTCCATGATGCTAGTGGCGTAGCCGCTAGAAGGTTATTATTAAAAGAATTACTTTTGAAAATTTTTATTGGTTCTATCTTTTGTTATTTCAAGTCGCAAAGCCAATCCAGAATTCACTAAGTCTGTCCGTCCGTTCGACAGCTATCAGTCCGTAACGCTATACTACTATTTAAGATAGACGGCTGAAATTTTTGAGCATGAGGTTTCGTGATCCCCCCCCCCCCATAATATATTTATTTTGATATTCGCTCTTCAAATCACTTATTTTTTACCATGATTTTTTTGCCTCGCTACTTTTGTATGTTGTCATCTTTGTATCAACTTTGATAAAAAAAAAGGCCATCAGACGACACACTGGGAAAAAAAGTTTAGATTAATGGGCTACATTGTTGTGAAATCGCCCATCCCAGTTTTATTTCAGGGATCCAAAGGGATAAGACAATGGACGATTAATTGTTGTACATTCCCAATGATTCTCTAGATTACTATTACTGGTTGAAATGTTTGGGCAACCACTCAAAAAAAGTCCCCAAAGCCAACAAATAAGAAAATGTTTCTTTAAAACTTTGGGGACTAGTGTAATTAACAGCTTCCCTAATTTCCTTCTTATATTAGCTTTAATGATAAAAATTTTTAGCTAGAGAACAAATTCGAAAGAAAGTTTTTTTTTATGCGGTGTTATAACTAAGTCACTGATTAAACTTCCTCTTAAAAGTAAAAGCAATATTAAAAAGTTGTCTTTACAAGTGGAAACTAAGTTTTTTAGTCTTTAATTTCTTAAATTCCAGTTTTAAAAGATTTTGATCATATTTTGAGACGTCCAACACCATCTTTGAAATCATGCTTAGAATGAGAAGAATTTTTTGAAGAGGGGGATGGGTTGGTGTTGAAAGTTTTTCACTGATACTTTTTATAATACCTTTCCCCCCCCCCCCTCTCTTAAAAATTACATAGATCAGCCCAGGACCAATAAGTATCTTCCCCGATTACTTTCAGCCGATTTGTTCAGTTTTTTTACTTCTTTGATTTATTTATTCAAAACTTAGCACATATTGATTTTAAAAAGTATGCTATAAAAACTCATAACCTTTATTATTCTTAAATAACTTTGCTTTTGCAGTTGCCCACTGAACTAGGCGTTGCTAAGAACATTAAGTGTTTGATTAACGCCTTCCTGTTCAACCATTTTTTTGCTTCAATCTGTTAGTTCTAATTATGGCTTACACTCATTTTCTCATTTATTTAATTTTGCACTAATATTTTTTATCAATCTATCTAGCTATTTATCTATCCATTTAAATATCTATCTATCTATCTATCTATCTATCTATCTATCTATCTATCTATCTATCTATCTATCTATCTATCTATCTATCTATCTATCTATCTATCTATCTATCTATCTATCTATCTATCTATCTATCTATCTATCTATCTATCTATCTATCTATCTATCTATCTA
This sequence comes from Acartia tonsa, assembly GCF_053477335.1. NCBI lineage: Eukaryota > Metazoa > Arthropoda > Copepoda > Calanoida > Acartiidae > Acartia > Acartia tonsa. Next base: position 43,209,683 of record NC_137272.1, read on the forward strand.
TCTATCTATCTATCTATCTATCTATCTATCTATCTATCTATCTATCTATCTATCTATCTATCTATCTAGGGGAATACTCTTGCTGTGTATATGTATTGAAGCTTCCCTCTCACAATTTCATTTCTGGCCTGGTATACAGAGCAGGTAAACATGACAGACAGACAGACAGACAGACAGACAGACAGACAGACAGACAAACAGACAGACAGACAGACAAACAGACAGACAGACAGGGGTTAGGCATTGGAAAACATCTAAGTTAGTTTAAAATAGGTGAGGTTAGGTTAAGTTTCTAATCCGACGTTTGGAACTCCGGCGTTTGTCCTAGGACCATAAAAGGACATTATGATTTCTTATTTCTAAAGCTAAAATTGAAAGTGGACTCCGCCCACTTCTCCCAAAAGGCCCCTATAGGCCTTTTGGGGCATATTTTATTATAGGAGAATGCACCCAAAAAAAATATACTGGAATAAATTAAATTTAAAAGAAAAATAAATAATTCTAAATTCCTATAATTTATCCCCTAAAAAAAAAGTATAAATATAAGCCATATAGGATTTATTTATCTAAAGGAAAAACAATTGTTTGTCCTTTTTCATTCACCTGTTGCTTTTCAAATAACGGTCGACTGACGGACAGACCAACTTGAAGAGCAGATTATTTCTAAATCAGTTTCTTTAAATTCAGTTTTCGTCCGATAAGACAGGCGGATTTTTTACCGGTTTTATCCAACAGAAGTGAACCTGAATCGGCTGAATCAAGGTAAAATAACAGGTTGTTATATAGATGGGTAGATAGAAAAATGCCACAAAGATATAAAAAAAGGTATAAATGGTTAGATTAATAGATGAATTGGGTAGCTAAACAGAAATGAACAAATAGATATTTATTTCATCTATCTGTAGACAACTTCCGCGGATAAGTAAATAAAAAATATTAGTTTTAAAAGCTATTTATCCATCTCAACCCAAGACTACTTTATCAAACTAACATCTTTGTACAGGCCATATATATATTTCAATAACTAAGGTTAAAATTTTCAATCGTCCTGTAAAGGAAAAAAAACAAAACACAAATCAGTAAATAATACATACAAAAAGTCTATTTTTGAAAAATCTGAATAAGATATTTAACGTTTCTTTTTTTCTTTTGATTTAATGAATTGTAGAGATGCATCGCATCTTTATAAAAGGTTATGTAATTAAAAATGCTGTTAAAATTAAATTTTCATAATTTGTATTAATAAAAAACACATACCTAAAATTTTTTTTGACATTTTAAGCATATTTACACTCCCGCTACATATCTATTTATGGTCTAAAAAATATTAGTTCTATGTTTGTTGATCCCGAAGGGCCGAGGGAATTTGCCAACGTTCCTCCCATTACGTTTCTAACAGACAAACGAACGGACAATTTGAATCATAAAGTAGCTTGGCTATTTACTAAATAAAAGAAAAAAGAGTTATATTCAAAATTATATAACTCACAATTTCACATATTTACAAATTCATTAAAGTCAATAGGTTAACTTAGAAAAAAAATCGCAAAACAATATTTAATGTGATTTAGAATTGACAGATATTCATGATTTTAATCTCATAATATTTTGTAAAATATGCAAAAACCAATGAGAATATATGAATGCTTTCAATGAATATATGACAATGAAAAAAGAATATTAAAGTAAAATACAGTAAAAAAAAATAGATTTAACTTTATTACTAAATTTTTTTAAAAGTAAAAGCAACTGAATTTTGCATTTAATTGAAGTAAATCTTTAACCAAACAAGTTACGCTATTTACAATGATAGAGAGACGGACATACAGCAGTAAAATAGAAGTAGATGCACTTCAATAATTCATAATAATTATATATTGCATAGACAGATTTCCGCGGAAATTAATATGAAAAATAAAAAAAAAGTCTCGGGATAAAAAAACTGGTATTATTTTTATGATTTTTATTTAATATTCATTGAAAATTGTCTGTAATACGATGCTATACATGAATTTTCCGTATGGCTGGAAACCGGTTCTAATTAAGCGGATATTAATCGGTTTCGAAGCCCTACTGGAAAATTATTTTCAAAAATCTTTTAGGTCAAATGAATTTGCTCGAAATTTTGGTGGCATCTTAGTTAATAATGATCAGGTACGAGTTGTCCAATGAGAGGCCAGTATACATAGTAATTGACCAATGAGAGGCCAGTAAACATTGTAATTGACCAATGAGAGGCCAGTATACATTGTAATTGACCAATGAGAGGACAGTATACATTGTAATTGACCAATGAGAGGCCAGTATACATTGTAATTGACCAATGAGAGGCCAGTATACATTGTAATTGACCAATGAGAGGCCAGTATACATTGTAATTGACCAATGAGAGGCCAGTATACATTGTAATTGTCCAATGAGAGGCCAGTATACATTATAATTGACCAATGAGAGGCCAGTATACATTGTAATTGTCCAATGAGTGGCCAGTATACATTGTAATTGACCAATGAGAGGCCAGTATACATTGGAATTGTCCAATGAGAGGCCAGTATACATTGTAATTGACCAATGAGAGGCCAGTATACATTGTAATTGTCCAATTAGAGGCCAGTATACATTGTAATTGTCCAATTAGAGGCCAGTATACATTGTAATTGACCAATGAGAGGCCAGTATACATTGTAATTGTCCAATGAGAGGCCAGTATACATTGTAATTGACCAATGAGAGGCCAGTATACATTGTAATTGTCCAATGAGAGGCCAGTATACATTGTAATTGACCAATGGTAAAATTTATACTCGCCTCTTATTGGTTATTTTATTGTATGACGTCATTTTTTTTGGGCTATTTTGCGCTATCTCTTCAGGTACATTTTAATTAACAAGGATGACAACATCCATAAATGTGAATTGCTGAAAGGGTAAGACAAACTAACATTAACACGTGTAGAGTGTCAGAACTGAAAAAAAGGATATAAGGTATAAAAGTCTAAACAAAATTGTAAGTAAGTTTGTTGCAAAACTGCTTAAATTTAGGATACAGTTAAAGGACATGATTACATTTTTACTTTTTAGTACTTCATTATAAAGATTCATTATGCTTCGCTTATAACATTGTACCTTGTTGTTATAGGTATTAGTTTTCAAAAATCAAAAGAATAGGATAACTTCTTTTCTTCTTACATTAAATGATGTTTTTATGACTTCCAACTTAATTTTTATTATTGTCGTGCATAACCTCATATTTTCGGTACACCGACAAACGTCCTAATACGACAAACGTCCTAATGCCACAAACGTCCTAAACGACAAACATCCTAAGCGACAAACGTCCTACCGCGACAAACGTCCTACTGCGACATCTCTTTAGTAAAACGTCCTAAAAATTTTCAAAAATTATGAAATAAAAAAAATCTTCCAAATTTAAGGACAAAATCCTCTAATTGTAAGAATACTTATCAATATAAAATTCAAAATGGCGATAAAACACAGGAAAATAATCTTTAACTGAAATTTATTTTTTGAATAACTTTAACCATAGGCTAAATTTTAAAAATCTGTCCGACAGTTTTCCCAAAGTCTGTGTTGGCTATCAAATGGTATGGTTTCGAACCCGATACATCCTTGCATTACAAAATTCGACCTTTATATTTTTAGGACGTTTTACTTAAGAGATGTCGCAGTAGGACGTTTGTCGCGTACCATATTTTCTTATATTCATAGATAGCTGGTCCACCCTGTGTAACATTTACTGGCATCAAAGGTGACTGCAGAACCCTTGACAAATGTGCCAGGTTAGTGGCAAAGCTTCTCTAATAATTTCATATTTTTACGTATTTCTTATCTTATTGAAAAACGTCAAATTTTTATATTTTTATTTTTTTTAATAACGAAGTTATTCTATTTTCACTTTGTCCGTCCGAAAGGTTATGGGACACTGGTTGCCGGAAAGGAAAAGCAGTTTTTTGAAAGGGGCTATCTGAGATTATTACAGATTCTGATGTATACATATATAGACTAATAAAAAATGCAAAAAACGAAATTAAAACCGTTCCTTCTAGGGAGAAAATCCGGGAAAAAGATTTTAGCTATTTTTAACCTAAAATTTTCATTAGCAAACCTACAAAAAATATACAGACATTTTAAACATGTCATTGCTCAGCACCTAGAAGTGGTAGAAAAATGCTATGCATATCATTGGAAAGCTCATAACCTCTAGTTTTCATATTGGTATATAACGTAACTATTATTGGTTATTGAGCTATCCTCTGAAGTATAACACAAGTTTTAAAAATGCATTTTTTTCTTGAATTTTAAGTTTGATACTTGTTACACAAACCTTTTTAAAATGATGTTTCTAAAGCACCTAGGAGTTATATTATTATTTTATATAGGTATATTTGCATATTTTGTGTAGATGGGTGAATTTTTAATATTATTTTAATTTAGATTTGTAAGTGAGATATCTATACTAATAGCATCACCTTGTATTCTACCCGGCAATCACAGAGGTATTATGAAACAAAGATATAAAAGTAACAGGATGTCTTTATGTGTGTATGTTTATATCAAAGGATTTCGCTAATCGCTGAACTAAGAAGCTTCTTACAGGTCCAGGGAAGTCTTAGTTAGGGAGGGTATCTCAATCTCCCAAGAGAAATCGCTCCTATAAAAAAATACTCCCTTCCCCCCCCCCAAAAAAAAAAAAAAAATATTATATTTCTTTTTAAGCTAAAATTGAAAGGGACGGGTCGTCTTACTCTACCCTCAAGTAACTCTAGAGGTCTCTAGGGGCGTAGCCGCTAGTAGTAGAAAATAAAGCACTTTTATTCTTGCACATTTTTTTAAATCATCTTTTTTTATTACATTAACATTATTATGACCTTTGACTGACTTTAATAAACATTAATATTGATTTATTTTAAGTTTTTATAAGGGGGCCACGATAATACTTGATTGGTAAAAAATTTTAAACCTTTTTTCCCTCATTAAATATATTATTTATTTTGCAGGTGTTTGTTGTCCCCATGTGCTGGTACAAAGGATAAAAGTTCCCTCGAGACCAAGCCCGGCTAATTTACTACAAACCCCTCCTCAGCCATTTGTTATCATTCCAAAGGTATTGAACATTTCAAGATTTTTATGATTAAGTGTCTATGAAACAATGAAACCTCTATTTTTATTTTTGAATAAATTTAAATAAATAAGGGTAGTTTTTTTTCGTATGCTCAACCCTTTTCGGAGGAAACAAACCCTGTGGGCCTATTATATATGAGGTTCTCTACCCAATATCCTGTATAACCTCTCTCTCGATCAGTCCTTCCAATCTAAAGGCACTTTCAAGCTGGATCCGTCTAGCTTAGCCTTCAGAGCAATTCTTTCTCCCAAAGTTACAGAACCATTTTGCCGACTTCCCCTACCTACATTATTCTATTGGTCAGAGGTTCTTAACCTTGGAGACCTGCTGCGGATATGAGTACGGCCTACACCAGTTTAACCATAGCCTTAAGATTGGTTTTCAAGGTCCAGCTTCCCTTTCTGGTCATTACTTGAAAAGTTTGGACAGTGCTAGTTTAAACCAACCAATCAAGGTTTATTAAAGCGTCCAAAGTTTTTAAGCCAACGAAATACTCGTGTATATAAACTTTGGGTACCCGTTTAATAATTTACAGATCAATGCCCCTTCCCTCCTTATTTTTTTTCTTGATTTCAATCAATGATTTTATTAATATTTTGTTGTAGATTGAGAAAGCTGACATCAACAATGCCCTGACAGCTGCTACAGAAGCAAGAAAACAGCAGGAGAAACAGGATAAGAAGCTTAGACAGAGTGGCATCTTTCCAAAGTAAGAATCCTTATTTAAAAATAACAGCAATTCTGTCCGTCTGTCTGTCATTTTGTCAAAAGCAGTGAAAAAGGTGTCCCAAAAGTACACTATCACATATTACTCTAGGCTAGGTAGATAGACAGATAAATACCAAAGGTTCAAGGTAATAAACTAGGTGTCCATTTACATTGAAATATCTTACTCTAGGCTAGGCAGACAGACAGATAAATCCCCAAGATTTAAGGCTATGAACAAGGTGTCCATAGTAAATTATAATGCCTTACTCTAGGCAAAATAGCCAAGTAGATAGATCCTAAAGGTTCAATGCTATAAACAAGGTGACCTAGTACATCATAATATCTTATTACAGGCTAGGTAGATAGACAGATAAATCTCAAAGGTTCAAGGCTATAAACAAGGTGACTTAGTACATTATTATATCTTACTCTAGGCAAAATAGCCAGAAAGATGAGTCCCCAAGGTTCAAGGCTGTTAACAAGGTGTCCCTAGTACATTATAATATCTTACTTTAGGCAAAACAGCCAAGTAGATAGATCCTAAAGGTTCAGGGCTATGAACAAGTTGGCCTAGTACATCACAATATCTTATTACAGACAGACAGATAAATCCCAAAGGTTCAAGGCTATAAACAAGGTTTTCCTATTACATTTTAATTTCTTCTATAGGCAAGGCAGCCAAGCAGCTAAATCTCAAAGGTTCAAGGCAGTGAACAAAGTATCTCCAGAGTTTGGAAAGAAAGCTTTTCTGAACCTTGAAGCATCAAAACAGTTGTCAGAACAGTTTGGACTCAGCAAGGACCAGGTGTGTACGGTTTAAACTTTTATCTTGAAAACTTAACAATATCGAAGTTATAGATGAAAAGGGGCAAGTGTTTAATAGCTTTACCCCCCCCCCCCCCGCGTTGATGAAAGATAATGCTACTTTGTTGTTTCTAAGATATATTTGGCACCCTATACTTTCAATTTGAATATTTTTAAACGCTTTTCAATGCATATAATTTAAAATATACATTTTTAGCGTTGAAGAAAAATACTATGGTGCTTTCCCAACATTTAATTAAGTGTATACCTCAGTGAGAAAGCAATCATTTCTTAAAGCAAAATTTTCTGCTATTTTTTGGGTCTTGGAATAAAAAGGGTGATAGTTTACAGTAAAACTGCATACACTTATAAAATTAAATTGTTATTTTAACATTCTTCTTGGTTTTCTTTTATTTTTTCAAAAATTTAAATGAACAAATATTATAATTATTTTCTTACTTTTCAGGGAAGGTTTGCTCTGCCCAAGTTTTCAGCAATCGGAAGTAAACTTGGAGAAGGATGTGCCCTTCCACCCACATCTTGTATTCCTAATTTTCCATACAGGTAAATAGGTGCTTTCCCTTAAATTGCCTATGGATCACTGAAAATTCATACCCTCCCAATTATTTAATTTTTGTAATAAATTGAAAATAAGGGGGGAGAAGGGTATAGTTTTTTTCTCCTATTCCTAACAGCTACTGTGGTGCTCTGAACTAATCTGACCTGATCTACCCCTCCCTTTTATTTTCAATTCAGTTCAAAATAAGAAGCTAGTTGGTGTGCTCGAATAGGAATTTTGTAAAAAATTACCAGCGAATGTTGATAAGATAAATTGAAAATGCGTCTGTTAGAGGCTAAAGTTATTGCTAACCGCGGCATTATGGCAACACACTTATGTTTCCTCCTATGTAAAGAACTAGGGTTTATTTTTTTTGTATGTTAAGATCTCGCTAACCACTGAACAATTTGAGTTTTTTTTAAGGAAGCATCAAATAAGTCCCGAGATGGTTTAAGCTATTTTGTTTTGAATTTACATTTTGGGTTGGATTTAGGCTATAATTAATGTCCCTAATTAATACCGTTTGCAGCTGCTGGTATGTTAAAATAAGATATCTTGTAAATGCCAATTTGTAAAAGTCTGTATGTCCTGCTGATTGGCCTAACCTATCCTGTGTATCTAGAACTATGGATGGCAGCTGTAACAACCAGAACAACACCTCGTGGGGCAAGGCCAACTTCCCCCTGCAGCGTATCCTGCCCCCGGATTATGACGATGGTATCAGCGCCCCCCGGATGAATGGTCTCCCCACGGCCAGGGAGGTCAGCGAGGCTATGACCACTTCAGAGGTAGGATATTTACATAGGTGCTTTCTCCCAAAGTGTTTACTGAGCACGGAAATCCCTCTTCATATATTTAGACTAATATGAATAATGAATATAAAGGGAAGGGGTTCTTAATACCTATAATCCCTGCGGAGTCTATATGTAAGATGCTCTAATCCTGCATGGCTACTCTGTACCTCATATACTCTAACCTAACCTAAACTAAGAGTAAATAACCCCCACCCCTCATATTCTATTTATCTCAAAAAAAAGTTGGAATGGGTTCATGACTAAGCACTTTGAGGGAAACCGCCATTAACTGCATTTTGCATTTGATAACAATAGTTACTTTAATGTTATAATAATTTTATTTTTTTCAGAATATACCTGACAGAAAATTTACATTAATGTTAATGCAGGTTTGTTTCTTTATTTGTACACTTTTGGATCAAATCTATATTATAAGAGGCCTGTAAGACCAGAAACATAGACTAAAACCATCCCAAAACTTATAACTCTAGAAATAAAATCGACTAATGTCACCGGGACCAATGTAAAGTTATCCTGAAAAGGCGAAATCTTAAGCCCAATTAAAAAATTATTTGCACCAAGAGGTAATTTAAAAAAAAATTAAGTACCTGTTGTGGTGCGATTACCAAAGTTTTAATTACTAAAAAAATTGAAGGGGACTTTTTTTTTGGGGGGGGGGGGTGTCACACCTCCAAAGCAATAGCCTAAAACCACCACAGGACCAGTAGATATATTTCTTGAAGAGTAGAATCAAATCAGTTTAGTGGTAACCGAGATCTTAAGGTACAGACAGACGGACAGACAACAAGCTACTTTGTATTTTAGATGATATATAATGTACATCTTACCTTTCTAATTAATTATAGAATCTTACACCTATACTTAGGAATAATATAAGTTAAATCTATTATAGTGGGGACAGTTTGTAGACCATGACATCACGCACACCCCAACCGTCAAAGGAGTAGATCATACGGACATCCTATGTTGTGGAGAGGATGGGTTTAGACTCCCCCCTGGAAGCCTGCATAGAGAATGCTTGCCTATTGATATCAAATCTCATGATAGGTACATTTTTAGTAGCGAAACTACTCTATAATTTGAAATGTCCGTCTGTCCGTAAGAAACGTTTTGCGGGAAACATGATTTTCTCAGCTCCTATAAAAGATAGACAGCTGAAATTTTTAGTGAAGATTCCCATTATATGTGTCCAACTAATATATTCATTGTTTTGTCCTTCTGTCTGTTATTGGGGGTGCTAGATCGATTCCTAGATTTTTACGTTTTAACGAATTTCTCAACTCCTTTTCAAGATAGAGGGCTCAAATTTTCAGGGATTAAACAATTTTACATTCTACATATTTCCACTAAGTTTTATTTAGATATGTCAATAAATAGGGGTGCTAGATCGATTCCTAGATTTTCCTAGTTTATACAATTTTTTGAATTTGAAAAATTAAAAATAAAAGTCCTAGTTTTTCTAAAAACATATTTATTTCTAATGATTTTTTTTAGATTTTACTCCAAGTTTGGACAGAGATGTATGGAGTTTGTACGTTCTATGCCAGCACCCAGGTAATAACATTAACCAAGTATTTTTACAATCCCTTTACAAAGATATTAAAGACGAAAGCCTTCAGCTTATACCAACAAAATTAATTCGGAAAAAAATCACGAAACCTATTCGTGTTTTCAGCTGTCGTCGGGGGTCAACACATAGTAGAATTGACGATCTTAACCCTTAACAGTCGGGCCCCTTGCCGCACCTTAATCAGTCGGGGGGGGGGGGGGGGGCGTTCACCCCCCCCCCCCCATATTATCTCAGTTCCTATTAGAGCTAGAGGGCTAAAAAATTTTGTGCAAGTCCCCTGTGTTATGATGTATTTCCGACCTTTTATAAGTCTAAGTCAATTTTCGCTTCCTTCACCCTTTTATTTAACAACCTTTGTTTTAGGTCCTTTTTTACTTAAAAATTTCAAACGGCTGTAATTTTTTTATTTTTGAAGCTAGAAGAACAATTTTTTTGCAGAAAATGTTTATTTTTATGTAAATTTTATATTTGAAATATCAAACATAAATTTCAGCGGCCGCAGCTGTATTTGGCAGCTGCCAGCCGCCGCAGTCGGCGGTCGGCGGGAAAACGGCGGCGGATCTTTATGAAATTTTAATACGTTATCAAGACATGTAAGAAAAGCTTAAGTTTAAAATTTGAAGTCTCTAAGTCAAAAATTGCGGCCACAGGAGCCTTTAAAAGATTTCTGGAGACCTGGAGGATCAGGACCTGCAGGATCATACCTGGAACCTGAAATTGACTTAAACACCTGTATTTAAGATGAGGATGTACTACTAAAGGATATTTTAGTAATTTGGTAAGATGAAATGCTTTGTTTAAGTCAAAAAAATATTTTTGTTCTTTACCTGGATGACCCTGCCAGGTTTGCTGGCATCCTGTGCCCGCCAGGATGGAGATTTTCAAAAAATTCTAACTCTCAGTTATGTGTCATACCCATACTTAAAAAGTCAAGCAGTTTGGGCTCTTTATCTTTCACACACAGAAAATGAGATAGAAAAAACCGGATGGGGGGGCGTTCAACGCCCCCCCCCCCCGACCGTTAAGGGTTAATATCTGACTCCCAAACATTATTTTAGAATTATTTCTCTTATTGTTTATACTTTTTTCCTTCAAGCATTTGTTGAAAATTTTTAGAAAAAATTTAAATTAAGATATATGAAATTTGATTAATTTTACTTGAAATTGTAATTATTTGTTTTAGGGAACAATGCAAGTTTGGTCCAAGAGAGCAAGTCAATCAAATAACAGCTTGGTTGGATGGTTCAAATGTCTATGGATCCAGTTTTGAGGAGTCTGTGGAATTGAGGACTTTGAGGGGTGGCAGGATGAGAGTCACCACTGTTCAAGGTGAATAGATATATAGATGAATAGATTATATGTATAGATTGATAGATAAATAGATGAATTTGAATAGACAATAGGAATAGATTGAAAGAATTCTAGTTTTAAAGAGTGAAATTGAGGACTTTGAGGGGTGACAGAATGAGGGTTACCACTGTTCAAGGTGAATAGATTGATATGTTAATAGATTACATGGATTGGAAAGATTGATAGATATATAGATGAATAGATTATATGATTATATTGATAGAAATTTAGTTTTGAAGAGTGAAATTGAGGACTTTGAGGGGAGGCAGGATGAGAGTTACCACTGTTTAAGGTCAATAGATAGATAGATGAATAGATTATATGAATAGATTTGAGTCAATTAGTAAAATTGAGAAACTTAAGGGGAGGCAGTATGAGGGTCACCAATGTTCAAGGTAAATAGGTTGATATATTAATTGATGGCTGGATCCATAAAATGTTTATGGATCAAGTTTTGAGATGTTTATTGAATTGAGAACTCTGAGGGTCACCGCTAAACATGGTGTATAGAATGATAGATGAATAGATTGTAAGGAAATAGTATCACATGGGTGGATGAATCAATAGATAAATGGCTATATATGGATCTAACTTTGAGAAGACTGTTAACTAAAGTGTTTTTTGAGGAGGGAATATGATGGATCTTGGACAAAGTAGCTTCGGACAAAGTAGCTTCAGACAAAGTAGCTTCGGACAAAGTAGCTTCAGGACAAAGTAGCTTTAGGACAAAGTAGCTTCAGGACAAAGTAGCTTCAGGACATTTACTTAAGAAAAGTAGCTTCTTAAGAAAAATTATTCTCCAATAGTAATAAAGGTCATGGCCGCAGCGCTCGGCCCCCTGGCCTGCCTAACCGCGGGCGCTCGCCCCCCTGGCCTATAACCTAACCTAACCTATGTTAGCCTCAGGACATTTATTTAAGTAAAATATCCTCAACTGATAATACATAGGTGGTTTGGAATTTCGTGGATTTTACAAAAAGTGGTTGGTAGATTTTTACAATTTTTAATATTGTTTTTACAATTTTTAAAATGATGTTTTTTACATATTTTAGGTTAGGTTAGGTTATAGGCTAGGGGGCCGAGCGCCCGCGGCTAGGCAGGCCAGGGGGCCGAGCGCTGCGGCCATGACCTTTATTAACAGTGGAGGCTACTTTGCCCGAAGCTACTTTGTCCAAGATCCAATATGATTAGATTGATAAATATATGAAATGTATAAACTATTAGATAGATGCCTGTAGACCTAGATTTAATATATACAATTTTTTGAAGAATATCTAACAAAAAAACATCAAGAATTAGAACACGATATTTCTTAAATATTGTTCTTCAAGTTTGGAACCAACCAATCAATATTCAATAAAAAAAAACCAAAGTTTTTAAGCCCATCAATAAGATAATGTTGTTATAAAACTTGGTTGTAATTTACAGTCCCTTGTCCCCTCCCTCCCGGATGTTTAGAGAACTGGAAAATATTGATATTTCTGGCATATAGTCCCTTTCGTGAAAACGCCTCTTGAGGGGCGATTTTTCGTTTTTTCACAGTATCTTTTGATAGGTTATTTTAGGTTAGGTTAGGTTAGGTTCGGTTGGGTGATTGCCAAGCTATTGGTCCCGCAGGGTTAGAGCCTCCGCAGGGTCTAGAAATAGGAGAAAAGCTACTGGGAAAGTATGACGAAACGCCCCTTAAGATGCGTTGTCACGAAAGGGACTGTATATACCCATTGTTTTTAGGAAGAGATATGTTACCAACCAAACCTCAGGAATGTGGAGATCCTTCCAGAAATAGGTTCTGCTTCAAAGCCGGAGATCTTAGGTAATATACAAACACGGATTAAATCATCCCTAAAAAGTCATGGAATGTGCAACCGGCCTAAGTGAGTTATAACAAAGAAAAGAAAATGAGAGAATTTGCAAAAACTCAAAGAAAATCCTGAAACCTAAAAAAAAATAAGGATTATTTCTTTTGAAGCACGACTGACAGACAGACGGACAAAACATTGTAAAGACTATGTGCATATATGTCATAAGTATCGTTAAAGAAAATTAAGCTAGTTATCTTCAATGGCAACCAAGAAAATCACATTTCACCAATAGCGTTATAGACTGACGGTCTTTTTGATAATTATTGGGAAATTTGACCTGGCTGTTATTTAAGATGTTGAAAATTTATACTAATTATATACTAATATTTTATTTTAGATGTAATGAGCAAATGGATTTAACTATAACCCACACCTTGTGGATGAGAGAACATAATAGGTAATTTAAAAACATTTATAGACTATTCCAGAATGGATTAGAAACTAATTAATTTACGCTGGATTAAACCTGAAATGAAAAATCAAATATCGTATTGAAATTACACATAATGTTCAAAGTAAATGAATTAAGAATCAAAGCATAGTCCCTATTTTATTAGCCTGGTCCTTTGGAGCCAATAAAACAGTTGTTAATCTTATAATTTTTCTTTTAACTGTCTAAAATATGATGCAGTTAATAAATATTTTTATATTAAATTACTAGCGGCTTTGCCCCAAGAGGTTTGATTAACCTATTTTTGTGTTGTTTAAATTTAAAAAGAAAATTTCAAAAATAATTTTGGAGGGCGGATTTTTTTTTCTTGGGGGGGGGGGTTGTCGATCCCCCCTTTTTAAATTTTAGTTTTAAAAAGAAAATTTTTTAAGGGGGGGCCGGGGGGGGTTTGGGGTGGCTTAAAACCATCACAGGACCAGTAGGTATATTCCCTGAAGAGTAGAGCCCAATCGGTTCAGTGGTTACTGAGATCTTAAGCTTCAGACAGACAAACGGACAGCCAGACAGACAGACAGACATTGTACTACTTTGTATTATAGATACACTTTTTTCTATCAGGATAGCAGCAGAGTTAGAAAGGCTTAATCCTGGCTGGCTTGATGAAAAAATATTTCAGGTAATCATTTTAATAGTTTTTTTCTCTTATTGTATTATTAATAGCTTTCCGCGGATATAAAATGTAAAATTATAAGAAACCAGTTCCCCGAGATGCCGAAGGCACGGGTTAAAAAAAACTGGTATTTTTCCTATGATTGTACATTTTTATATTCGTTTATATTCGCTAAATCCTGTTCTTACTCTTTTGGATGTTGTTATCCTTGTTTTTGTAAATTTAGGAAGCTAGAAAGGTTGTTATCGCAGAGCTCCAACACATAACATATCAAGAATGGCTTCCAATTATTCTTGGCAAAAGCTATATGAAGGTAATGAGCCAACCTATCCAATATGTATCGAAATTAGACATATATATTTTCCAGTATGGCTACGAATCCAGTCCATTTCCACTCGATTAAAACTGGTTTATAGCCATACTGAAAAATCTTGTATCGGAAGTAGCTTTACAAAGTGTCACAAAAATCAGCCATGTGACGTCATAAAAATAAGGGAGATGATAGCAGAAGTGGGAAAGAAAACCCCTAAAAAATAGATGGATAATTTCTCATTTTCAATCAACTTCACCAGACTGATTTTTTGAGACACTTTGTAAAGTTACGTAACAGAATAATGATTGCTATTTCAATAAGGTACAATTTTATAAGCGAAGCAGCTCTATTATCAAGTCCTAAAATGCAGCTGTTACAAACAACTAAATAAATTATAAAAAATTATTTGAAAGGTTTCGTGATTTTAAGCAAACTTGGGGGCAAAGCTTTGTAGTATTTATGACCTTTTTATCTTCCCCTAAACATTATTTTAGTTTTATTTCGCTTGATGGCTAAAATGTAAGCAAGTCCAAACAGTCTTTGTATTTAAACAAATTTACTTACAATTTTGTTTAGACATATAAATTTATATTTTTTTAGAAATGGAGTCTAGATCCTCTGCAGCAAGGATATTCTACAGAGTATAATGAAAATATAGATCCTACCATTACAAATGTGTTTGCTACAGCTGCCTTTAGATTTGGACACTCTTTAGTTCAGGTATAGATAGATAGATCAATAAGTAGCGAAGCAGAGTTTGACAAACGGACAAAGTTAGTTATTGAGCAGATGTGTTTGAACTCAAAAAAGACAGAAAAATGTATTATGTCGTTTCAAGCATTGTATTTCAAAGTTGTATACTGGATGCTTTCTAAAAAAAATGATTTTTCACTAATCAATTAACAGTCCTAAGTAGCAGCCTAAAATTCACTATAGCATGATTGATTGATGGACAAACAGACAAAGTGAAATATAAAGTAGCTTCTCTACTAAAAAGCTGGTTAAAGATTGATATTTGTAGTGATATATATTTTTAGGATCTTGTGATTTTTGTTTGTTTAGGGCCACCTAGATGGATTCAGCATGTTTGGATCTAAAGTTAGAAACATGTCTCTGACTGAAACACAGGTAGATAGATAGATAGATAGATCACAGGATATAAAGTTAGAAACATGTCTCTGAAACACAGGTGGATAGATAGATAGATATATCATAGGATCTAAAGTTAGAAACATGTCTCTGAAACACAGGTATATAGATAGATAGATAGATACATCACAGGATCTAAAGTTAGAAACATGTCTCTGACTAAAACACAGGTACATAGATAGATAGATAGATCACAGGATATAAAGTTAGAAACATGTCTCTGAAACACAGGTGGATAGATAGATAGATATATCATAGGATCTTAAGTTAGAAACATGTCTCTGACTGAAACACATGTAGATAGATAGATAGATACATCATAGGATCTTAAGTTAGAAACATGTCTCTGACTGAAACACATGTAGATAGATAGATAGATACATCATAGGATCTTAAGTTAGAAACATGTCTCTGACTGAAACACAGGTATATAGATAGATAGATAGATATTTTTCTTCAATTTTTAATTGTTAGTTCCAATCTTTCCAACTTTAATCTACAAAATTTGTAATTTTTGCTATTTTTTGGGCTTTACATTTATTGTCCATTAACCTATTTACTGAGATTGCCTTTGAGAAGCAACTTTTACATGATATTTTTTTATTTTAACCCATTGTGCATTTTTTTGTTTTAGGGGGGGTTTGGGGTGTCCCACCTCCCAAGAAAATAGCATAAAACCACCACATGACATGTATATATATTCCTTGAAGAGCAGAATCCAATCGGTTCAGTGGTTACCGAGATCTTAAGCTTCCGACGGACGGACGGACAGACATCAAGCTACTTTGTATTATAGATAAATGTTGATTTATTTAGTTTGAACCATATGAGCTGTATGACAACTCCACCCTGGAAAATATGGTTAGAGGACTTACCACACAGAAATCTCAGTCTATGGACCCTTCATTTGATGCTGATTTAACTGGTCATTTGTTTAAGGTAATTGGTAGAGGCTTATTTATGGTCGATTTAGCCATAATGAACACCCCCCCCCCCCTCCTATCATTTTTAAGAAATTTAAAGTAAGAAGGCCGGTGGGGAAGGGTTATTTTTTTTTCCTTTTTTCCTGGTGGGGGGCGTTACAAAAAAAAATATTTTGTTGATCCTTCTTTGAATTTTTTTCTTTGCCTTATTTTTAATTGATATTTTCGTAAATAATTTTTGTTATTTAATATCTATTTAAAAAAAGGCTTTTTTAAACTTAAACCTTTAATATTCATTTAAGTTTTTATTCTAAACTATCTAGATATCCATAGATTAACACACACAAAAAAACAATTTCATATGCTGAAAGTATTTTTCAACTAAATTTAAATTTAAAGCAAAATTTGAAAATTCTCGACGAAAAAATATAACAAAAATCAAAGATTTAATCCCTATTTTCCCAGGCCTTACTGGGACTATAAAGCATAATTAAATCCAATAATTTGAATTTTATTATCTAAGAAAAACTGTCTATAATACTATGCGATAGATGGATCAAAAACTGAAAAAAAATCTTTGTTATTATTGAAATGAGTTGTTTTTATATAATGCATAGGACGAGACAGCGCAAAATGACGTTATACATTAAGTTGTCCAATGAGAGGCCAGTATACCTTGTAATTGACCAATGGTAAAACATTTACTTGCCTCTCAACCTCATTGGTTATTTTAATGCATAGAACCATGGAGAATTATTTGGCATGGATCTTGTGGCCCTGAATATTCAGAGGGGGAGAGATCATGGCATTCCCCCCTACATGGAGTGGAGAAAATTATGTGGACTCAAGGTAATCCTATTATATAAGCTCTTTTGTCTGTGGCAAAGGATCTTGCTTACCACTGAACCGATACAGTGCTTCTTTATATGGAAGGTACCGGGATGGTATAGGTTATTTTGTGTCCTTCCATATTCCATCGAATATAGAGCCTCTAGAATTAGATGCTAGGGGCGCAGCCGCTAGCATCAAGTCCTTATAATAAAGTAACAGGATCTGTGTGTCTCTGTCTGTTTGTTTGTGTGTACCGAAGGATCTCGCTAACCACTGGACTGATCAGGTTCTCCTTTACAGTGGTGATTCTTTACAGTTGAGAGGTCCTGGGAAATTTTATAACTATTTTGGGAGAGGTTAACACCACCCTCCCAAGAGAAATCACAAACTTTGCTACTTATAGATGCTGTCATCATTGTTATTAGTTCTAATCTAACATATTACTTCCCAACAAAAATGATTATTTCTCGCATCGTATTAAAAACAGCTTTCCGCGGATATAAAATTGTTAAATTAAAGTTTAAAATCAGTTCTTTTAGCCCCGAGATGCCGAAGGCACGAGCTAAAAAAAACTGGTTTTAATCTTATGATTGTACATTTCTGGATATAATATGATGTTAAAAATAGTTTTTTTTTCGTATGGTTGAGAACTGCTCCTAATCCACCGGATATTAACCAGTTTCAAATTAACACGATAAATATTTTTAAATGGAATTAATGACATAAATTTTCTTTAGGAGTATAAAAGCTGGAAAGATCTGTCAACAATGTTTCCTTCGACAGTAGTAGCGCGGCTACAATCATTGTATAAATCTATTGAGGAGATTGATGTCTTCATTGGTGGCATACATGAGGTAAATCTTTCAGTAGTTATTCAATGAGTATGTAACTGGACAAAGTGTCTAAAAAATCAGCCATGTGACGTCATAAAAATGAGTGATTATCAATCTTTTTTTTAGGGGTGTTCTTTCCCACTTCTCCTCTCATCTCCCCAATTTCTATGACGTCACATTGCTGATTTTTGAGATAATGTGTCCAGTTATAATGACTATACTAGCAAATATCTACATATAACTTCCCAGAAACAGATATGAGAGACAAATATAGACCTCATTTATATACTAATTTATATCTTAGACTATTGGATGCGCCCCTAGAGGCCTTTAAAAAAAAGTTAGGGTTTTTATTCCATGACCTAAAGCTTTTTAGTAATTTGTAGTAATTTGATGTCTACCAAAGTAGTAAGGCGTGTGTGTATCTGTACACTAAAGAATAGCATTTTTAAAAGCGAAGCTTTTCTATAATTAGGGTCGGTCCGTCTGTATACGTCCGTAACGGATAGCTCTTTTCGTTAATTTAAACAGGTTAGAATTGTCCTATTGGTTTCAAACTTTGCATGCTGATACCTGTGACAGTTAGGTACGTCTTAGGAAGCGCGACAACTCTATAATCGTTACCAGAAAGTCCATACGTTCATTAAAAACAAGCTAATTTTTTTACTTTTTAACAATTTTTTATGTTGCAATTGATAAGGTACAGTATTATAAGCGAAGCATCTCTATAATCAAGTCCTAAAAATTTAAGTATGTCCTAAAACAGTAACATGTATTGTTTTGCAACAAATTTACTTACAATTTTGTTTCTAGACATACAATGTATGCAATAATATTCAGTTTATTCAGTTCTTGCACTCTACAAATGTTAATGTTCGTTCGTTCTACCGTTTCAGAGCTTCGCTTTTATGGATGTTGTCATCCTTGTTTTTTTTTCAAAAAGGCATCAGTTTTCATGCAAACTAATCTTGTTTATTTTTATAGAAAAGTGAAGACGACGGTATTCTAGGACCAACATTCCAATGTATTGTTGGGGATCAATTTACGAGGTATAACTTTATTAGTGTCTCCACAGATTATGACGTCATACGATAGAACAGCCAATTAGAGGCCAGTATAAATTTTACCATTGGCCAATTACAGTGTATACTGGCCTCTCATTGGCTATTCTATGCCTTATAATCTGTGGAGGGACTTTAATCATTTCCGTCTTTTCCTCCGTAGGATTTTGTTTGTTAACCTGGATAACCTCTAGAGGACGGGATACAACATTTTGGTGGTAGCTGTGCAACTGCTTTTGGTCTACCTATTCTATTGACGTATTCTAGGTAATACCCTATACCCCATCTATTTTCTAGGGTTTCTTTCCCCCCTTTCCTTTCTCTTTTCCTCTACTATGACGTCAATAGAATATGTAGGCCAAAAGCTGTGTCATCTATCCCCATTTTTCCTAGGGCACTAAACACAGCTACCAATGGTGTATTTCTAAACCAAATCTTGCTAAGGAAGTGCATGTTTAGTACGCTGTAGAACGTCCTACAAACAACCAACACTTTGAATGCACGACCTTTGTCTGAAAGTTGTATTTGTGCCTTGTAATAAGTTTCGCCTGTTTTAGGGCCAAGGCATTACCTCTATTTAGCTATTGTTGTGACGTACATATCAAAATGACTCAGTGATTGGCTGAGTATTAGAGGAAAACACTAAAGGGAGAAGGGGTTAAATATATCTCTCTATTGCAATGTCCGTGTTCCGACTCTCAATTGGGTCATTGAAAATCAACCAACGGTTGGTGTAATATTAACGCAGCCAAATAGCCGAAAACAATTTTCTAGCAGACGAATAAAGTCATTAGAAAGAGAGGGAGGTAGTTATCTGTATATACATCTATTATATTGATCGTTGGCTGAGCTACAGATCTCGCTATGTCTATACTTCTGTTATATTTCTGAGCTTTGCTACACATGTATGTTGTCATCCTCTTATTTGTAAATTCTAGGTAATCGATATATGATTACCTAAATATTGCACCAGATTTTCATGTACTCTAACAAAGTGATACTCGCAGCTGGCTAAAACAACTATACCCCTCACATATCCTCTTTATCCCTACTGAATAAACGAACTGACAAATAAATGAGGTCAATATTAGCAACCTAAATTGAAGAAAAATTTATCCAGGTAATCTATATATCCATTATCCAGGTTAAAATCTGGAGACAGATTCTGGTATGAGAATGAGGATAATGGACTCTCAGAGGGACAGCTGAACCAAATTAGAAAGAGCAGCCTTGCTAGGTAATTTACATTAATCCGAAAGTGGACCGCAAACAATTATTTAAAAAGAAAAATGAACATATTTTAAGTTAGGTAAGGGTTGGAAGAGTCCCGCAAGGTTAATAGCAGTTAGAGCACCAATCAGGGGCTTAAAACATGTTTTTCAATGTTTAGGGAAAGGGTCCAAGTGATTTACAATTTATAATTGATCAGTACGTCCATCTGTCCGTAACTTGTATCGTTAATTAAAGCATGAATCGTTCTATCGATTTCAAACTTGGCATGATGGTTCCTGTAACAGTTAGGTACAATTTAACTAATATAGACTCCTTATTTTTATATGAATATAAAATAATATATGAAAATAAAATAGATAAATTACTTGACCCATCAGTCTGTCGGTTATGATGCCAAAAAAATATTTATATATTATTTTTGAAAGGTTTTGTGATTTTAAATTTTATCCTTACCCTCTTTTCATGACGACTGAACATTTGCCAAATAGTTATCATGTCCGTTTATCCATCCATGATTTTTTGTTCTTCACTACTTATGAATTTTGAACTATTAAGTTAATAGTTGCACGAAGTGCATTTAAACTTGAATCTAGTGAACTGCATATTTTTTTCCTGTTCAATGGTTTAAACAACATTTATAGGGCATATATTTGAAAGAATGATAATTTTCTACCATGTAGTTCATAAAAATATCAAGACTTGAAAATTGTATTCTTGTGATATATGCAAATTATATGGATGGCTTATTTTCACAAAAACAGCATGACGACTAATTTAGTGATGTATAATAGTCTATTTGTGTTATTTATTGTAATACAAAATTTTTATATGATGGTATACTTGTGCTTATGCTTGAAATCACTTTTGTGAAATGCACTTCATGCAACTATCCTTTTTGTTTAGAGTTCTGTGTGATAATGCAGAAGGAATGATCTTCATGCAGAAAGATGTTTTCACAGAATCAAATGTTAATAACAGGTATACACAATTAGAATCATGTACAGCTGTTCTTCAAAACTTAAAAATTGTTACGTTCTGCAGGGGTACTTATAGTAGGGGGGAGTGGGAGGGGGGGTCGGTCCCTTTTATTTGAGCTTTAAAAAAGAACAGAAAAATAGATGAAAAAATTTTTCAAGGGACTATTTCTCTTAGAAATATTAACACACTTTTCCAATGAGAAGCTACATTGTAAAGGAGATCCATATTGGTACGACTGTTAGCCATATCCTTCAGTACAGACAAACAGAAAGACATCTTGTTGCTTTTATATAAGGATGATAGCTTGATTATTTATTGATAGGGTGGTCGTCAATTATATACAAGTTTGTATATAAAAATCATAACTCACATAAAAGAATTTTAGTGTGTTTTCTTTTATTGAATAAAAAGTATAGTTAGATTTTACCCACTTACCCCTGACAAAAACTAATAATTGGTTAGGGGATATTTGTATATCACGTTTTGCAACAATTTATGCATTAAAAACTTATTTTTGCAAAGAAGGTGATTTTTGAAATATTAATAGATCAATGCCAAATGCAATAAAACTGTTCGCACGCACGGGAATCAAAATGTCTTTATAAACATGAAATAACAACTAGCACTAAACATATACAAGTATGGCGCAACACTAGAAAACGCGCGAAATATATGTTTTAATATTTTTTTTTAATTTTAGGAGATTTCCTTGTGATTCCGAAGATATACCAAGAGTGAACCTAAACCTATGGAGACAATAAAAATCAAAATACATTTATACACATTATATTTATAAAATTAAAGGTAATCCGACAAAGTGGCTTAAAGTCAGCCATGTGACGTCATAAAAATGAGGAAGATTAAAGGAAAAGTGGGAAAGAAAACCCCTAATAAAGAGATGGATAATCCCTCATTTTGTATGACGTCACATGGCTGATTTATGAGACACTTTGTCCTGTTAAAGCTTCATCAAATTATGTTTCATTGTAAAAAAAACGTACCAATTTATATGAGATTTTTTTGATCACTTAATTATTTAATTCTAATGCATTTTTTCAAACTATGTAAAGTTTATATCAGAAATCTTAAGGGATAAGACTTTGGACGATAAATTGATTTACATCTTATATGATGATAGACAAATAAACCCTTCTGTAGATTATAATTATTGGTTGAAACCTTTGAACAAACTATGATTAAGGTAGTCAAAGTTTTTAATTGGGTACCAGTGTAATTAACATTCCAATGTTAATTACACTTGTACATATTCTGGTCAGCTGAATTTGAGTTGCCGATTGTGTACATAGTTTCCTCGGTATTTCCTCATCCTATCTCAATATTTACTTTGAAGTTTTTTTTAGCTAGTAGTAAATATTGAGATAGGATGAGGAAACTGTGTACACAATCAGCAACTCAAATTCAGCTGACCCATATTCTTTGTTTGTATGTAATAACAGTACTGCCAGTTAATTAATTTTCAGTTTTAGCCATAATTTTATTTCATTTCATACAATTTATGTAAATATAATATTATAATCTTTTAAATCTGTTATGTTTACCCCCCCCCCCCCTAAACCTATAGCACGCCCACTAATTTGAACTTTGTCAGGATCAAAGAGCTTGAAGTTAGATAAGTGATATCCCTCAAATGTACCTGTGGACCACTAATTATCCAATCCCTCCCTTCCCTTCCTCCCTTTGTTTTAAGAGCTCGGGGGTTCTACCCCTATAACAGACCCCATCCCAGCCCTGCTCTTTATATAAACTAATTTTATTATTAAACAAATATTCTCAATTACTCCTCTGTCATAGATGTTATGGTATTGGGGGGGGGGGGGGGGGGGTATATTCCCATTGGTGTTTTAAGGGATATTGCTTTGAAAACTTTTATACTCCAGTTTTAATTGAACATGCGAGGTTTTAATTATGAAATTTTGCTAAACTGACAGGGATATGGAACCTGATCTAAAATTATGTTGCTTCAAACTTTTTAAAAGCAAATCTTTTCTATAATTAGGGTAGGTCCGTCCGTATGTCCGTAACGGATAGCTCATTTTGATGATTTAGGTATGTTAGAATTGTCCTATCAATTTCACTTTGCATGATGATTCCTCTAGTAGTTAGGTACGATTTATAAAGCATAGCACCTCTATAATCGTAACCAGAATGTCCGTACGTCCATTTTAAACATGTTGATTTTTAACTCTTTTAACAACAAATTTTTATGTGATAAAATAATCCGATTGATCTGTTTTTTTTAAATACTGATATCTTAGACAACAAAGTACAATGTTATTTTCGAAGCATCTCTGTTATCAAGTACTAAACATGTTAGTATGTCCTTAAACAATATCTTGTATTTAAGCAGTTTTTCAACAAATTTACTTATATTTTTGCTTCGACTGTTATACATTTATATTCTGATTATTCAGTTCTGACACTCTACCAGAATTAATGTTCGTTTGTCCTACCATTTCAGAGCTTCGCTTTTATGAATGTTGTCATCCTTGTTTTCCAATGAAGATGCATGTTTAAAAATATACATACAGAGAAAATTAGTTTCAGTTATACTTTTCTGGATTCAGAAAATTTAATTTTTATTTCGACATATATTTTTGAAAGCGAAGCTTTTCTATAAATAGGGTTGGTCCGTCCGTCCGTACTTTTTTAACAACAAATTTTTATGTGATCTAATCATCCGATTGATCTGATTTTTGGTATATTGATTCCTGGGACAACAAAGTATAATGTTATAAGCGAAGCAACTCTATAATCCAGTCCTAAATATGTAAGTATGTCCATAAACATTATCCTGTATAAAGCAGTTTTTCAACAAATTTACTTACAGTTTTGCATCGACTCTTTTACATTTATATTCTGATTATTCAGTTCTGACACTATAAAAGTGTTCATGTCCATTTGTCCTACCGTTTAAGTGCTTCGCTTTTATGGATGTTGTGATCCTTGTTTACTAATGATCAATGGTAAAATGTATATTGACCTATTATTTTCATTTGTATTGTATGATGCCATTCTTATTAGAAACTATAAGCTGTTCCAACACTGCGTCATAACTAAATTCGTTAAAAAAGGTTCATACTGTTGTTATGTCAGGTGCGCGACATGAATTGTTAGAGTAGGGGGGGAATGCCTTGGCTAAAAAACAGGTGCATTCATTAACATGCACAGTTAAGACTTCTCAGACAAAGGTCGTGCATTCAAAGGGTTGGTTGTCTAATGGGCAATCATAAGACGCGGGTTATGTTTCAATGTTAGTGGAGAAGTCTAGAACCCGAAGCGACACCAAGTCTCCTTGAGTCATCAAGAGTACAATATTAACTAGTAAAAGAAAGGTTGCTATGCATTGCATATATGTACATTAGGGTGGGTCGATTTTAGACATTTTTATCTGAGTCCAAAGCGGGAACCTGCACTTTATTTTTATTATATTTAAAAGTAAACAAAAATTTATTGAATCAGAACTACAATGCGAACCCAAAAAAAAGGCAAATCTGAATTTTCAATATAGCAGCTTTATTATTCATTTAGGCTGATTTAACTGTAAATATGAAATGTATAATTCATCTTTTGGCTTCAACTGTTAATTTTATATCCAGCACCAATGAAGCACAAGATCTCAAAAACAGCATTTGGGGGAAATACTGGTGAACCAAAAAGATATGCAAATCCAAAGAAAATCAATTGGAAAGGTTTTTTTTTGCACTTTTTTCCTCATTATTTGTGGTTTATTGAGAATTGTACAATTTTTTTACTCCCATTCACAAATAGCTATACAATGGTTTTTAGACTTGAAATAAATTCTAAATCATCCAGAGGTGTATTATACTTATGTAAATAAAGCGCAGATTCCCGCTTTGGTCTCAGATAAAAATGTCCAAAATCGACCCACCTTAGTATACATTTATATTTTGCATCCTCTAAAGTAGTGCAATTTTAGATTAAATGGTTATATTGAGAATGCAAAATGAAGAACTTACTCCCCCCCCCCCCCCACCCCTCTAACCCTAAAAGATTTAAAGTTTGCATAAAAAAGTATAGTGTCATACTATCAAATCCGCTTTGTAAAGACTATGCAAAAAGTGTTTTTGTAAGTTATTGTTCATAACCACCCCCAGCCCCCCCTCCCCACCCCCCGACAACATACTGTGTACGTGCCTTTTACTATACATTATATATTTGCATTTTATGCAATAAGTTCATTTTATGTGTATTGCATATTTGCTACATTCTCTTACAATTTTAAAAGTGATGTGTTCCTGCAGTTAGGTTTGGTCCGTCTGTCTGTCCTTAATGGATAGCTATAATCATTCTATTAACTGCAAAATTGGCATAATGATTACGCCATGCACTATTGGAGCTTATGTTTCAATCATTGAGAGAAAAAGGAAAAATTGGAAGAAAAAGTCACGCAATCTTTCTTGAATTAAAATAAAAATATCATTATTTTTTCGATTCAAGTGTAGCATCTCTATAATTATCCTCTTTCCTTGCTGACTGTTAATTTACCTGTCATCTTATACTATCATTATCATATAATGTAAATTAATAAACTGATGGCTTAGAAGTACAAATAATGCACCTTTTTAGTGTAAATTCTTATAAATTTTACAATTATCTATAAAAAATTTGGCTTACTTGTATTTTCTATCTAAAAAGTTGTTAAATTGTTAGATAAAAAAAATCGTTCGAGTATACTCCCTTTCGTGACATCGCCTCTTAAGGGGCATTTCGCCGTATTTTCAAAGTAGTTTTTCTAATATTTCTAGCCCCTGCGGGGGGCGTTAACCCTACGGGACCAATTGCCTAAACCTGCGGGGCAATCACCTTACATAACCTAAATAATCAAAAGCTACGTCGAAACACACCCTACGAGGCGATGTCACGAAAGGGACTACACCCACAAAATCGTTCTAGTCAATTTGTACAACACAAAACATAATGAGTTATTAATTATTATTTTTCTTTATATAACTAGGTAATTAACTAGTAATTATAACCATTAATTAGTATAACAATTCTATATAAATGCATTCCTGTGCATCTCAAGGGATAAGACAATGGGCAATAAATTGATTAACATACCCAAGGGTGATAAACAAACTTACCCTTTATGTAGATAATATCATTGGTTTAAATATTTAAACACTGATAGTTTGGATTCAACCAATCAAAATAAAAGTTTTTGAGCCAATAAACTAGATTATGTGGTTTCTAGTATTCATTCGAATCCGGTGGATAGGAACCGGTTTTCATCCATACGAAAAAACTATGTCTAGCATCGTATTATATCCAGCTTTCTACGAATATAAAAATGTACAATCAAAAGATCAAAACCAGTTTTTTAACCGGTGCCTTCGGCACCTCGGGGCTAAAAAACTAGTTTTAATCTTATAATTGTACATTCTATGTCCGCGGAAAGCCGTTAATAATACGATGCGAGAAATAACTATTAAAAACTTTGAGTAACAGTTTAGTTTACAGTCCAATTCAACATTCCAGGAACAGGAAAAAAAATGGGTGAAATCCCCTGAATTTATAAAAATATACTTCATTTAATCCTTTTTAAAAGTCTTTCACCTACTGGGACATTTAAACTGATTCATACAATCTTCGCTTGACTTTTGAGAAGCTTCACTGTAAAAGAGAACCACATTGGTTTAGCAGTTAGCGAGAACTTTCATTGGACACAGACAGAAAGACTAAAACATAGTTCACAAAAGATAAAGGTCGACCTTTGGAAATTTTAGATCGACCTAAAGAAGCTTTAGGTTGACCGATTTTATGAAAGCATTTCATAGTTTTACTTGTTTAGGTTGACCTACAGAATAAATCGGTCGACCTCTAAAAGTTGTTTGTGAACTTGGCAAAACATTCTGTTACTTTTAAAAATTATTGATATATGGCCCTTTTTAGTAAATAGGTATATTAGCTATTGGATTGAATAAAACTCCTAAAGTATTTAATTGTAACATTATACCCAACTATAGTGTTATGATGATACAATAACAGCAATATCATATAACAGGGTATAGCCTTGAAACTTGCTTACATAAGGCTGGGATTACACACTATGCCCCTGGGCAAAGTAAGTTGAATCTTCTTATTTTTGTTGATTTAATGTTAAAGTGTACTTTTTCTGTACGTCCCTCTGATTTTTCGGCTGATACTTTGCTAAAATTGTTAGTTTTTTAAAGATACTTCTTTCCCAAGAGGATAAAATATACAACTTGCGAATTCCCCCTCCTTCCCCCCCCCCCAAAAAAAAATACTTTTTCCCTGGGGTAAAATTCACATCAGGGGGGTGGGGGTGGGGTGAGTGGTAAAACTGGTTATTTTACATTGAAATTTTGATTTTGAAAATTTAACATTAAACCATTAAAATTTCTGGTCTTATTTTGTGAAGAATCTAATATCAACTATAATTGTTCTGGAGCAAAGTGTGAGAGATGGCATTAATTTTGCACACTATACTATGTGTATATACTGCGCAAGAGAGGATATATCTATCTAAAATTAGCGATGCATATAAAACTACCCAAAGCATGTTAGAAACGTCTTATCAATCTTAAACGTTGTATATGGAATCATGTAGCAATGTGGTGTTATAGTTTTGAAAGCCTAACCAAAATTTATTATTTTGAACAGATTATGATTCTACAGTTACACCCAAAGTTCTATAGTACAGATCTTCTTTGTGACGCATCTACCATCAACTATAATGGTTCTAGAGCAAAGTGTGAGGGATTTCATTAATTTTGCACACTATGTGTTTTAAATCATCCCGCCCTGGAAAAATTATGCAAAATATTTTTCATGTAATGATTTATTATGCCTGATATTTGCCGGATAATTGCCGGATATCCGGGGGAAAAGTATCCTGTCCAACCCTACCATATATATGTAACATTGAAAGTTTTGACTTTGGAAGATTACTGTCCCCATTTTTTTTTAAATTCAGGTTTATATCGACATACTAAAATTGAAATTTTGTAAAAAAAACTTTAAAATTGAGATCACACAAATACTTTAAAAGCAGGACTTTTTGCAGATTTTAAAAACTTTGCAGTGCTTGTGTGGTCGGAATTTTTGCAGTACAGAAAAAATATTTTGCAAGGGTCATTTTTTTGGCATAAATCAACCATAACTTGACTGGGGGGCCAAAATTTTAATAAAATTTTTCCAGGGCGGGACGAATTAATGTGTATATACTGTGCAAGAGAGGATATATCTATCTAAAACAATATTTCCACATAAAACCACTAAAACTACAATATAGCATATTAGAATTGATCTAGAACATTCCTGTAACAATGTGGTGGTATAATTTTAGAAAATTCCTTGAACGAATTTTCAATTTTTCTAGAGAATAGATGCGCATACAAAACTGATAAAGACATTTGCATAAACCTTTATTGAAAAAAATATATTTTTTTGCAAAATTACTTTATTTTAAAGCAGGGCTATTCTATAAACAGCATCTTTAATTACATCCGTCTGTCAGATAGAGTTTCTTTTATACTTGTAAATAAATGAGATCCATAGAAAATGGACGTTAAATGCATGTACATACTCAATTATGATAAATATAATTACCTTTTTTTGCATATTAAAAATATTGGTTGAAAAATTAGGACACTACTAGTTTGGAATTAACCAATGAAAAATCACAAAAAGTACCCGAAATTTTGGAGCCATCGAATAAAATAAAAATTTTGGGTACTAGTGTAAATTACTTTCCAGTGCCCCTTACCTCTCAGTATTAGATTAGTATCTTATAAGTTACGAGCGGCTTCGCCCCTGACCTATAGGGGCTTTGCTCCAAGAGGTATAATTACATTTTCTATTACCTACTCAGCCGAAAAAAATGCGAATGGGTCGCAAATTTTCGCGAATAAATGGCGAATTTGCAAAATTCGTAAAAAAAATCTTTTAAAAAGAAATATAAAAATATTGGGAACGGATTTTTGTTTTTGGGGGGGTTGGGTGTGTCTCACCCCCCAAGAAAATAGCCTAAAACCACCAAATGACCAGTAGGTATATTCCCTGAAGAGTAGAATCCGATCGATTCAGGGTTTACCGAGATCTTAAGGGACAGACGGACGAACAGACATCATTGTACTTTGTATTATAGATTACTCTTTGTCCATTTAAACTATATGTATTTTAGTATTCAATTTTAGTTTCCCAATGCTGCGCTAATTTAAGTTTTTTACATTGACCTTGGCCTAAAATATGTTACATTGTAAAAATAGCCTAGAACCTACATTTGGTTGGGAGTTGTTGCTATGGCAAATTTATCCGGGAGAAAATTAAGTGTTGACACATTACACACAAAAACCAGTTTGAACTGATAGCAAATATTTATTTTTACGTATAGATCTCGCTAACCACTGACGAAGCCCAATCTGTCCTACTTTTGATTCAAAATTCAAAATCATTTGAAAGGTGAGAAGTAATCTTTATATCATATAGGCAAGGGCGTCCAAGCTTTTTAATTTGTAAGAGGAGGGGGTTAAAATTCAAACTTCAAAATTCTTTTGGGGGGATATTCAGCTCTTTATCCCCCCCCCCCCCCATTGGACGTCCTTCGCTCTCGGGATGGTTTTAGACTATTTTATTTTTAAATAAAATTCTTTGGATGGTTTTAAGCTACTTTATTATTCTTCTTCTATAACTAGACTTTTAATTTTATATCCTAATCCCCTGCCAAGGCATTCCCCAACTCTAACTTAAAATGTAAAGGGTCCAATTTTGCATCAGAAAATAACATTTTTAATAAGCCAATAATATAAGACAATCCAATAATTTTGTTATTTTATAAGATTCTCTTGAACGTATGAATGCTTTGCAAATAGTTCTCGGACAAGAGCTTACAATTCTTCTCTTCACTTCAGTAAAGACTTTCATCTTGTGCGAGCAACACACAGAGTTGTTCCAAAAGTCAGAAAGATATACTTTGATTGTTAATTTATGCATGATAAAATTACCCTATCAATTCAAAACCTTGCATGAGGATTCATATTACAATGAGGTATCATTTTAAACAAAAGTCGTCTTTAATATAATTGACATAAAATCTGTATGTGAATTTTAATTATGTAATTTATACCTAATTTAATGACTAATTTTAAAAACTTATAGTTGGTTAAGAAAGAGTTAGGAAAGTCTCAATTGATAATGTACTGTTTGTATAGGACCTCAAAGGGCTAGAGTGTCCCACAAGGGATAAGAAAACGTTTTTATAAGGTTTATCATATTGTAAGTGTTCTTAATGTGAAGCCAACTTTAGTAAACTATTGATCAATTTTCAATGATCATTGTTTTCTCGTATTCATTCGAAACCGATTATTATCCAGTGGATTAGAACCGAATTTCATCCATACAAAAAATCATGTCTGGCATCGTATTATATCCAGTTTTCTAAAATATATAAATATGTACAATAGGGTGGGTCGATTTTGGACATTTTTTTTCTGAGGCCAAAGCGGGGATCTGCACTCAATTTATATAGATATAATACACCTCTGGATGATTTAAAATTTATCCTAAGTCTTAATACTGCTGACGACCAGACATTCAATTGTATAGCTATTCGTAAATGGGAGTCAAAAATTTATTGAATCAGAACTATGGCTTCATGGTGCTCCCTGGAAATGCCTTGAGGAGCTGAGTCAGTAACTTTTGTCCGTTTCAAAAAATCTCGTTCCTAGCCTGAGAAAATCTAAAAAACCTCTACAAATTAGACAATTCTCAATAAACCTTAAAAAATTTTGTTTTTTTAGTGATTTCTAAGGCTAGGAACGAGATATTTTGAAACGGACAAAAGTTCCTAATTCAGCTCCTCAAGGCCTTTCCAGGGAGCACCATGAAGCCATAGTTCTGATTCAAAAAAAAATTTAAATGTCGTCTTCGCATACTAATAAGTAATGAATTATATTTTTAAGTGGTCGTGTTCTAAACCTTAATTTTTTAAAATTCTTTTTCGGTCAGAAATGTTTTTAAGGTTAATTTTATCTGTTGCATATCCCCGCTTTGTCTAATTCCGATATGAACCCACCCTAATGTACAATCCTAAGATTAAAACCAATTCTTTGGCACGTGCCTTCGGCATCTCGGGGCTAACAAACTGTCTTTAATCTTATAATTGTACATTTTATATCCGCGGAAAGCTGTTTATAAGACGAAATAGATATTATTTATTTTAAAGAAATTCTTCTACATTTGTTCACATGATTTAACAACAGTTTGATTTTGTCAAAGCCTTCGATGGATTCTAAAATGTAAATATTCTTTTTGAGACTTTCCCTCAAGATTCCCAGTCGAGCTCAAAAATATCCACATAGGGTTAGGAAACAGCTTAATACTTAAAACTTTATCATTTTAAGAGAATAATAATGTTCCAGGACAAACGCAGAAGTTCCAAACGTCGGAGTGGACAAACGGAGTAGGATTGAAATATTATTTTAATTAAGTATTTTTATACACTTTAGGTTAGGTTATGAATATAAAAGAAGCCTCCCGCAGGGGTTAGGCATTTAAAAACCTATAATATACTTTAACATGTTAGGTTAGGTTAATTTTCGACGTATTGGACTTTTGCGTTTGTCCTTGGACCAATGATAATACTTTCCACAAAATTAAAATCTGAATTTGAAATTAAACATAATGTTGGCATAGAACTTATTTGGCTTCCTAACAACATATTTTCTGTTAGATTTAAATATAATCTTCCAGCAGTAAAGCTTCTTTGTATCAAAGGAGTGTTCATCATTATATTTATGTATAGCGTGCCACTATATACCTAACTAGCGGCTTCGCCCCTAGAGGCCTCTAGGGACACATAAAATTTTCAATCGATTTTAAAATCAGCTATTTACCAAAAATGTTTTAGCTAATTGCAAAAATGTCCACAGGGCAGCGTTTATTTTATTTTTTCTCTCAATTTTTGTCGATTTCTCTGGGGAGGGTGGTAGTACCCTCCCCCAATAAACCTTCCAGGGACCTATGAGAAGCTACCCTGTTAACCAAAACCCAAAAAGGGGGGCAGGGAGGTGCTTTACTAGGCACTTTTAGGCAAAACAACCAAAAGTAACAGGGATTGGTCAGTTGAAGAAAACAATATATTTTAAATTCCTGTGTTTCTTATATCCAAGTATCTTTTTAGTTTGTTTTCAGATGACATAAAAGCACAGAATAAAAACAAAAATATTAAAAATGGCGACTGCTGTGGTAGATGGTAAAAAATCTGAATTTAGTAAGGTGAGATTACACGAATAAGGCTTCCCTGTAAAGACAAACATAAATTAATTTTTAGGTCTTATTTTGTTAAATATTTTGCTAATGAAGACGCGTCCAAATGTCTTAAACACTTGTAACCTTTGATTTTACAACCTTTGTCTGTAAAATAAAGGTACTAAGAAAGAGAGGTAATGTCTGATTGAGCCAATAGGAGAATCGCATCGGTACATACATTTAATCTTATTGGATGAAATTGTGTACACATTTTGTTACGAACGCATGTTTTTTTTTTCATTTCATACATAGATAAAAGTGAGCTGTAAACAGTATATTTTCTTAGTAGAAAGCTTTGCGGAATCAGAATTAATTGCCCAAAAATTTCGTCTTCAATTTGAAAGCTTCAAACGAGGTGGATTCTTTAAAAAAGTTAGGCTGGCTACTCGCTGGTGAGGCAAAATTATTTTTGTGAAAAATCCTCCAAAATCAAATAAAAAAAAATTACAAAAATTAAATAAAATCTTAAAAGGGTTATTAACATATGATTTGTTTAATTTTTGTAGATTTTTAATGTGCTTTTGAATGATTTTTCACAAAAATAACTTTGTCTCACTATCGAGTAGCGAGTCTATAATTTTTTAAGAATCCACATCAGCAAAAGTAAACAATACTTTTGTCTGCTAGAAATGTTCCTTCTTAGATTTGACGAAAAAAAGAGTTCAGAATATGCTTCTATTCTTATATTTCTTTTGTCTGTAAGTCCTAACTGAGCATTGTGATTGGTATCTTTACGGCCAAAGGCATTCCGCTCACTATCACTATTAGTTAGCTGGACCAAATGTCTCAAAAATCAGCCCTGTGACGTCATAAAAATGAGGGATCTCCCATCTCTTTTTTGGGGGGGTTTCTTTCCCACTTCTCCTCTCATCTCCCTCAATTTTATGACGTCACATGGCTAATTTTTGAGACACTTTATTCCAGCTACAGCAGAAGGTACAATTTTGAACGTCTCAAGTATGACGTGGTGTGACACTAGAGCTGGATCTTTAAATCATTTCAATGGTGCGCCAAATCGGGGTGCGCCGAATTTCAGCCAATCACAGCGCGGCATTTCGTAAAATGCTGTGCTCTCATTGGTGGAAAGTTGGTTCACCCCGATTTGGCGCACCATTGAAATGATTTAAAGATCCAGCTTAGGTTGCACGTTTCTGTTTATGGTCTAGTATTTCCTTGTTTTAGATCATTTTATGATCGATTATGATTGATACAGGTTTACCTACACTATTGTTTTCAAGTTTACAATTTCTTTTCCAGTATATTAATATCCGCTGAATAATCGGTTCTTGGCCACATAGGCGTCCAAGGGGGGGGGGGGTAATGGGGCGATTACCCCCCCCCCCCCCCAAATTTTTTTCATTTTACCCCCCCCCCCCCCCCCATTTAAAATTTACCCCTACCCTGTTAACCCGTGCCTTCGGCCATCAGGGTTTTAATCTTATAATTTTTCATTTTAACATCTGCGGAAAGCTGTCTGTAATACAATGCAATAAATAAATATTCTAACATTTTTTGTAAAATATAAGATATGTTACAATAACAAATTAATTTTTTTCACAAAATTTTTTAAGCTTTTCATAAAAGTTAGCATATGAATACGATTTTTACTGCAAACTTATATCAGAGATCTTAATGGATAAGACATTGGATGATAAATTAGTGTACAAATGATCAAAGTATTAAAAATAAAATTGCCCTTTCTGTAAATTGAAATTTTCAGTTAAAAAGTTTAAAGAGATTAAAAATGATGCTGTGAGTATTTGTGCAAAAAATATGACGTAACAAAAAAAATTAGCCAATGAGAGGCCACTATAAATTTTACCATTAGTCAATAACGGCCTCTCATTGGCTAATTTTTTTTGTTACGTTATGTTTTTTGCACCAATACTCACAGCGTCATTAAAAATATCAAATTCTTTTAAGCCAACCAAGGAAAGATTGTGTTTAAACTTTGGGTACCAGTGTGATGTATAGTCCCTTTCTTCCTGATTTAAGAGCAATGCATGTATTTTATAGTTTAGCTTTTAGTTCTTGTGTCAACCGTTTCGGAGCAAGACATTGCTCTGCAACACGACACGAACATAAAAGTGAACAGTTGTCTTAATATTAATATTATTATTGTATGTTAATCTTGTCTTGAATTAATACACTTTATAAGAATATTTAGCTGTTTGTTCTTGCTATTACTACACGTCATTTTGGCGCAGTAGTGTAGTACGAATCTATAGCTCAGATTTTCTTTTAATTGTATTATTTCTTTGCTTTTGGTTTTTGTTCAGGATATTTGTAGTGACCAGGATGGACATTTCTGAATGGAGGAAGATGTCTCAGGTGGAGAAGGATGAGTACATGATTACTTTTTGGGGTACGGTCAAGAATGAGATTCATGCTATTGGGACTAAAATTGATAATGTGGCGGCGGAGCTGGGTGGGCGTATAGCGCCACTGGAGACGAAAATTCAAGAGTTGACGGATAATGTTGATACTAATGTTACTGCGGTTACTGGACTGGCTACTCGGATGGACGATTTAGAAGATCGTCTTAATAAGGTGGTGGAGCCTAGTGTTGATAATGATATCAAGACTGAGAATGTGACCGTTGTGGATGAGTT
This sequence comes from Acartia tonsa, assembly GCF_053477335.1. Taxonomy (NCBI): domain Eukaryota; kingdom Metazoa; phylum Arthropoda; class Copepoda; order Calanoida; family Acartiidae; genus Acartia; species Acartia tonsa. The sequence goes on from NC_137272.1 coordinate 43,244,800, forward strand.
TATGACTGGCCAGCAGCGAATTCTTGAAAAGATTGCCCAGCAGAATAGTTTGAATGACCAGCAGAATGGTTCGAATACCCAGCAGAATGGGTCGAATAACCAGCAGAATACCCAGCAGAATGGGTCGAATAACCAGCAGAATGGTTTAAATAACTCTATGCCGTGGCAGAGGACGGCTGGTGGATCTGGAGGATTTGGAGGATCAGAAGAGAAGCCTAAATTGTTTGCTGGTGGTTCTCGGCCTATTTTTGGTGGTATGCAGGGAAATGAAGATAAGATCATAAAACTTTGGGAATTGTCTAGAGTTGATGCTGTGGATAATATCTATAATGGAGTTCTCATGTGGTGGCCAGCCCTTTCTGAGGTTGATGCGGAGGATTTTAATGCGCTCAATTTTTTTGAAGCTGGACTGAGTGATTCGCAGGTTAGTTGGTGTAAATCTCTTGTTTATGTACCAGATAGATCTCTGTATGTTTCGCAGGGGGAGGAGAATGTGCATAGGTACAATGAAACGTGTGCTAAACTTGATGATCAGTTCAGAAAAAATGCGCCTGAATTTGCGGTTGACGATGATGTGATTTTCTTTGATGATTATTTGGAGAGATTTTGGATGACTACTAGACGTTATCATATGACTAATCATCAAGTGTGTAAGGAAATTTTGTTTGATAAATGTGTGGGTGTAAGAACCGCTTGTGGTTATACACTAAAACCTGCTGATATGGAGAATAGACAATTAACATTAAAGGGGTACTTGTGTAAGATGCGAGAGACATTTTTACCACCCGACATGAAAAATGTGTGTAAAGATGCGTATTTGAGTGTTAAGCAACATGAGAATGATAAGATTGATGCATTTTTTGATAAGATACTATCTTTCTGGAAACGTGCGTATCCGAAACCAACTGATGATATGTTCATGGATTTCTATTCTCAAGTGTGTAATGTGGTTTTATCTCCACTTTTGGCTAATCAGATGCGTCAATTTGCGTTGGATTTGGAGCGTGACGGACAAGTGCGAATGATAACGAAGTTTCGGACAGAGTTAATAGTTAAAGCACAATTGATTGTTAAAGGGCTACAATTTAATCAAATTTCAGGGTCAATGGCTAAAGGATGTACAACAAACCAGATGGCTTTGGCTAAGACGATGGTTGGTGGCGTTGGTTCCAAGTCAAATCCTGTAACTATTGATCAGGTTAGTGATGAAGATAATTTGTCATATGAAATAAATCAATGTGAAATTGATTTAGCTGATGAATTTGGTGGACCAGCTGAACTTATTCCTTTAATTGGCGCAATTCAAGGTGGTTTTATTTGTTATTATTGCAACAGAAAGGGTCACATGATGAGGGATTGTTTTGATATTAGAGATAAAAAGTTGCCTAATCCTAAAGGAAAATACTTTTTGCGGTGGGGAAACAAGCCTTTTGTTCCTTATAAGACGGGGCAAAAGAGTTTTAAAAAGAATGAAAATAGTATGGATAAAAAGAAATTGGTTGGTGAAATTGAAGGAGAGGTGAAAGAAGGGGAGGATACGAAGGAGGTGGCGCATGTCGATGGTTTAGGGGCAAGCGATTATGAAGACGATCTTGTAGCGGAAGTCGAGGCATGGAATAATGCTATTATAGATGACATTTTATGGTTTTAATGTTTTGAATGTATTATAATCATAAAACCTTATTCCATTTTCTACTTGTTACGCGGCATTGTTTTGATTTATGCGCATTGTAAATAAACAACAACAAAACAAAATTAATGATAAAGAGTGAACGAAGCAACTCTAATTTTGTGATAATTTATTTTGATGGTTTATTTTGAATTATGAAAAGATAACATATTGTTTATAAGCCTATATGAAATTATGAGATTATGTTATAATGGAAATCAAAATAATTAATTTAGTTTTTGATTATGTTTTGTTGAAATTAGGAAAATTCATTTTTGTTTCAGACTGTTGTGGAGTCTAACAGAGATAAGAATAATAAAAAAGTGAAAATGAAAAACGAATTAGGAATACAATTTTGTAAAATTGCTATTGAAAAATATTAAATTGAATTTTAAATTGAATTAAATTTGATAAAAATGTGAAATTAGATATTTGAAAAGTATTAAATTTTGATGAAATGTGGAAAATTGTTTTAAAAGATGAGTCAGTTATTGTGATTTAAAGTATTCGATTTTAAAACAATTATATTGCGATTTAGTAATGTTGATTCAGCAAAATTTTTAATGAAGTTTAGAATTTCATGAAGCAAAATTGTTATAATGCATTAGATATAATCGTGGAGAAGTCTCTTTCTATGAAGGAAGGGAGGGGCTGTCTCTCGGAGCTGGTATGCACAAATATGGTGGAGCTGTCTCTTTTGTTGGAGGAGAAAGGGGGAGTGAACATATTTGCAACGAAGATTGCACTACCTCTCAGAGTTGGTATGCGCAGATATGGGGGAGCTGTCTCTTTTGTTTGAGAAAAAGGGGGAGTGACCATATTTGCAAAGAAATTTGCACTATCTCTCAGAGCTGGTATGCGCAAAATGGGGTGGTGTATAGAGGTAGCTGCAATGATTATCGGGCGTGGAGCGCGCCATGCGCAGAAAATTGAGCTGCGCAGAGAAGCAAAGCTGCGCAAGAAGGTGCTCTCAGGTATTGAGATATATAGTTAGTTGAATTTCGACTTTTAAACCTTTTATACATCTCAGTTTTAATCTGACAATAATAGTTTTGTTAGGTAATATTTTATTGAATTTCAAAAGAATTGAACTTATGGTATTTGGAAAGATTAATTTGCTTGGTGATTGATAATATTTGATCATGTCATATTTCTTAATACAACTTCTTTTATTGTGTTACAAGTTTATTTGTTCAGTGAAAACATTTATTTATGGCATCTAAAATAATTGTATTTTATTTTAGATTGGCTGAGAAGAGTGTTTGTGGTGATTGGGAGATACTGTCATCATTATTTATTTGATGGTGAGTGGTTAAGATTTTGTTTCATGTTGTTAACATTTGATTACCATTATATATATATATATTGCTGTTCGAAAAATAGTCTTGTAAAATTTGTTATATATATATTAATATCGATATTAATTCTTATGTACAGTGATTTATCCATCAATTGGCATCTAAAAGTTTGTAATATTTTAGATTGGTCGGAGAGAAGTTTTACTGATTGTGGATTAACAAATAGTTTGGGGAGTTTCTGTTGGCCGGAGAGAAGTCTTGTTGATTGTGGATTAAGAGATATTTTGGACGTTTCTGTTGGTGGATGAAATATTGTCGGTGAGTGAATTGTTTTATTCAGTTATTTTGTTATTTGTTGTAGACAGATAGATAGTTATTTGATAGACAATTGGATAGTTACAACCTCATAACTGTTGGTGTTAGTTAGATAGCTGTTTTATAAGTTTCATGAAGATTCTGAGATGGCGGCTGGAGCGGCTGAAGTCTATGTTCCAACAAAGATTGGTGGCATGGAAATCCTGACTTTAATTGATAGCGGCAATGCAAGAGGCTGCCTGATATCTCAAGTGTTGGCTAGAAAGCTTGATTGTGTGATTGAAGAAACGGATTCGAAAGCAACAGGCGTGCAGGGTTCCAGCATCAAGATTGATGGTGTTGTTCGGAATGTTGAATTTCAGATTGGAGGTCACAGTTTTCAAGAAGATTGCTTTGTTATTTCCGGCATGACTGTACCTATGAACCTAGGCAGTTATTGGCTGAACAAAAATAACGTGAAGACGATATTTGCCAAAGACGGCAACAGGATTGAGATGCATGGAATCAGTGTGAATTTAGTAGCTAAACGGAAAATTGTAGTGAAGAATTTGGTTCATACAGTTTTGGAAAAAATGGAGAAAGCAAGAACTAAGAAACCTGAGATTAATGTAGCTGAGTTACAAGACCAAAAATGGATTTGCTCATTGAAAAATCGAACAGAAATTCCTGCATTGAGTACAGTGGTGGTAGAAGTTTCAACTAAGGGAAATATGCCTGAAGGACAGTTGTGTTATATAGCTCCTAGACAAGGTTACTGTAGCCGAAACAACTTGTTGATAAACGAAGGAATTACTGAGGTGGGAAAGAACGGTAAAATTATGACTAAAATCACGAATTTTGAAACTGTTAAGAAATCTGTTCCTGCTGGTACTTTGGTTGGAAATTTGTTTTTGGCAGAGAAGATAGCAATGCTGCAAGAGAACAGAGTTAAAGAAGATGTGTCAACAACATTAAAGAAGATTCGTTTTATTAAAGATAAATTGAAGTTGGATAAAGTTCCGTTTTTAAAAGATAATGTTTCTTTGAAAGGAAGAATAGTTGGTTTGTTTTTAAAGAATTTCAAGGCGTTATCGATTGATCCTACGGATATTGGATCTTGTACTTTGGAGGAGTATGATATTCAGTTGGTTCCTGGAGCTCAACCTTTCAAGAATAGGATGATTAGACTCAATCCTCATCATGCAGAGAAACTAAAAGAACAGATTGATTTATGGTTGGAAACAGATGTGATAGAAGAATGTAATTCACCGTTTAATTCTGGAATTTTTGCTGTTAAGAAGAAGGTTGGAAATACTAACGAGGTGAAAGTCCGTTTTGTCCTGGACTACCGCTCGTTAAATGAGATAACTGAGAAGATCTGTTACCCTTTGCCTAATATTGGTGAGCTATTTGACAAACTTGGAGGAAAGAAGATTTTTACGTCCATTGACCTAACTTCAGCGTATAATTCAATGCATTTGAAGGAATCTGTCAGGAAATATACAGCATTTTGTTCTAATGGACGGCAATATTGCTTCAAGAGGCTTCCGTTTGGATTGACCAATGCTCCAAGTGCATTTGTAAAGTTGATGGATAGAGTAATGGATTTGAGTCCTGAATTAAGGGCATTTTGCCTAGTTTATTTGGACGATGTTCTTGTATATAGTATGAATGTGGAGGAACATCTGGAGCATTTGAATACTCTACTACGAACATTCTGTGAAGCAGGCCTCAAGATTAATCTTGGAAAATGTACATTGTTTGCAGAGGAAGTGAAATTTCTGGGCCATATTATTAATGCAGAAGGCATATTTATGGACCAAGCATATATTGAAAAGATTAAGAATTGGCCAGTACCTGAAACAGGTAAAGATATTCAAAGATTTACTGGTTTCATAAATTATTATGGTTCATATTTCAAGAATTTTTCTGATATTACGGCACCATTGAACAAATTCAGAAACAGTAGTAAAATAGAATGGGATGAAAAAAGTATGGAAGCCTTTACAAAGACTAGAGAATTGTTCTGTGAAGAAATAAGTAAATCGTTCCCGGATTGGAGGATGGAGGCTGAACCATTTGTGTTGGATACAGATTGGTCATCTACAGCTATGTCTGCGGTGTTAAGTCAAAAACAAAATGGACAAGAGAAGATGATATCGTGTTGGTCACGTGTTTGTTCAACTCATGAAGCCAATTATGCAGCACATAAAGGAGAATTATGTGCATTAGTAAATGCTGTTGAAAGATTTGAATGTTATTTGAGACACAAGAAGTTTATCGTGAGAACTGATTCAGCTGCACTGAAACATCTATCTACTTGGAGGCAGAACGGATATTTTGTTGGTCTCACCATAAGGTGGATAAACTTTTTATCCACCTTCAGTTATGAGGTTGTACATAGGCAGGGCAAGATGCATACTAATGTTGATATATTGTCACGTACTGCATTAAAGGATAGTAAAGATAGGATATCTAAATTATCGACAGACGAACAAGGAGAGTTAATATTGGATACTGTATATCAATTGGAAGATCCTAAATTATGTCTAATTGCAGGAATTGGAGCAGAGACGGCCAGTCAGATATCATCCAGATTGAAGGCGAGAGAATTTAGTCGTAGCCTGGAGAAGGATCCTGTTTTAGTTGAGGTGAGGAAATTTATTGTAAATAATGTCAAACCTACGTCCAGAGAATTGTCTCAAATGCCTTATCGTGGTAAACAAATATTAAGATTTTTTGAACATTTGAGTTATAAAGATGGTTTAATTATCTTGACTTCACCTATGCGGCTCCAGAAAGAATTTCAATTTATTGAACGGGTAGTGGTACCTATTGGAATGTACAATAAAGTTTTCTTGTTAGCTCATGCAGATGTTACAGCGGGGCATAGAGGTTATTTGGAAACTTTGAGCAGGATTAATCGTCACTTCATTTTTCCCTATGTGTCTAAATATGTAGCGGCGGCAGTTGCAAATTGTGTCATTTGTTTGAATAGACGTAAAAAACCTAAACATAATCATAATATAGAATTTTCTCCTTTGGCTGGGGAAGCTATGGCAGAGTTGGCCATAGATGCTTTAGGTCCTTTGAATGAGTGTGAATATAATGGAGTCATTTGTAAGCACATTTTAATAGTAGTTGACAGTTGTACTAGATATGTGTGGTTGTTTGCTATTGAGGATGTTAAAGCTGAAACAATTATTGAATGTTTGAAGTTTAATTTATTTTCTGTTTGGGGACTATGCGAGAGAATCAGGACTGACAATGCACAAAGTTTCAAATCAAAAGTTTTTAGGGAAGTTTGTTTAAGGTTGGGAATTGAACAAATTTTTATCCCTCCAAGATCAGCAAATTCGAATTACAGTGAAAGATACAACCAATCGGTGTATTCGTTTCTTAAGACTGATTTACGTTTTCAAGATGGAGATTGGGCTTATAAACTTAAAGCTACACAATTTTGTATGAACACTTCTTTCAATCGGAGGTTAGGATGTTCCCCGTATTTTAAGATGTTTCTAAGAAACCCTAAGCTTCCACTTGACTCATTTGATCCGTTAACCCGCTCGAAAATTAAACATATGAATTTTTCAGAGTTATTGGAGTGCCTTGACAAAAATTGGAGAAGTGGACAAGAAAGAACTGAGAAGTATTTACAGGTAGAAAATACAGAAAGGATAGGTCGGCCGATAGCTATAAATTCCTATTGTTATATTTTTTATGACGTCACAACGATTGGTGTAGCTCGTAAACTCTGCTCGCTATGGGTGGGTCCGTGTCTAGTGACAAAAGTAATTTCTGATAGTTTATTCGAGGTTCAACCCCTAGAAAAGTGTAGATTGAAAGACAAAGGGGTAAGAATTGTACCAAGAGATAAAATATATGTTATTGAGAGTACTTTAGACTTGACTCCAGATGAAAAGATTGACTTAGTGATTACAGATGAGTTTTTTTCTGTGGATAATACCTTGAAAGTAAACTATGACTTTCCCAATACTTTAAGAAATTTAACTTGTTCAGGCGTTTCTGAAGAGGAGAATAGTTGTGGCGCTAGTCCAGAGGTGGTTGGAAGGCGGAAGGATGGACAGGTAACACCAGATTTTTTGGAGAAATCTTTTTTGGGTGTTGGGTTGTCACAGCAAAGGTCAAATGTATCTCAGGATAATGAAAATTTAGATGATTTAGTTGAGGATCTTAGTGATACTTTGGAAAGTACTCATATTTCTGATAGTGTAGATTCGAATGATATGACTGACAAAACTAAGTTAGACTCTACATATTCTACTATTAGTAAGGATAGTGTTTTTCATGGAGATTATGCCTCTGATAATAGTTTAGTAGACAACAGTTTGGGTGTAGAGGATGTTAACATGGAATCTGCTAGAGAGTTAGAGTCTCGGATGAGTATTTTAGAGGACACTTTTCCAAAACTGCAAAGTAAAATTGTAAACTTGGAACAATGAAGGGGGAGTGTTAAACGAGGTAGAGATGTTGAGGAGGATGAATTAGATAGATCGTTAGATAATGCAAAATTGCAAAAAATGTCTGAGACTATTCCTGTTAAAGGTCGTCCTAAAGGTTCTACAAATGAAGTACAATTACAAAAATTGGAAGAGGATAGACAAAACAGAGAAAAAGACAGATTAGAACGTTATTCAGTAGCAGATGTAGTAACTAGGAACCTCGCAAAATTGATTAAAAAATAATATTTGTAATAATTTGTATAATATTTGCAGGAGAAGAGATTACCACGAAAACCGTAGGGAGCGTGATGACAAGAGAGGAAGCGGCGGTGGTGATAGACATGACCGGAATAGACGAGATGGAGATCGTGGTATGCGCAAGAGGTCGCCTGACGCTTGTAGTTCAAAGAGTGGACGTGCTGGACCAGTACCTGTGAAGAAATCCAAGGATGATAGAGGAGTCAGGTACTTGGATATTTTGTTATTTGTTGTTGTGATGCAGGTTTATTGTTTGATTGTTGTTGGTGGTATGTATACGTCACAGGATCCACGGTTAGCAGCTTATGATTGTTCTCAAATAAGTAATGTTGAACTTAGATCAGCTGCCTGTTTGCATGATAGGATGGAACCGGTCAGATCTGTGGAATTATTGGGGTTAGCAGAAACCGATTTTATACTGTCAGAAGCCATTAGTTGTGAGGTTAGACTAAAATTGGAGCGCTGGTTTTGCGGTACCGCGAGTCATGTGCACGTACTAGACGTGCCACATGAAAAACAGGTAGAGTTGAGTATGGACGAATGTAGAAGGATTTTTCATTCTGGCAAGTATCAGCATGATGGTATTAGTTTTAAAGTAAACATAGACTTGCCAACTGTTCACAGTTTCACAGTTAATGGAACATTGTCACCTTTCTGGGATGTTGGTGGTGAAAATATTCAATGCAAGACACTGGGAATATACGCGCACAATATGTGGTTCAATTTAGGTTTTGCTGTTGGGACTTTGCATATTTTAGTAAAAAATACACCCGTTTTGATCAAGGGAAATGTTGTTATGGATTATGATAAAAAGACGATTGTGGCGAATTTTGAAGATAATCATTTGTGGGCAACATCAACTTCTCCATATTTTCCGTATGTAGTACGAAAACCGGCCAGTAATTTTAAGGTAGTTTTTCAAGATACATTCAATTTAACTACGTGGAATGAACAACTTTTTGTTTCTAACTTGGAAAGGAATATTTTAGTTAAAATTATGGGAACAGAGAAACTTACTTTGCAGCATCTGGATTTCAACATTTTTGTAACAGAATTGGAGGGTATCAAGTTTTTAGAGGAACCGAAGGCGGCTGTTAGAAGTTATTTTGGGGATTTGTTAAAACAGGAAGCTAGATTTGATTTGAATGCTATGTTTTTGGCTAGCAGAGAAAGGAATGAGAGGATGATGGAACTTTTTAGTATTTCTAGATGTGCTCAAACAGAAGTTAGATCAAATGTACAGATGCATCATGGGTTCAGAATTATATACCTGGGAGAAATTGCTAAGTATGAAAAGTGTACAGCGGTTGAAATTCCAGTAAAGTTAGGTGTGGATTATGGATGTGCAGTAGGACATTTGATGGTGGATTATAAAGGTGAGACAGTTGGAATACAAGAATATAGTAGAATGATTGTTGCAGTAGAGGATATAAAATTGTTAAATTGTTCGCAAAGTCCGGTATTTTTGAAGTTGACAGCTAATTTGTTCCTTGGGAATCAGGGGCAGGGACTCGAACTTCTGCACATTGCCAATGAAAAATCAGAACATGTGGGACAAAAGATTTTTCTGAACGATGAAAAGGTGTTTATTGCTGATTTTAATAAGACTATTAAATATCAGGGATTAGAGGATTTTGAGGATTTTAATGGACAAGCTTCTAAGTTGGATTTTGTTGATCATAAGTTGTCATTTTTCGAACAGGTTACAGGTCCTTGGTTTGGTTTAGAACATTTGTTCAAAGATATATTACCATTGTTTGCCAAGTTTGTTTTGATTGTGTTAATGTTGTTGTTAGGTATAATTCCTATGTTGGCATTGTTGTATTGTTGTTGTTCATGGTGTCATAAAAAAAGATTTACTGAGGAAGAATTTAATGCTAGGTCTTAAATTCTTATGCTGAAATTTAATTATATTGTATTTTTGCAGGTTGGTTACGGTGGCAACAATGAATCAAAAGATATTGAGCAATGAAGAAGATGGCCGCCACAAACAATCTGTCAATGAAGGAAATCAAGTCAAACCTGGTCTACCGGTATCTGCATTGGTTAGCAACTCTGCATCTCGGCTGGTGTTGGTAATGTCGCGCGTTGAGCTGCCCACGTTGAGTGTGGGCAGGGCGACGAGGAACATATTTTTGAGCAGTGAGGACATGCCACTGGCAGATTTAGCTCGTCTTATTGATAATGAACCAAGGTTTAAGTTGAATTTAGTAAACATGTTATCGGTGCAGTTAGAGATGGGGAGATGCATCAACTCCATAGACTGGCCTGTGGACAGGATCCCTATCTTTACCAGCCAGAATTCAAGACACCTCAACCTGATGGCGGCTGGTGAGCATTCTAAAGCTATAAACAGAAAGTTGTCATGGAACGAGACAACTAGTTTGAATAAGTTGAGTGCAACCATATTTCTCTCTAAGCTTGTTTGCGAAATTTTACCAAGTTTGGTGTTGCTTGCTAAGATTGAATACCTGGATGGAGATGAGAGAAAAAGCTGTCAAACGTTGGGCGAATTGTTACCCATAATCAAACATATGGGGGAACTTGAGGATTGGCATCAACTTTCAAAAATTGACGTCATACCTGCAGATGGTAAAATGAGCCTTCAGACGGTGTTGAGAACGGTGGGTAATAGCGTTGATCTGAGGTTGAAGACGCAGGTTGTGTCAGCTATCCGGCTCCTGGCACATTGGAAAGATGTCGTGAATAAAGTAAGCTTTATTCTGAAGCAAATGCCATCCACAACTTTGTTCGAGTTACAGAAAGATTGGCTTGATGGAAAGTCTGAACAGGATTTGAGTGCTAAAGTGTTTATTGACTCTATTCAGGTGAATGAATACATGAACTTATCAGTCTACATTCCACGCATTGTAAATGTGAATTCGGTGAGTTTAATCACCAGTGGAGAGATGCCAGCTGAGATACGTTATGTTAGATTGGATGGTCAAAGAGAAATAATTGATAACCTGGTGAGTGCCACATATGCAGGTAGTCTGTTGAATGATAAAGTAGACGCAAGAGTTTTGACCTGGGAAATGCAGATGCGCTGCAAGCGTCTCCGTCCGACTCTAGCCAAGCAGATATTGTTATGTGATCCAGATACCACTTTAGAGAATGTAGTAAAGGAAATTAGATTGGAGTTGGATGGAAAAGTTTATACAAGTTTGTTGACAACCAATATTGAGTGGAAGTTTAATCCTGAACACAAAGTAAATGAGTGGTTCGAAGGTGATTTCAAATTGGTTACTCGGTTTGGGGATCCTGTTTGTGTTCAGATGGATCAGCCCTTAAATCCGAACATTCCTGTTTGTCTGGACCTTGAATTGTCAAATCAGCAATGGCGTGTTGATGAACAAGTGAGGGAGGAAATGAGGATGGAACACACGCCTGGAATATTGATGATGCTTGATAAATTTGGAGAGGAGGTTAGTCGTAAGCATCAAAAGATTTTGGATAATCAGGAGGAGGTTGATAACGTTGCAACCTCGATTTCGGTTGCGGTTACTAGTGGATTTGAAAGATGTTTTCATATGCTTGGTGATACTGAGGCAAGGATGTCTCAAGACGGCTTGTGTGATGAGACCGCAAAACCTGGAGTGAATGATGATGAAGCTATCATGCCCATGGATATTGAAGAATCTGGCAAGAAGAGCAGAACATCTGGAAAAAGAAAGTAATAATTATAGTTATGTGTATTAATTCATATTTTATTTTATTTTATGTATTTAATATTTGTTGAGGCAGTAGTAGTCTCAAAAAGTTTAAAATTAATGTTTCATATTAATGCTCTATAATACCATGCTTAAATCTGATGGTTATATGTTAACCAATGTTATTTTTATATCATGTATTTATGATAACTATGTAATTAATGCATTAGGTGTTAATCAATGCATTTTTCAATGATTATATGTTAATCAATGTTTTTTTCTTAAAAAAATATTAAAAAGAAAAAAAAAAAACACAAAAAAGAGTTCTAAGGAACCAAAATAAATAAAAAAAAATGTATACGAAGTGTTTAAAGATCTGGAATAAAAATATATATAAAAAACAAAAAAAAAAATATGGCAGGTGTCATACCAGATCAACTATTATCTATTTAATAAGCGTTCAACGCTACTTATAATATATCTATGATAATTAACATGTAAAAACCTATTGTTATATTTAATCTGAAATATTACAGTTTGAAATCCAGGTTCATGTTAAAGCCAGGGAGAAATGTGATGTATAGTCCCTTTCTTCCTGATTTAAGAGCAATGCATGTATTTTATAGTTTAGCTTTTAGTTCTTGTGTCAACCGTTTCGGAGCAAGACATTGCTCTGCAACACGACACGAACATAAAAGTGAACAGTTGTCTTAATATTAATATTATTATTGTATGTTAATCTTGTCTTGAATTAATACACTTTATAAGAATATTTAGCTGTTTGTTCTTGCTATTACTACACGTCACCAGCATAATTTACAATCCTATGACCCCTCCCTTCTTCCATGAGAATTATAGTTTGCACATTATTTCTCCATCCCAGGATTATACCTTATGTGCAAATAGAGAAAATATATTGGCAAAAAAGGATAAGGGCGTGCAAACAATTTGAGATTAAGGGTTTGGGAGGGCATTCAAAATAGGTAAACTTTTCTTTAAAAAGAAAAAGGTTCTATACCGCAAGAAGCCTACCGAGCACCGACACACCTCCTCCCTGAATTTACAAAAATAAAGAGAAATGAGGGTTAGCTTTTTTCCTAATCTTACCCAATATAATTTAACCTAACCTGACCCGCAGTAATAAAAAATACGGAAAAAGACCAAATTAGGTCAAAAGTGATCCATGCAACGTCATAAAAATTAGGGATTATCTATCTCTTTTTTAGGGGTTTTCTTTCCCACTTCTCCTCTCAGCTCCCGCATACATACCGCCTCCCTCTTTATTTTCAATTTCAAAATTGAGAGGCGGGTTCAGTGCTCGACAGGGCACTTTGAGGGAAATTGTCAAAGAAAATGTTAAACCAAGAATGTGGTTTTGTTTGGATTAAGTCTGGACAAAAATAAGATTATCTCAGAATCACGCAAACTCACAGATTTAGGGGATATTCTATTATTTAAGGTAGTAAGCTATTTTTTTGTCTCTAAAGAAGGATTTCGCTAACCGCTGAACTGATAAGGTTCTCCTTTACAGTGAAGCTTCTGATAGGTCCTGAGATGGTTCTAGGCTATTTTATTCTGATAATTAAGTCTTGGTATGGTTTTAGGCTTTTTTTGGTCCTTCTACATTCCTTAAATCATAATAGCCCCAAGAAGCTAGGGGCGAATCTGCTAGTATTATATAAAGTAGTAAGGTTTTTTTGTTTGAAGCTTAAGATCATAGAAAATACTGGTCCCAATTGGTTGTATTTTTAAGGGAGGCTTTATAAATGTTTTGAATGGTATTATGCAATTTACACGTCCTACCCTAGATACTAGGGGTGCAACCGCTTGTATAGAAGAACATGAATATGTCTGCCTGTCTGTCAGGCCGTCCTAATGAATCTTAAAAACTCTTCCCCCCCCCCCCCCTCGGCAAAAATTGTTCTTTTTTAGGTTAACGATGTAGCGGAATTTATTTTTCCAACTAGCATAAACTTTAAGTGGTTATATGTCCCACCTATAGGGCGAAGCACAAGTAATTACATAAATTAACAAACATCATATTTTGCCCTCGATATTTACCAGCTACAAGAGGTAGAATTTAAGAATTAAGGGTAATTTAAATTTTTCTACCTTTGTCTCATCCCTGTATACCAGCGCAAATTCAATCTGAAGTAAGCTCTTTTTTGTAGTGTAGCTACTCTATAATTCAAAATATCCCTCCATCGGTCCGTATATCTGTAAGAAACGGTATTGGAGATTGGAGAAACATGATTTTCCAGAACATACTCTTAAAGTTAAAGACATAAAAATTCTATATTGAACTTTATTCGACTTGTATTAATGCTTAAATTATTAAATAAGAGCTAGGTGTATTTTTTTTTTGAATGTTATTAAAAATAGATTGCTGAATTTTATAATTGAATTATGAAATAATCAATTAGTATTAATTGTAACAACAGTAGAATCAAATTGTAAATGAATCAAGTCCAATATCTTTATATTTTTCTAAAATCAACACATTATAGTTTATTTATACATGTACTATAGATTCTAAAAGTTAAACCAAGATGAAAAAAATAGAGTGTAGGATATTTATAATTTACATCGACACAATATCCAGCGCTACCTCTAGAACATTCAGGGACTTTAAGGGATAAGACAATGGACGATAAATTGATATACGTCTCCAACGATGATTAAAAAAAGATTAATCCTTCTGTAGATTATATATAATTATTAAAAAATAAAATTCACTAAAAGTATCCAAAGTTTTGAGGCAACGAATAAGATATCGTGGATAAAAAACTTTGGGTACCAGAGTATTTTAGTGTCCAATGTCCCCTCCCTCCCCAGAATTATGTATGTCCTTATTTAATAATTACACTCTGTTTTGTTGATTAAAAAACAGAACAAAAGTTTTAAATTAGTTGGCTGGAAGAAAGAAGATAAAAGCTTTAATTCGCATAAAAAACTTGATCCAAAAATAATGTTGGACACAGCAAGCATTTATTTATTTAGGTGGTTTTCCTTAAAACGTCTTGTTAAGCTCAGAACCCCCACCTTTTGAAAAATTAATTAAATATTAAGGGCGGGGGATTGTATATTTTTGGGTTTGTTCATTACTTTAGGTGAGGTTAGGTTTGCTATAATTGGTACTAGTTAGCCGCTCTACTTAATGATTTATTAATGAAATATCTATGTAGGGGGGGGGGGGGTTTAGTTCTCGATAGTTACTTTGTGGGAAAGAACCCATGTATTTATTTATAATAAATGTTTGTTTGCATTATTTATTTATCATTCATGTTGTTTAATTTGCAAATTGTGTTCTAGAGAGCCTAATATATATTCCCTCATTTTGTATATGAATATTTTGTATAATTTTTTAGTTGTTCAAGCACTTTTCATGCTACTTTTCTATGTACTTTTCTATGTACACATTATTAATCTCTCTAAATAGCAAAGCTACTATATAATACCAAATGTTTTCATTCGTCTGAAACTATAGGCAGCATAGGGATTTTATCGTCTGTTATCTAAGATGATGTGGCTGATGTGAGTTCGAAATATTTCTCATGTCAATGGGATCTATTCTACAACTTTTTACAACTATCGGTAATGCAATTCTTAAAATAAAAATGTAGTTTAATCGCCTGCTCTTTTGTATTTTCTTTATTTCTGTAATTGAAAAATTTTTCTTATATTCATTTTGCTGTGTAATTTATTTACTATTTCATATTTTCAATATTATGGAAGTTCTTATACTTTTCTTTTTCTTTATCATTTATGTATTTTATCAAGCCTGGATACTAAATAAATTATGCTAGTTTTTTTTATTGTATCTAACAAGATTTTTTTCAGAAAAAAAAATCATCAAAATAGATTATTAATATCTAAGTATAGTTAAATTCAAAAATGTATCAATATAGCTAGATATGGTAGTCTAGGCCGAGTTAGTTAAGGTTTAGTTAGGTAAGCCTATGCTCTCCGCAGAGACTTCGGGCTTAGTTTTTTTGGGGGGGATTAGTTTTCAATTCATATTCTTATTTGTGGCCTGTGATTTTTATGTGTTTAATATTAGACCAAATTAGGGAATAAATAGTATACGTTTATATTACACATAAATCATTAATTATTTACTTTTGTATTATCTGTAACTAATTGCTTCCACCTTAGTCTCTAGGCGGTGGTGGGTTGCAGGTTCTTTTGTGGTGGATGTAGCACCCAATAGCCTAAAACCTCCGCTGGACAAATATAAAACTTCCCTTAGAAAGACTTTCTGTCACTGATTATTTATTGGAAACGATTGCTTTAAT
The DNA here is from genome assembly GCF_053477335.1 of Acartia tonsa. Taxonomy (NCBI): domain Eukaryota; kingdom Metazoa; phylum Arthropoda; class Copepoda; order Calanoida; family Acartiidae; genus Acartia; species Acartia tonsa. The sequence continues at coordinate 43,260,727 of NC_137272.1, forward strand.
TTGTCAGAGAATAGTTATTTCTCGCATCGTATTATAAACGGCTTTCCGCGGATATAGAATGTACAATTATAAGATTAAAACTAGTTTTTTTAGCCCCGTGGTGCCGAAGGCACCGGCTAAAAAACTGGTTTTAATCTTATGATTGTACATTTCTATATTCGTAGAAAACTGTATATAATACGATGCTAGACATAGTTTTTTCGTTTGGATGAGAACCGGTTCCTATCCACCGGATTCAAATGAATACGAGAAAAAAAATTATATTGTTCAAAGTTAATAAGATCCAATTATTTCTTCCCCTACGTGTATTTTGCTGTAGAAGGTTTTGTTTAGTAAATATTTTTTGTAACTTTGACTTAACAAAAACAGTTGATATACATTTTTTTCTTAAAATCTTGTATAAATCGTGAATTAAAAGCAAAAATAAATCATTCGAGCCGTTTTGAAGGTATATAAGCTGAGATTGAAGTATAAAAATTATACATATATTGAGAAAATGGGTGAAATAGTTGTTTTATTTTTTATGATCCCATTGAACTACTTTTATTTGCATTTTTATAGCTTTTAATCTAGCTGAAAGAAAAAACAACAAAAAACAAGTAAGTCCATTGGTAGCGCAACAATTTTAAAGAGTAATGTTAATTGAGAATTGTGGTTATTTGTCACAGAGAGAGGGGACAATGGGCTGTTTATTACACTAGTCCCCAAAGTTTTAAAATGTGGTTTTCTTAACAACTTTGGGGATTTGAGTGAATTTTGATTAATTGGATCATTAAGTTAAGCGTTCAAACGTTTTAATCACTAATTTTATTCAGAAGGGATAATTTTGTGTAACATCATTGGGGATGTTGTACATCAATTTTTTGGCCATTGTCCTATCCCTTTAGATCTCTGGTTATTTGTGCCCAAAGTGGGTATCCAGTGGAGTAATACCCCTCTATGCCTAGATATATTGGCGGGGGGGAATCTTTCTCCTTTTTAGTAGCGAAGCTAATCTATAATTCACTTTGTCCGTCAGTCAGTCCGTAACGCAATGGGGGAAACGTGATTTTCTCGGCTCCTATTCAAGATAGACAGCTGAAATTTTTAGTGAAGATTCCTATGACATATGCCCATCTAATCTATAATTTTTTTGTCCATATGTCTGTTACTTGGGGTGCTAGATCGATTCCTAGATTTTTAAGTTTTGTGTTATTTTTTCAATTCCTATTCAAGATAGAAGGCTGAAACTTTCAGATATTGATTTATTTTAAATTCAAATTAAGATTTGTTTATTAATTACGGTGCTACATCGATTCCTAGATTTTTAAGTTTTCGTGATTCAAAGGTTGGAGTTGCTTTGCTAGTAATAATTTCTGTTATTATTTAGAAGCTAGAGGGAAAGAAGGAAGTAAAACCCGGGAAGACAGGACACAATGAATACTGCGGGGTCAAGTTTACTGAGCAACAACTTGAAGAGTACAAAGAGGCATTTTCAGGTAGGTTATGATCATTATTGGGACAAAATGTTTTGATTTTTTTCGGCAAGATAAAAGTATGCTTCAATTGCTGTCAAGAATATCTGATTAATACTTGGGGAATAGTTAATAACGTCTTTATCGGTAACTTTACAAAGTGTCTCAAAAATCTAACGTCATAAAAATGAGAATTATCCATCAGAAATGCAGTCAACCAACCCTTTGATTGTACTATCTTTAATTGGTAGTCCTAAATGTAAATGGTAATTAGTCGTGCCTGTTTTGAGCCAAGGCATCTTCCCTACTCTTACTATTAATGTCACTTAATCTGACTTAATAGCAGTAGATACAATTTTTAACGTCTTTAGTTATGCGGTTTTGTCATTTAATGTTTTCAAGAAAGATAACAAGTAAATTTTTCCAGAATATTAAATGGTACATAAAATAAAAAGAAACAATTATTTTTTTCTTTTTTCTTTAAGATGAAGTTCAGAACAGAGAGAAAAAAAGATTTTGACAAAATCAAATTTTCTTCAAAATATTTTAATTTCCTTTTCTTTTTAGCTTTAGAAGGAGCATTTATAAAATTTAGATCTAGAGTAAAAGAGATTTTATAGTAAATTAGTTCCCTTATACAGATGATTGGACCAAACGATACCCCCCCCCCCCCCCTCCTTTATTATTCCTTTTTTAACCTAAAGAAAGGTTGTTTTACCCTTTGCTGGAAGCTCTACTCGTGTGGGGCTCTCTTAACCCTTACTTAATTTATCCTATGAAAACAACTATTTGTCTCGCCCTTCAGTCTCTAAGGGGGCAAATTTTTCCCAAGACCAATACTAAACCTGTCTGAAAATCTGGTCTATCCGTTTAGGAGATCTTAGCGGACATGCACACATACAAAGACACACAACCTACTAATATTTGATTAAGCATAACATATTTTTTGTTCATTTTCAGTTGAGAGCAAATTTTCGTTTGTTCTCATATTTCCTTTGTTTGAAGGCTTAAAAGCTCAGGGTTGGAGGGAGATGACATTGAACTGAAAATTAACACTGTTACCCAAAGTTTTATAACCTTGTTTTCCTTTTGTATTGGCTTAAAACTTTATAGAATTTTAGATGGTTAATTTGTATCTAATAGTGTACAAACTTTTCAACCAATATATTTAATTCACAGAAAGTGTAATATGTAATATATCATTGGAGATGTAAATAAAATACTATAGGCAGAAACTTATATACAGCATTTATTGGGAAGATTAATTTTTGGGCGGTTTCTCTAAAAAAAAGCCTAATTTGTAATGAATAGAAAATAAGGGAAGAGGTTAGTTTTATGTTTGCTACTGTAGAATCAAGTTAGATTAGGACTCCCCAATAGGATTAGGCAATGGCATAGGGGAAAAAAACTACCCCCACCTTGTTTTTAATTCATTCAAGAAATAAAGCGGGGAGGGGGTGGGATTTCATTGCTTTTTTGCACTTTAAGGGGAAAGCACCGATTAATTTGTAGTTCACTGTTCTATCCATATATTCCTGAAGAAATATGAATCCGAATCTTTTATTCATCTCACATTCTTATGCGCTCGCCCTCATTTCAAAATTAAATTTAAAAAATGAAGAATATTATATAATCAAAGCCGGATTTGAGTGCTGATTCTTCCTGACAGACAATAAAACTTTTAGAGAAAGGTTTTATCTATAATACAAAGTAGAATGATGTCTGTCCGTCTGTCCGTCCGTCTGTCCGTCCGTCTGTCCGTCTGAAGCTTAAGATCTTGGTAACCACTGATTCGATCGTATTCTACTCTTCAGGGTATATACATATTGGTCCTGTGGTGGTTTTAAGCTATTTTCTTGGGGGGTGGGACACTCCCACCCCCCCAAAATAAAAAATCCCCCCTCTGATTTTTTTTCTTGCGGGGAAGTTAGATTTTTTTCTTATGGAGAAGTAAGATTTTTTTTCTTATTGAGAAATTAGTTCACATAAAACTACTGGCGGCAGCACCAGTAGTACTTAATTTTTTTTTAATTACCTCTTGGGGCAAAGCCCCTAGAGACTAGGGGCGAAGCCGCTAGTTTATAAATATAGCAATCTTTAGAAGAAAAAAAAATCCAGCGATCATGTCAAATAGAAGCTGTGTAAATCACACATGTATTCCAATTTAAATTTGATATCACCTAGAGCATTACATTCGTAATTACAAAGCTTTATAAAATGTCTTAAAGCATTAGCCGTGTGGTTTCCTTTCCCGCTTCTCTTCTCTTCCCTATTTTTTATGACGTCACCGGCTGAGACACTTTGTAAAGCTTACGTAATTACCGAAGGATTAAGTGAATCTTACGTACGGACTTTCAAATTATATTGTAGCTTCGCAATTTATAAAGCCTTTTACTAGGCACATGATAAACAAAAATTAATTTAAATTTTACATAAATTTTATATATTTTCGCCTTTTGACCTATATATTCTTATCAGATATTTTGCCCTGATATGAAAACAAAATGTCTGGTGGAAAGTTGGGGAACTTAATTCTTAGTAATAGATACCGAGGAGGATCCTTCGCTTTTTTTATGACAACGGTACATAGACATCCAAGGGGGGGGGGGTAAAGGGGTGATTACCCCCCCCCCCCAAATGAAGTTGGTGGCAACCCCAAAATTTTGGATTTTCAATTTTTACCCCCCCCCCCCCAAATAAAAAAAATGCCGCTATGAAGAAAAGAATACCCCCCCCCCACAATTTTTATTTTCAAAATTTTACCACCTCCCAAATAAAAAAGCTTGGACGCCCTTGCAACGTTATGTCCGTATGTCAATCCATCACTTTTTTTGTTAACAATTATAATCTTGATCCGCACAATTACACACAAAACTTGTACAGAGCTGGATCTTTAAATCATTTTAGTGGTGAGCCAGATCGGGGTGCGCCGAATTTCAGCTAATCACATGCGGCATTTCATAAAATGCTGTGCTCTCATTGCATTGCATTGGTGGAAAGTTGGCTCACCACTAAAATGATTTAAAGATCCAGTACAGACTAATAAACATACAAACAGCCTGTCATTATTGTATGTCCTTTAATTCCTTTAAGATCTCGAAGAACACTAAACTGATTGAGTTCTCCGTTTAACATACTATGTAGGGTTCAGGCCCTGCAACAATAGAGCACCTCCTAAAAGGCTGAAAATATGTGGGTTTTCCCCTTAACAATTGAAATCAATGGCAGGTTCGAGTTCAAGAAATAGGTTTGAGTGTGAGCCCCATTTTTATTTATTCTGCAGAAAACATTTCCCTCCTCCGTGGTAAAAGTCGATAATTCTTTCATTTTGAAAACTTTTAAAATGATTAAATAGTTTAAATTTATGTGATGTTTGTAATCTTTAAACTTTAAGGTACAAGGTTAGGTCTATTGAGTACAGGTTAGACCCGTTGGGTTAGGCCCCCCCCCCCCTCATCACTTTATTCTAAAACTAGAGTTTATGCCCCCTAGAGAACTCTTGTTGTTTTTGAGGAGGGGTGAGTTGAATTTAATAACCCAACTTTTTTTTAGATTTTTAAAGTAATTTTTTCATTTTAGTTTTTTTAAAAATAATTTTTGAGGGGGTTAATTTTTTTTTCTAGGGGCGATTTCTTTTGTAAGGGTGGTGGTACCTAACCCTAAAATGATTATAGATCTCCCCGGGACCTAAGAAAAGATATCCTGTAAAAGAGAACCATGTTGGTACAGTGGTTAGCGAGATCCTTTGGTACAGACAAAGAGACAGACAAACATCCTGTAACTTTATTATAAGGGTGTGTGCTCTATAGGCACTTTGAGGGAAAGTTCCATCTCTTTGAAAAAAGTATTTTTTTATGAAAAATGTATAAATTTAAAACAAGGATTACAAAATTCTGAGAATCAGAATATTACTTAACTAAAATATAAAACACTAGCAGCTGTGCTCCTAGCATATTGGGGGGCTCTTTATTAAAAGGGGTATACAATGTACATGGGGCAGCAAAATAGCCTAAAACCATCCGACGGGTTAAATCTAAAATTAAAATAGACTAAAACCTTCCCACGACCTATGAAAAAGCATATTGGTTCAGTGCAGTGGTTTGCGAGTTCCTACGCTACAGACAAAAAACATCTTACTACTTTATATATTAGGATATCTGTTCAATAACTCTTTCAAAATTTGTCAAACTTCTTTTGCTATTGAAATCTTGTAATATTTGTAGTTTGTTGTAAAAGTATTTACTCTTAATGCTGCGCTACTATTGGACATAAATGAACTTGTATTAAACGTTGGAAGAAAAGTGGCAAAAGGGTAGCTTAAAACCATCCAAAGATATAAATTCGAATATAAATAGCTTGGAAACAACCCGAAATATGAAGATTCTGCAAAAGAAAAACTCAATAGTTTCAGTGGGAAGCGAGATCTTAACAGACAAATTAAAAATTCTTACTACTTTATGTATATAATAACTAGCGGCTACGCCCCTAGAGGCCTCTAGTGGCACTTTAAATGTTTGTTTTTTTTATATTTAAAATATTTCTATTTTGCGTTTGACGTTTATGTTTTTGTTGAACTCTCTTTTTAAAATCGAGAATGTAAAATATAATTTAGATTTTTTTATGATTTCTCTTGGGAGGGTGGTGGTACCCTCCCCCAAGAAAATAGTTATAAACCTTCCCGGGATCTATAAGAAGCTACCCTGTTAAGGAGAACCCGATCAGTTGAGCAGTTAGCGAGATCCTTCGTTACAAACAGACAGACATCGTTCTACTTTGTATTATAGATAATAGTTACATTTTTATTTTTATAGTCTGCCTGAAATTGAAACATGTTGAAAACATTATAGTAGCTTCTCTTTATAACAAGTTTGTCTGTTTTAGAGTTTGATATTGACGGAGATGGTACGATAACAACTCAGGTAAAATTTTTAGTAGCACAGCTACTCCATGATTAGGGCACGTCTGTACGTCCCTCTATGGCTCTTTACATGAGGTAATTATACACTGCACTTGATAAACTCTATCACATAAAGTCAATCTATAATACAAAGTAGAACGATGTCTGTCTGTCTGTTTGTTTGTTTGTACCGAAGGATCTCGCTAACCGCTGAACCGATCGGGTTCTCCTTTACAGGGTAGTTTCTTACAGTCACCGAGAACTATTTTCAAAAAATGAAGACTAAAATTAAAATAGTGGGGTCGGCTAAAAAAAAATACCGCCTCCCACAAAAATAAATTTTTTTAAAATTTTTCTTTCTAAAATACTAAAAATTAGGTTGATCAAACCTCTTTGGGCGAAGCCACTAATGAATAATGAATAGCTCAGTTTATAGACAAAAACCTGCCTTTTCTGATAATTTAATGTTAAGCCATTCATGAGATCTTAGATGATAAATAGATAGACAGACAAACTGAAAGACACAGGGGAGTGAGGGAACATTGGGATGTTTATTGAATTTTGATTGGTTGGTTCATTAAATTAAGTGTGCAAAATTTTCAACCACTAATTTAAATCAACAGAAGGGAAAATGTTGTGTATCATCATTTGAGATGTTCATCAATTTATCGGCCATTATCTTATCCCTAAAATCCCTGAATAGAAGAAACGCTGCTACTTTTATTGACACGTTTTTAACAGCAGTTTGATTTTATCAAAGCATTTGATATATTCTTTATTGTCTGTAAATCCAGAAAATTAAATTTATCATAATTCAAAAATGGTGTGAAGAAACCAAAAGTTGAATTTATCCTAAAAGTTAAAATACATATATTTATCAATACAAATTCTTTTCAATTTCCTGTGTTAAAAGTATATAAAAAATATTTCAATTTTGACTCATTTTAATACAATTACGTCATACAATACAAATGACCAATGATAGATCAGTATACATTTTACCATTGGTCAATATAAATGTATATTTTCCTATCATTGTTCATTTGTATTGTATGACGTCATTTTTATTAGGCACTAAATATAATCTGCTTCCTCTTTAACCTTTAGTACGATTCTATTATATGCTATATGATAGGGAATAAAAGACTGGATCAATCTTTCCAAAATTTTATAGAAATCTTAATATTTTTCTATGGCAGGATTTAAGCTATTTTGTAAAGGAAGGGGTGGGTGGCTACATACCCCCCCCCCCCATCTCTCATACAGAGATAGAACCTAATGTAAAAAATAACCAACAAAATAAAATTGACGCGGGGGAATACTATCCCAGACGCTAGATACGAAGCCACTAAATTGTTAAAATTGACTTTATTGTATAAACATACATATATATCAATATCTATTTGATTTCTAATTTAAAATTTTAGGAGCAAAAATCGGAAATTTAGTGATAAAATATTTAGGTCAAGTGAAGTTCACGATAAAATGTTTCTGGTGGTAACGATTATCTTTAAAAAAGGCTTCTAACGGCCAAACGGTGGAATGTATAGATTATGCTTGCACAAATTTTAAACCGTCAAAAGAAGGCCTACAAATAATCTACATAGTCATTAATCAATAATGCACAGTTATCTCGCACTGCGTGCACATAAATGCGCAAAGACTTATTTTTTGCGTTTTTTTCTTCAGTGAAGCTGCCCCTGTGCATCAATGGATCTTATATTTTTGGAGATTATCGTTACCAGGGACATTTTACCGTGAACTGCATTAAATCCAAATATTAGAGAATAGTCCCTTTCGTTACAACGCCCCTTAATGGGCGATTCTTCGCATTTTATGGCTTTTCATAGGTTTTTCTAGGTTAGGTTAGGTTATATTGGGTTAGGTGATTGCCCAACAGGGTTCGGCAATTGGCCCCGCAAAGTTAGAGCCCCCCGCATGGGCTAGAAATATGACAAATTGTACTCTGAAAAATTCGAAGAATCGCCCCGTAAGGTGCGTTGCCACGAAAGTGACTTTACCCAAATATTATTTCTGATTTAGGAACTAGGCACAGTAATGAGGCGATTAGGAGAGCGACCTTCAGACAAAGACCTCATGGATATGATTGCTGAAGTTGATGAGGTAAAAATTGTTTGTGTGGCTGGTTCGAATACTCAAGATAATGAAACTAATTATGGGTGAAATTAACTAAAACAAAAGGATTTGTAAAGCTACTAGTAATGTAAAATGTAATTTTCAAAGATGCATGCTGCAAACAAAGATGGAAAGAATGTCTACGAACATACCCTTGTTATAGATAAGATGAGCTACCAAAAAGTTCTTTCTTTAGTTTAAATTGCTGATTAAAAGAGCAAAGAAAAAGAACTGAAAAGAAAAGAAATTTAAGCCTTTGGAAATTTCGTTAATTGGTAGTAAAAATTTAAGCCTCTTACAAAATGATTCTTTTTCCTTTTCCTTTATTCTTTATTCTTTTAGTTACAGCTACTCTGTATTTTACTCTTTACTTTATTTACTAAACCCAGAACCACTTCATTATGCAATCTACATTAACCTGGATATTTTGTCTACGGTAGTCCATAAGTGAACAGCTTTACAGTACATTGTTTCTATTTGTTAAAGCAACACATATGATAAAAGAAAAAGATTCTGTTTAAAGTAAAATGCTTATATTTCAATCGAAATCTATATTTTTGTATTTTTTACCGATCCACTTCATTATGCAAATCAAAAATAAATCAATGGGAAAACGTTTGTTTTGCCCTTTTCTCTACTTTTAAAAATTAATTCTGATAAAATAACAATTTTTTAAGGGATTTATGCATTAATTATAATGAAAAACAGTTTAAGGTAGATTTTAATGATTTTTCTAAATAAGAAATAATTGAAAAAAAGAAATTTTATCCCTATCACTTTAGAGGACAGCTGCCGACCCCCAGTCTTATGGATGAAGCTAAATACATGTTAAAAATAAAAATTAGCCTGAAAAGTATACAAAAATGTTTTTTGATGTGTTAGAAAAAACCCATTTTAAAATCTTGATTTTGAGGACGATGGCCTTTAAGATACTCTTACTAGTGGTGATGGTGAGCTAAATGTTATCAAAGTGCATGCCTATGATGAAAACTTATATATTGAACTATGGTCCAGTTTTTGTAGTCATAGCAGCCTCCAGCCAAGCAATATTAAAAAAGAAAAAAATTGCAATTTTAATTACTAATATTCATAAAGTAAATAATGTAGTTTTTAGATAATGGTTATATTTCATGTCGAGAGGCTCCACTGGAGGCTGCTATGACTACAAAAATAGGTACATAGGTTAATAGACAAGTTGTTGTAATGGTAATGTACTTAGATAACATTTAGCTCACCATCACCACCTGTAAGAGCATCTTAAAGGCCATCATCCTCAAAATCAAGATTTTAAAATGGATTTTTTTAACACATCAAAAAACATTTTTGTATACTTTTCAGGGTAATTTTTATCTTTAACATGTATTTAGCGTCATCCATAAGACTGGGGGTCGGCAGCTGTCCTCTAAAGTGATAGGGATAGAATTTCTTTTTTTCAATTATTTCTTATTTAGAAAAATCATTAAAATCTACCTTAAACTGTTTTTCATTATAATTAATGCATAAATCCCTTAAAAAATTGTTATTTTATCAGAATTAATTTTTAAAAGTAGAGAAAAGGGCAAAACAAACGTTTTCCCATTGATTTTCTTTTGATTTGCATAATGAAGTGGATCGGTAAAAAATACAAAAATATAGATTTTGATTGAAATATAAGCATTTTACTTTAAACAGAATCTTTTTCTTTTATCATACGTGTTGCTTTAACAAATAGAATCAATGTACTGTAAAGCTGTACACTTATGGACTACAGTAAACAAAATATCCAGGAAAATGTAGATTGCATAATGAAGTGGTTCAGGGTTTACATCTGTATATTTTATATTAAGTTTTTTGTATAGGGCTTGATCCTTTTACCACATGTTCTTAGGGTAACTAATAAAAAATTGTTGACTATATAATTTTAGCTTGCACTCTATGTTTGCGTTAGATCCTGCCTCTAGCAACATATTCTTGTGTTTATCATTTAGTATCAATGATTTAAATAAACTTATGCGGATCATGGAAAGAAAACAAAGTCATTCCTAAATTAGGACAGAAGTCACCTTCCTAGGAATGACATAAGTAGCCTTCCTTAAGTGAGAATTTGTTAGATGAAGGGCATAACATGCCTCCCTGAACAAAGATTTTGCAAGATTGAGGACATAAGTAGCCTCCCTTCACCTCACAAAACCTAGCTTTTTGATCCTTCACATAGCAAAATCTTGCATAAAATTGGTTTTTGGTCCATCACATAGCAAAATATTGGAAAACTTAGCTTTTCTGTTCTTCACATAGCTAATTCTTGCAAAACATAGCAAATTCTTGCAAAACATAGCAAATTCTTACAAAACATAGCAAATTCTTGCAAAACATAGCAAATTCTTACAAAACATAGCAAATTCTTGCAAAACATAGCAAATTCTTACAAAACATAGCAAATTCTTAGAAAACTTAGCTTTTCTGTCCTTCACATAGCAAATTCTTGCAAAACATAGCAAATTCTTGGAAAACTTAGCTTTTTTGTCCTTCACATAGCAAATTCTTGCAAAACATAGCAAATTCTTGGAAAACTTAGCTTTTTTGTCCTTCACATAGCAAATTCTTACAAAACATAGCAAATTCTTGCAAAAAATAGCAAATTCTTACAAAACATAGCAAATTCTTACAAAACATAGCAAATTCTTACAAAACATAGCAAATTCTTCCAAAACATAGCAAATTCTTACAAAACATAGCAAATTCTTGCAAAACATAGCAAATTCTTGGAAAACTTAGCTTTTCTGTCCTTCACATAGCTAATTCTTGCAAAACATAGCAAATTCTTACAAAACATAGATAATTCTTGCAAAAAATAGCAAATTCTTACAAAACATAGCAAATTCTTACAAAACATAGCAAATTCTTACAAAACATAGCAAATTCTTGCAAAACATAGCAAATTCTTGCAAAACATAGCAAATTCTTGCAAAACATAGCAAATTCTTACAAAACATAGCAAATTCTTGCAAAACATAGCAAATTCTTGGAAAACTTAGCTTTTCTGTCCTTCACATAGCTAATTCTTGCAAAACATAGCTAATTCTTGCAAAACATAGCAAATTCTTGCAAAATTTAGCAAATTCTTGCAAAACATAGCAAATTCTTACAAAACATAGCAAATTCTTGGAAAACTTAGCTTTTCTGTCCTTCACATAGCTAATTCTTGCAAAACATAGCAAATTCTTACAAAACATAGATAATTCTTGCAAAAAATAGCAAATTCTTACAAAACAGAGCAAATTCTTGCAAGACATAGCAAATTCTTACAAAACATAGCAAATTCTTGCAAAACATAGCAAATTCTTGCAAAACATGGCAAATTCTTAGAAAACTTAGCTTTTCTGTCCTTCACATAGCTAATTCTTGCAAAACATAGCAAATTCTTACAAAACATAGCAAATTCTTGCAAAACATTGCAAATTCTTACAAAACATAGCAAATTCTTACAAAACATAGCAAATTCTTGCAAAACATAGCAAATTCTTACAAAACATAGCAAATTCTTGCAAAACATAGCAAATTCTTGCAAAACATAGCAAATTCTTGGAAAACTTAGCTTTTTTGTCCTTCACATAGCAAATTCTTGCAAAACATAGCAAATTCTTGCAAAACATAGCAAATTCTTGGAAAACTTAGCTTTTCTGTCCTTCACATAGCTAATTCTTGCAAAACATAGCTAATTCTTGCAAAACATAGCAAATTCTTGCAAAACATAGCAAATTCTTGCAAAACATAGCAAATTCTTACAAAACATAGCAAATTCTTGGAAAACTTAGCTTTTCTGTCCTTCACATAGCTAATTCTTGCAAAACATAGCTAATTCTTGCAAAACATAGCAAATTCTTGCAAAACATAGCAAATTCTTGGAAAACTTAGCTTTTCTGTCCTTCACATAGCTAATTCTTGCAAAACATAGCAAATTCTTACAAAACATAGCAAATTCTTGCAAAACATTGCAAATTCTTGGAAAACTTAGCTTTTCTGTCCTTCACATAGCTAATTCTTGCAAAACATAGCTAATTCTTGCAAAACATAGCAAATTCTTGCAAAACATAGCAAATTCTTGGAAAACTTAGCTTTTCTGTCCTTCACATAGCTAATTCTTGCAAAACATAGCAAATCCTTACAAAACATAGCAAATTCTTGCAAAACATAGCAAATTCTTACAAAAAAAAGCAAATTCTTGCAAAACATAGCAAATTCTTACAAAACATAGCAAATTCTTGGAAAACTTAGCTTTTCTGTCCTTCTTATAGCTAATTCTTGCAAAACATAGCAAATTCTTGCAAAACATAGCAAATTCTTGCAAAACATAGCAAATTCTTGCAAAACATAGCAAATTCTTACAAAACATAGCAAATTCTTGCAAAACATTGCAAATTCTTACAAAACATAGCAAATTCTTGCAAAACATAGCAAATTCTTACAAAACATAGCAAATTCTTGGAAAACTTAGCTTTTCTGTCCTTCACAAAACATAGCAAATTCTTGCAAAACATAGCAAATTCTTACAAAACATAGCAAATTCTTGCAAAACATAGCAAATTCTTACAAAACATAGCAAATTCTTGCAAAACATAGCAAATTCTTGCAAAACATAGCAAATTCTTGCAAAACATAGCAAATTCTTGCAAAACATAGCAAATTCTTGCAAAACATAGCAAATTCTTGCAAAACATAGCAAATTCTTGCAAAACATAGCAAATTCTTGCAAAACATTGCAAATTCTTGGAAAACTTAGCTTTTCTGTCCTTCACATAGCTAATTCTTGCAAAACATAGCTAATTCTTGCAAAACATAGCAAATTCTTGCAAAACATAGCAAATTCTTGCAAAACATAGCAAATTCTTGCAAAACATAGCAAATTCTTGGAAAACTTAGCAAATTCTTGGAAAACTTAGCTTTTCTGTCCTTCACATAGCTAATTCTTGCAAAACATAGCAAATTCTTACAAAACATAGCAAATTCTTGCAAAACATAGCAAATTCTTACAAAACATAGCAAATTCTTGCAAAACATAGCAAATTCTTACAAAACATAGCAAATTCTTGCAAAACATAGCAAATTCTTGCAAAACATAGCAAATTCTTACAAAAAATAGCAAATTCTTGCAAAACATTGCAAATTCTTACAAAACATAGCAAATTCTTGCAATAAGGGTCCCAAACTCAAAAACGAATTTTCAGCGCGATCCGACCACCGGTTCTTGAGATACAGTGACCTGGTGTCCTTGGTACCGACTGTAAGATTTGGGAAATGGTTCGAATCCTTAGTAAATTTGGCTAAGTCCAAAAATATTTTTACACTTCGTCAAATTTTTGAAGAAAAAATGTGAAGGACAGAAAAGCTAAGTTTTCCAAGAATTTGCTAAGTTTTCCAAGAATTTGCTATGTTTTGCAAGAATTTGCTATGTTTTGCAAGAATTTGCTATGTTTTGCAAGAATTTGCTATGTTTTGCAAGAATTAGCTATGTTTTGCAAGAATTAGCTATGTGAAGGACAGAAAAGCTAAGTTTTCCAAGAATTTGCAATGTTTTGCAAGAATTTGCTATGTTTTGTAAGAATTTGCTATGTTTTGCAAGAATTAGCTATGTGAAGGACAGAAAAGCTAAGTTTTCCAAGAATTTGCTATGTTTTGCAAGAATTTGCTATGTTTTGCAAGAATTTGCTATGTTTTGCAAGAATTTGCTATGTTTTAAGAATTTGCTATGTTTTGCAAGAATTAGCTATGTTTTGCAAGAATTAGCTATGTGAAGGACAGAAAAGCTAAGTTTTCCAAGAATTTGCTATGTTTTGCAAGAATTTGCTATGTTTTGCAAGAATTTGCTATGTTTTGTAAGAATTTGCTATGTTTTGCAAGAATTTGCTATGTTTTGTAAGAATTTGCTATGTTTTGCAAGAATTTGCTATGTTTTGTAAGAATTTGCAATGTTTTGCAAGAATTTGCTATGTTTTGTAAGAATTTGCTATGTTTTGCAAGAATTAGCTATGTGAAGGACAGAAAAGCTAAGTTTTCTAAGAATTTGCCATGTTTTGCAAGAATTTGCTATGTTTTGCAAGAATTTGATATGTTTTGTAAGAATTTGCTATGTTTTGCAAGAATTTGCTATGTTTTGTAAGAATTTGCTATGTTTTGCAAGAATTAGCTATGTGAAGGACAGAAAAGCTAAGTTTTCCAAGAATTTGCTATGTTTTGCAAGAATTTGCTATGTTTTGCAAGATGAAGGACATAAGCAGCCTTCCAAATGTAAGAATTTGTCAGACAAAGGACATAAGTCACCTCCCTTAAGTTAGATTTTGTTAGATGAAGGACATAAGTAGCCTTCCTTAGATCAATTTCCAGTGACTTCTGTCCTAATTAGGAATGACTTTGTTTTCTTTCCATGATCCACTTATGCTATATGTAAATATTCATTATATCTCATTATCACTGTATTTTAATAAACTAGCGGTTTCGCCCCTAGCCTCTAGGGGTTTCGCCCTATGAGGTAAGGGGAAGTCAACCCCCCTATATAGAATTTGTTTTTAAAAAATAGGCTCTGCTACAGGCTGACGCTTTAATGCCTAGAAAGAAAAGGGGGGTTGAAGGATTTTTAGTTTTTTGGGTGTTGGGGTGTCTCACCCCCCAAGAAAAAAGCTTAAACAACCACAGGACCATGAGGTGTATACCCTGGAGAGTATAATCCGATTGGTTCAGTGGTTACCGAGATCTTAAGCTTCAGACGGACGTGCGGATGGACGGACAGACGGACAGACATCAAGCTACTTTGTATTATAGATTGACTGCAATAAATATTTGATGTTGATGTTGATGTTAAACTATGGTCTGTCTTTATGTCCCTACTAAATGCAAAATTTTCAATAAATAATTTTACTCTTCAAAAAAGGGCAATTTTGTTTCTTATGACAGATGAATCTTAATGGATATTATTACAATTGACGATAAATCAAAGTACATTCCCTTTCAAAATAAAAACAAGAATGACAACATCAATAAGTAGCGAAGCTCAAAAAATTTACTATAGAGCAATAAAATGAACATTAACTTGATAAAATAGGGAAATCTCAAAACCTTTAAAATCACGAAAACTTAAAAATCTAGAAATCGATCTAGGACCGCAATTAATAGACAAATCTTAATGAAACTGGATAGAAAAATATAGATGAATAGAAGCATATTCAATTTATGATTATATCAGCCGTCAATTTTGAATAGGAATCGATAAAATCATGAAAACCTAAAAATCTAGGAATCGATCTAGCATTCCAATTAATAGAAAAATCTTAATAAAACTTAGTGAAATATGTAGAATGTAAAATTAATTAATCTCTGAAAATTTTAGCACTCTATCTTGAAAAGGAGTTGAGAAAATCAGGAATCGATGTAGCACCCCAAATAAATGACAGATGGACATATAGATTAGATGGGCATATGTCATAGGAATCTTCACTAAAATTTTTAACTGTCTACCTTGTATAGGAGTCGAGAAAATCACGTTTCCTCCATAGCGTTACGGACGGACGGACTGACGGACAATGTAAAAATCATAAAGTAGCTTCGCTACTAAAAATGCATATCATATAGATTTTTTAAAGTTATTTTAACAAAAGTTGGACTTTGCTTGTTTGAGACAACAAATTAAGATTTAATAAAAGTACCCAAAGTTTTTAACAAATTTTACAACAAGTTTACAAAACATTGGTACCAATATTTAAAGTCTTATTCCCCCCACTCTGGGTGGACAACAAATTATCTTCCATTGCCTATCCATCAAAATATTTTTTGTAAACTATTGTAGGTATTATCTATTTATTACTAATGTGACAAAGCCCAAATTGTTTCAAAATTGTGTCAAAAATCATCCATTTGATGTCATAATAATGAGGGATTCTCCATATCTTTTTTAGGGGTTTCCTTTCCCACTTCTCCTCTCATCTCCCTCATTTTTATGACATCACATGGATCATTTTTGACACAATTTTGATGCAATTCGCGCTTTGTCACTAGTGTTACTAATTTTTTTATCTAAACTGTAGTCTGTAATATTGCAATTATTATTATCTTTAAAATCTCAAAATTATTGATGTGCGATTTTAGTACATATGAACATGATTGTTCTAGTTTTTAAAGAATCTAACAAAATAATTCTCTCATGTTAACAATTCAATTTGCTTTGAAATTTAAATTGAATTAGATTGTGCAATGAATTGTTAAATTAAATGCACCTTGATATTAACAAAATGTTTAATATTAAAATAACATTATTATTATAAGAGCACTAAAGGGAAAAGACAATGGCCGATAAATTGATGTACATCCCCAATGATGTTTCACAAAATTACTCCTTCTGTAGATTTCAAATAATACTTGAAACGTTTGGACACTTAACTCAATGAACCAACAAATCAAAATTCATTGAAAGTCTACAAAGTTGATAGGCTAACCAATAAGAAAACATTATAATAGAACTTTGGGGACTAGTGTAATAAATAGCCGAATGTCCTTTCTCTCCCTGATTTTAAGGAAAGATAGGATTTGGATTTTTGAGTTACAGAATTCTGCCTTCGGAAATTTAAAAAAAAAGCATATTGATAATAGATTTTTTTGAGCCAAAAGATTTTTTTCTAGCTTTTCCTCAGGTCACGTTATTTCTGAATGATAATTAACATGAAAAAAATGATTTTCAGGTTTCTCTAAATTTTTCTATGAAGCTTAAGATATTAAGATTATGCTTTTCAAAGAGAAATTTTGTTATTCAAGTTACTCTGTTAATGCACCGCTCTTTATAGGCATTATCTGAAATATAAGACATTAGGTTTTGGGATGGTTAATAGGTTTGTTTTTGCCCCCCCCCCCCCCCTTGGAAAATAAGGCTCTAAATGCTAATGCGTATTCTCTAGTATAAATATACAGACAAAAATTGTAGAACAAATGTAATAGTAAAGAAAATTGTCAACCAACAAGAAATTATTGAATCTAAGTCTAAATATTTGTCTATTTTGTTTTGTATTAAATTCAAAATAAGAAGAAAGTCAAATAGAAATATAAACTAAGCTTTTTAGTACTGTTTTTTTTTCATTTTCATGATAATGTATAATATCAGTCAGGTGTATTATACACACTTTGTCATTATGATGAAAAAAACATTAACGACAACATACATAAAAGCGTAACACTTATGTCAAATGGTAGGACAAACCAACATTAACACTTGTAGAGTGTCAGAACTTATTAGGCAGAAAAATGAATTTCAAGATTGCTTAAATAAAGTATACTGTTTAAAGACATATTTACATTTATACTAATTGATTGTAGCATTGTGTCTTGTTTTCCAAGGAATCATTATTCCACAAATTTTAAAATTAAAGTTAGAAATCAATCGGATAAATTAACAAGTCTAAATTATCGATGAGAAGTTTCTGCTTCTAACTTATGGATGAAGGGACCCTAATTATAGAAAAACTTTGCTTTAATAACTGTTTATTTAGGATGCGAGTGGAGCAATTGATTTGGAGGAATTCTATCACATGATGGCAATCAGAATTTCAGGAAAATTATTCTAACATTGTTCAATAATAAATCAATGATGACAACATCCCACGGTTCCCCTTAAGTGTTTGTTGTGCATTGAAACCCCCCCCCCTTCCCCCCAGGAAGTCCAAGTTTTTTATTTGATTCATTTTTTAGGGGGGGGGGGGGTGGTAATCTTTATATCATAGAGGCAAGGACGTCCAAGCTTTTCTTTATTTGGGGGATGGGCAAAAATTATAAATTTGGGGGTGCCGTTTGCATTTGGGGGGGGGGGGTTAATCACCCCTTAAAATGGATAAGACAATGGCCAATAATTTTATGTAGATTCTCAATGACGATACTCAAAATTAGTAGTTGAAACGTTTAAACACTCAACTTATGAATCAACCAATCAAAATTCTATAACGTCCTCCAAGTTGTTAAGCTAATGAATGAGACAACATTATTATAAAACTTTGGGGACTAGTGTAATAAACAGCTCATTGTCCCCTTTTTCTGAGAAAAACAACATACTCCATCCCTTATTTTCTATTTTCAAAGAATAAGAAGAGGTTAGGGGGTTTAGTGCTCAATGTTTACTTAAGGGAAAGTACCTAACTCCTTCACCTAATGCTACCTTATACAAGTGTAATTTTTTTAATTAAAAAGTCTCTGTTTGTTTTTTACTTCCGGTCTAAGATAAATTGCCAAAAGTTTACTTATAAAACTAGAATTTGATTTGCAATTTATTTTACTTGATAGAACAAATCAACAAAAAGAAGAGAAAAAGAGATTCATGAAATAAAATAAGCAATCCAATATCCGATTTTTAGTTGGTAACAAAATAGCATATTGCTCCTCAAATTAGAATTTTATTACTAAATATTAAACTTTTAATTGTTGTTTGTGTGTGTGCGTGATGAGTTATGAAATGATATAAAATACACACACAAAACTTTAGGGTGTTAAAACCCTCGATTTGCAAAATTAACAATTAACGAAACATTTAAAATACTTGTTAGGCAGCTTTGCTGCAAAAAAGGCAAAATGTATAAAACTTTATATGTGTGAATATCTTAGATTCGCGTATGTAAGAGTGGTGGGCATTCACTTACGGATATGTATCATATTATAATATCTAATAGCGACTTCGCCCCCAGCCTCTAGGGGCTTTTTCCCCAAGAAGTATTTTTTTTAAAATGGAGATGCAACCACTAAATTGTTTTTTTTTAATCAAGGGGGATTTTTTTTTGTTTTCTGGGGGTAGGAAATTAGCCAAAAACCACCACAGGAACAGTAGATATATTCCCTGAAGAGTAGAATCCCATTGGTTCAGTGGTTACCGAGAAATTAAGGGACAGGCAGACGGACGGACGGAGAGACATCAAGCTACTTTGTATTATAGATAGAATTACTATAATAATAGCACCAATGGCTATTTTCTCTTTGCTTCAAACTCTTCAAACTATATCTTCCGTATTACCAAACTAGAAGCCTCTAGGAGCACTTAGAAGGAGATGAATGTCAGTCCAGGAGGGGGGATTATTTTTCTCTATGGAGGATTTCTATTAAAAGCGTGGAGGTACTATTACCAAAAAAAGGTATAAACCTTCCCCGAACCTTATTAAAGCCTGTAAAAGAGAGCCATATCAGTACAGCGATTGACGAGTGCCTTAAAAAGACAGATAGACATCCTGTTACTTTTAAATATGCAAATATGCGGAAGGAATTGCACACTCTGTAAGAATTACTATGCACGCATTCAAATGCTGCAACCATTACTAAACTAAATAAAGGGCGGTGAAAAAAAATAGTTTTTATTTTAGTGAGGGAGGGACATTAGGGTGGGTCGATTTTAGACTTTTTTTATCTGAGACCAAGGCGGGAATCTGCAAATGACTTTATAAGTATAATACACCTTTGGATGATTTAGCTTTAGAATTGTATGTCTTAAATTATCCAGAGGTGTATCCCTTTTGAGTTTCATTACCAGTTTATTTGTAGTAATGACGCTTGCAGTTGCTCATTTGTAGTAGATTAACTATATTATACTAGCAGACAGACAACAAGCTACTTTGTATTATAGATTGATAATTATTGGACATATTTGTATTGTGTAGCATCTTTGCGTGTTATGACCGTTTTGGTCTTATTCAAATTTATTTTGATACATAAAAAGTGTGAATATTCTAGATGTGTTAAAGAATTACCAAAATATTGCTACTAGTGGCAGAATAGATACAGGGAGTTCAAAAGTAATATTTGAATAAAATACTAGTTGCTTCGCCCCTAGCCTCTAAGGGCAAGTGGGAAAGGTCTTGAAAATAGCCTAAAACTACCTCAAGACATTTTTTTATGTTGCCTGAAAAGTAAAACCTATTATGAACAATATAAATAAGCATAATAATTTAAGTTTAGATTTATTATGAAGATGGGTCTGTAAACCCCAGAAAATTTTCCCGCTCTATTTTTTTCTATTTAAAATTTTTTTAGAGGATTTTTCTCTTTTTTTTTGTTGAATAACCTTGAGTCTATATAAAAACAAAGCCATATATATATATATAGGAACTTTGAATTACAGAAAGTTTGAATGATTGTTAAACTTTGTAACACCCTGTACCCGAAGTGAAGATAAAATGTTAGAATTTGTATATTTGCAGAGGCTGATAAAATACAAAGAGTTTTCAAATACTTTGATAAAAATAATGATGGGTAAGCTTTTCTCCTATTCATTCGAAACCGATTAATATCCGGTGGATAAGAACCGGTTCTCATCAGCACGAAAAAAAAATATGGCTAGCATCGTATTATATTCAGTTTTCTACAAATATAAAAATGTACAATCATAAGATTAGAACGATTTTTTTAGCCCGTGCCTTCAGCATCTCGGAGCTAAAAAACTGGCTTTAATCTTAAAATTGTACATTTTATATCCGCGGAAAGCTGTTTATAATACGAAAAGAGAAATAACTATTCTTCATTCACCGCAGATACTCAGCAAGTCTTTTTTTTAGTTAGATGAATAGTCAACACTGCAACAAATATACATAAATTCATGTAATAAAACTAGATAGAATTAGCTCAAGCGACGGGTAAGCTGAGCTTAGAGCTGTGTTTAAAAAATACAAAAAAAATTCCAGGTTATAAACTTCTCGCTAGTACGGGGAATGCCTTCGCCACAAACGGTACACCGTCAAACGTCCTAATGCAACAAACCTCCTAATGCGACAAACCTCCTAAAGGACAAACGTTCTAAAAAAATTATAATTTTTAAATCTTCCAAAATTAAAAAAATCTTCCAAAAATTATATACTAACAGTGAAACATTGCAAAAATCCAATCCAATATGGCGATAAAACACACAGTTTTCCCAAAGTCTGTGTTGGCTACCCAACGGCATGGTTTCGAACTCGATACAACCTTGCATAAAAAATCGACCCTTACCTCACACTTTTTAGGAATTTTAAGGATGTTTTACTTAAGAGATGTTGTATTAAGAGGTTTAGGACGTTCGTCGCATTAGAACGTTTGTCGCTTTAGGAGTTTTGTCTGTGTACCCCAAACCAGTTTCAAGTTAATAACATTTAAATCCGGACAAAGATCTTGAAACCCTAAAGTATGTTCTGGTGGATGTTGCTTTGATTATTACCAAAGACACATTTAAGATTATTGTTAGTGCTCTAAAAAGTTTATCTATAATACAAAGTAGAATGATGTCTGTCCGTCCGTCCTTTAAGATCTCGGTAACTACTGAACCGATCGGATTCTACTCTTCAGGGTATATACCTATTGGTCCTGTGGTGGTTTTAAGCTATTTTCTGTGGGGGTGGGCCACCCCCCCCCCCCTAAAAAAAATATCAATTTCCTCCCCCCCTTAAAAAAATTGTTCTGAGGCAGTTACATCAAAATAAAGGGCAGCACCAGAAATACTTAATTTTTTTTAAATTACCTCTTTGGGCAAAGCCGCTATAGTTCTGTAATAAAGTAGTGTTACATAAAATATATTTTTTCTTTCATTTGTCTTTTTTTTCCATTTGTACCAGCAGATGTACTTTGTAATAAATAATTTTTTAGATGCATAGCAAATCTGACAATTTTTTTACTAAATATCCATACATTTATTTTTAAATCACATTTTCACTCAAGATATTTTTGTCTGTGTAAGGGCATATTATTATAGACAGCTTTCCGCAGATATTAAAAAAATATAAAGTTATGTTTTTTTTTTATTATAATATTAGTGAAAATTGTCTGTAATAAGATGCTAGACATGATTTTTCAGTATTGCTGAGAATCGGTTTTAATCTAGCGTATATTTATTAGTTAAAGGGACTGTGAACGAGAAAATTTCTTATCAGAATATCAAACCTTAACATCATCTCATTCATATAATCTCAAATATAGGGCAAAACTGTCTCTCGTTTCCTTAAAAAATGGCGTTTTCGCCGATTTTTACTATGTCTAAGATTAGGGGAAAAATTTCCGGACTATATAATTGTGCAGTGTAGTGAAATGTGCTTAGAAAATGTTAAGATTTGATAATTAGATGAGAAATTTTTACGTTCACACTCCCTTTAAGAAGCCATACTGGAAAAATCTTTCTGTGAATTCAGTCAATTTTAATTATTTCTATGGATATTGTATAAATTATTAGGATATATTTTTTCTATCATTCTCTATATCATTATAAGTAGAAAATACCTCTTTTTGCATATTTAATATACATATATCTATCTATCAGCCTAGGGATTCTATTTGTCTATATAATATAATATATATCAATCTATTTATATTTCAAAACTTTAAGTTTCTATGAATAATCTTCAACTAAAGTTTGTTTGAATTGGTTTGAATAATAGAAATGTTACTCTATAGATTATTAAGGATTGCTCCTTAGGGTTTGTGTTTATATTATCCTTATACTAAAGTAACAGGATGTCTATGTGTTTGTGTGTTTGTACCGAAGGATCTCGCTAACCGCTGAACCGATCGGGTTCTCCTTAACAGGGTAGCTTCTCATAGGTCCCGGGAAGGTTTAAACCTATTTTGGGGGAGGGTACCACCACCCTCCCAAGAGAAATCGCCCCTACAAAAAAATTACCCCTCCCGAAAAAGAGACTTGAACGAAACATAAACCAATTATTTCTCTTATTAGATATTATACATAAAAAAAACATTCAAAGTGCCACTAGAGGCCTCTAGAAAAATAATGCAAATAAGGCTTGTTTGTCTGTCCATTATCATACTTAAAGGGAATGGACATAAATTTTTATCTGTGCATTACCTTGTGTTTGAATTTATCGTCTATCTATAATTAGATGCAATTAATAACTAATATTTAACATTAGATCTTTTTATTAGATGGAAATGGGAACAAGCTTTAGTCATTATCAAATTCCAATTGTTTGATTAAAGGGAATGGGCACAATGTAATTATATATTGATAATCTTAATTTTATAGAAAAATCAATAAAATTCCAAGCCAAAGTTTATCCTATTGGCTGACAGCTTATTTAAGAACAGTGGGGTGTAGATAGATGTCAAAATTGAAATTGGAAAGGATTGCCTTTTTCAGGGGCGTCCAAGCTTTTTATTTTGGGGGGGGTAATTCGGTTTTGGGGGGGGTAAAATGGCGCGCAAAGCGCGTCGCAAATTTTTTTTACCCCCCCCAAAATTTTTACCCCGGGGGTAAAATTTGCTTGGGGGGGGTAATTACCCCCCCTGAAATCTGTTGGCAGGGGTAAAATTTGTTTACCCCCCCCCCAAAATTTACCCCCGGGGTAAAATTTTTGGGGGGGGTAATTTAAATTTTATCAAAAATTTAGTATTAAAAATGCGCGCGAAGCGCCCAAAAAATTTTTTTTGTTAGAGATTTTCTATTTTGGGGGGGTATTTACCCCCCCAAAATTGTTTGGGGGGGTTAATACCCCCTCCTAAATGGTTGGAGGTGCCTACGGCACCCCCAGGGTAGGGGTAAATTTTAAATGGGGGGGGTAATCGCCCCATTACCCCCCCCCCCTTGGACGCCTATGGCCTTTTTCTTTTTCACCACTTAATGGCTTCACAACCCCATAGTGAATAATTGTGCATGCTACTCTTCAAGAAACTTGGCTTTAAATTTACATAAACAAAACATTTTCTAAACTAAAAACAAGCTTTATTAGGTATACTGTTTTACATTCACAGGCCTCTATCCTTGTAATATCTATTGGTTGAATAAAGTTGAATTCTCAGAGTCCAGGGGTGTTGTAATATGTAAATTATTATATAAAAGTAATAGAATCTGTGTCTGTATGTCTGTCTTTATCTACCGAAGGATACTGCTTTCCACTGAATTGATATTGTTCTCCTTAACAGTGAAGTTTCCATTAGGTCCTGGGAAGGTTGAAAATGGGTGGGTCGACTTCTCCACCTCTCCTCCCACCCCCTACCCTAAAGTGCTCCTAAAGGCCTATATTGCGTAGTCACTGATGAGAGAAAAGATGATATACTAATCACCCCCCCCCCCCATCTTACCTCTCCTACAATGTATTAATAATATTTGGAGGAAGATTAAGGTATTGGATTATTTATTTTACCTATCATTTTATCCCTGCTTATATAGAAGCACACAAACTTAAACCAGCAAAGCTCTATTTTCAGTTTATATTCTATTTTTCTGTATTTAAGACTGCTGAAATTCATTCTCTTTTTGGAAAAAGTAAAATATATTTATAAAGCTACTTCAAAGTTAGTCATTGTTACAGGTAAAAATGCCATCAATAAAGATCAAGGACTAAGGAAGGGAGGGGATATTTAAATTATACTGCAGCCAAAAGTTTGTTAACACAATCATTGTCCAGGTAATTCATGATTAGCCTTTACAAATAAGCAGTGTCCAAACATTTTATATTTGGTATTTG
Organism: Acartia tonsa; assembly: GCF_053477335.1. Classification (NCBI taxonomy): domain Eukaryota; kingdom Metazoa; phylum Arthropoda; class Copepoda; order Calanoida; family Acartiidae; genus Acartia; species Acartia tonsa. Next base: position 43,285,644 of record NC_137272.1, read on the forward strand.
ATTATGGTTAAAAAATAAAGAAATAACTGTTAAAAGTTTTTGTGGTTTACTGTAATAGAAAAAATGAAAATAATGTTAATTTGTTTTAAGGAATATTCAAAATTCTGAAAACATAGGCGGTATTTTATATGGATTGGAGGGGTGGGGACAGGTAGAAAAGTTAAGTCATTTTCTAATTTAGTAACAATCCTCTGCAAGCCTAATGTATGTTATTTAGTAAACTCATACTTGATTAATGATATTGTTGTACTGTATGATCTAAATTGATTAGTGCTGCACTGCTTATGGCTTTGTTGTACTTGTTTTGGCTGTAACCTAATTTAGCCTTTTTATCTTATTTCATCATGTGAAAAATTTTAGCATGTTATTCTGCCTCTTATGCTATTTTCTCATTTGTGATATTTAAGTAGACAATTCAGCCTCTCATCCTATTTTCTCATGGGTAATATTTTAGTAGACAAATCTGCCTCATATCCTATTTTTTCATTTGTTATATTTTAGCAGACAATTTAGCCTCTTATGCTATTTTCTCATTTGTGATATTTAAGTAGACAATTCAGCCTCTTATCCTATTTTCTCATGGGTAATATTTTAGTAGACAAATCTGCCTCTTATGCTATTTTCTCATGGGTAATATTTTAGCAGACAATTCAGCCTCTTATGCTACTTTTTCATTTTGTAATATTTTAGCAGACAATTCAGCCTCTTATGCTATTTTTTCATTTGTAATATTTTAGCAGACAATTCAGCCTCTTATGCTATTTTATCATTTGTAATATTTTAGTAGACAATTCAGCATCTTATCCTATTTTCTCCTTTGTAATATTTTAGTAGACAATTCAACCTCTTATCCTATTTTCTCATGTGTAATATTTAGTAGACAAATAAGCCTTTTATCCTATTTTCTCATTTATATTATTTTAGCAGACAATTTAGCCTCTTATGTTATTTTATCATGTGTAATATTTTTCTACACAATTCAGCCTCTTACACTATTTTCTGATGTGAAATATTTAAGCAGGAATATTTTTATATAATTTTCCACAACAAGGAGTTTACAATATTGAAAAATCTTTTTCCATTTTTGTGGCAAATATAACGAGTTATACTAGAATTTTAAAAAAACATTCAATTCCTGATTTAGAGAGATGATTTGGCTTTAGGTTGACCATCTTACAGTTGTCTTTCTGTTATCTGTCTGTTTAACTATGTATTTGTTTTGTCAGTGTGGAAGTTGTGTATAACAACATTGGCGTGCATTGAGATTCATCATTGGCTTTTAGAGCCTTGAGGGAGGGAAGGCAGTTGTACTCTAAATATTGTTTTAGGCGTGTGTTGACAAGTTCACTTCTGCTCTACACTGTAACAATATTGTATTTTTCTCCTATTCTGTCTTTTTTCTTTTTATCTATTAATCTCTATTTTCTGTATTTTTGAATTACTTTTTGTTTGTCCAATTATCTGTCTACCATATATCCCCAAATCTGTCTATTTCCTGTCTTTTTATGTGTCTGTTTCATGTTAAATTAACCCCAAGAATAGGGTCAACTCACTGAACAAGTAAATGAGAAGTCTATAACTGTTTCCTCTTTAGTGTGGTGGGTTATATTCTAAAGTGTAAAAGACAGAGAAAAATTTCTTAACTTTAAAACATTATTTAGAGATTGGAAGGGAAATTTTCAAAATAATTTTCTGCTTGATTAGAAAAGATTTATATGAAAAAAAGGAATCTTTGAAAATAAGTACACCAGAGTTACAATCTTAGATTTTTTAAACATATTTTCAGAATTTTATACTTTTTAGGGAAGATTTTATTTGTCTACTTTAAAGACTTCTAGCCTCTGGGGCCTCGCCCTAACAGGTAATGCAAAGTTCTATATGATTAGAATAGGTCTTAAAGTGTTCACGAAGCTGGGAAAAAGTTGATATATGTCACTAATTAATGTTTTTTAAGAGTACTATTTTGAGAATTAAGTCTTAAATACTTCCCATTTAAAAATAAATCAAACTTTAAAAAAACGAATTTTTTCCCTTGAAAACAATGATGTATTTTGAGTTTTATAATACATATCTTAAAACCTATCAAAATCGACAAATAACAATCTTTTTGTTGAAGTTTACTTGCAAATTTAGAGTAGAATAAATTCTTTTGTTACATACATATTAAACTAACCAAAAAAGTTTGTAATATCTTTTTATGGGGAGATTAAACGATTTCTACCGATAATCGAAACGATATTACCAAATATGGGTATAAGGTCAGCTGATTTATAGTTGTCGATCTTGTGAACATAGCACCCTCATCCTATCTCAATATTTACTACTTGCTAAAAAAGCTTCATCATACTGCAGAGCTAAAAATACGATTAGGCCCCCACATAATTTTAAAGTTTTTACTATAGATAAAATCTATAAAAAATATTTAAAAGAAATTTAAAACATGAATTAATTAAAGGTATAAGCGTTTTCTGAGTAGAGCCAGGTTGTATAAAATACACACACACACACACACACACAAACATACATAGGACTCCACAGAACTTGATTGTTTAATACTTCAAAACATGGAATAAGATAAAGAGCAAACAAATTATATTCTTTTAATATTAATCTGTTATTTATGGATGTACATTAATTAAAGCAAGGTTTTAATCTTAATCCTAAACACAATGTAAAGATGGTTCCTGAGGTAATAAATCAGTCAGCAATAAACCTATACAAAAAAAATGAAATAAAATAACATGTTTTTTCAGTTATGGGAATAAAATTATTTACTTTTTATAGCTATTGAAATTTTCCCGTACTGGTCCAAACTTACAACTTAAAATACACTGAAGGGACTGCGACTTTTACAATATTCAGTAATGTTTGGTTTCTATACTTCAACTTAACAAAATTCGTTGGTACCAAACGAAAGATAAGGAGGGGGGACGGAGAATGGAAGGGGAAAACACGAGAATGGAAATGTAAGTGAGTGAGTGTGTTTGTGTGTGTGTGTGTGTGAGTTAGGCAGGTATTTAGACAGGTATTTAATTAAATTCGACACATTACGAGGAATATTTTACATGATAAAATGCTTATTTTTATGTAAATACTATAGAAACGCGCTATATTTTATGCTATATTTTATGCAATTATTATTTGTTTATTCTATTTAAACATTTCAATTCTTAAATATCATTCTTTCTACAGATTTATACAATTTTTCTTTTGTCCCTATACCTGCATAAACAAAGCGGTATTTGGTTAATGATTTTATAAAATAAACTAAACTTTTTCATTACATTTTAGAGAAAGATAAATATTAATAGAGATATATTACAAAAATATTTTCTAAGTATCAATTTTTTTGTTTTTATCTGCAAGCGAAGAAATAGCTTATTTTCTCTTAGTTTAATTCTTGCTCAGATTTTAACATTATTTTCATGTGAAAATACTCTCAGCATTTTAAACTGATTTTTTTCTAACTTAATTGAACTTTTAAGGCATAATTCTTTGAAAATTACTTAAAATATAAAAAAAGGTAAACGAAAATGCATTTTGAAAAATTAAATTTGTGATCACTTTAAATATATAGGTATATTTTTAAAAAATTCTTTGTAAAATTACTCTTTGGCAAACTTAAACCCAGGTTTATCACAGGACACATAATTGTTTTAAATTCGTAATTCCGTAGAAATTGGGGAAGGGGGGAATTTTTTCTTTTTTGAGGGGTTTGGGGTGTCTTCCCAACCCCCCCCCTCCAAGAAATTTTGCTTAAAACCACCGCAGAACCATCAGGTATATTCCCTGAAGAGTAAAGCCTAAACGTTTCAGTGGTTACCAAGATTTTAAGCTTCTGACAGACAGACGGACAGACATAATGTGTTATAAATGAGATCATTTGTATAATAAATGTATTGCAGTTCCTGCTTTTCAACTTTTGTTGTAGTATTTCCTATTGTTCCTGGTGCAACTTGTGTGTATGTCTATTTATTCTTTTGTAAAGTAAAGATGAAAAGGAATGTTTACAATTTGTAGATGAAGTTTGGCTTCAACATTCAAGAGAAGGAATTTTCAGGGTTAGGCAAGAGTGTGGCAACCACCTGTAAGCCTTGAATTTGATTTTCCATTTTGAATTTTAGTTTTAAAAAAAAAGATAAAATGCATTTTTTAAGGGGTGAGTTTTTTTGTGGTGATATTTCTGTGGAGGTACCCTGGCCTAAAATTATTTTTTAAATAAACTTTCCTGGACCTATTCGAAGCAACACTGTACAGGAGAACCATATCGATTATGCAGTTAACAAGATCTTTCAGTACACACAGACAGACTTTCTTTTACTTTCACATGAGAATTCTATATTGTTGGTGAAAACTTTAAAATTGTTTTTAAAATTAAGAAAAGTTTGGTTAATCTTTCAAAATTCCATCCAATTGTGCTTTAAGAAAAGAATTTGAAAATTTATTTAGGATAGCAACATTCAAAACTAGTGAAGCACTAAACACAGAACAATATAGAGAATAATATAAAGGGATCTTAAGAGATTATACAATTGATAAAAAGATTCATGCACATTCCAAACTATGAAAAATAAAATAAACCCTTCTGTAGATTAAAATTATTGATGGAAGAAGATTTTGAAACTTTGGGTACTAACCCTTGTAATTTATAGTCATTTTATATATTTATTATTAAGGTTCATATCAGCTACAGAGTTGGCAACCATATCTTTATTATCAAGGTTCATATCAGCTACAGAGTTGGCAACCATACCTTTATTATTTAGGTTCATATCAGCTACAAAGTTGGCAACCATATCTTTATTATTTAGGTTCATATCAGCTACAGAGTTGGAAACCATATATTTATTATTTAGGTTCATATCAGCTATAGAGTTGACAACCTTATCTTTATTATTAAGGTTTATATCAGCTATAGAGTTGGCAACCATATCTTTATTATTTGGGTTCATATCAGCTATAAAGTTAGCAACCATATCTTTATTATTTAGGTTCATATCAGCTACAGAGTTGGCAACCATATTCCTATTATTTAGGTTTATATCAGCTACAGAGTTATCAATCATTTCTTTATTATTTAGGTTCATATCAGCTACAGAGTTGGCAACTGTTATGTCAGAATTAGGAGAACACCTAACACAAGATGAGGTAAATTTCTTGTTTTTTCTATGGGTAAAATTATAGAAAATAAAAAGTTAATAGATTTACTTTCGCTTAATAAACTAAATGTAAAATAATTTCTCTCATATATTTGAACCAACCAATCAAAAATTAATAAAAGTACCCAAAGTTGACAAACTAATATAGGAGTGCAGCAATATTATTTATTTCCAATGTCACCTCCCTCCCTAGTTGAAACCCCAAATTGAATTTGACAAGTAAGATGTAAATGTAATTATTAATTCCTTTCGGTAATATCCTTCAAACCTATGGTGAACCACAAAGGCCCTCTTCACTTTATGTTATACTAGCGGATTCGACTCAAGCATCTAGGGGCTTTTCCCCAAGAGGTAAAATTATATCATTTATTAACTACCTAGCCGAAAAAAATGCGAAAGGGTCGCAAATTTTTGCGAATTAATGGAGAATTTGCAAAATTTTTAAAATTTTAAACACAGGACCGGTAGGTATATTCCCTGAAGAGTAGAATCCAATCAGTTCAGTGGTTACCGAGATCATAAGGGACGGACTGACAGACGGACAAACATCAAGCTACTTTGTAATATAGATTATCAAAAGAGTGTTTACAACCCCTGCAGGGGGCTCTAGCAATACAATGCCATATTCCTTTTTTACTTCTAATATAACCTAAAAGAAAAAAATTATGATACAAATGTAGTCCTTTTCCAATTTGAGGGAAACTGATATTAATTTAATTTTAGATTGATGAAATGATGAGATGGGCTGATAAGGTAAGATATAATACTTATAACAAGGATGACAATTAACATAAAGCAAAGCTCTTTATCTGAAGCCTAAGATTTCAATAACTACTGAAATGAATAAGTTCTCCCTCTTAAGAAAGTTGTAATAGGTCTCCGGATTTTATTCTTTAATGTATTGGGCTATTTTTCTGAACCCTTTTTTTCACTATGTATACTAAGCCCCTAAATAATAAGGGGCGCAGCCGCTAGTCAAATTTAATGTAACACAAATTCAGTGTCGGATGATCGTAACTAGGGTTAGGCCAAATACCGGATATTGAAACTATCCAGATACCGGATATCCGGCTGTTTTTAATGCCGGTTATCCGGTTATTCGGCAATTTGTTTACCAGATATACGGCCGATACCGGATATCCAGCATTAGAAATCAGCCGGATATCCGGTATCCGGCCCAACTCTAAATTTGTAACATTCTGTCGTCCTAGGATTCCCCATTTTAAACATCTATTTATTTCAGGATGGGGACGGAGTTGTGGGTATAGAAGAATTTTCCGCCCTCATGTCGGCAAAATCTAGAGAAATTAGAAAGAACGAATAAAATTGTACAAAAAAACATGTTGTTTCCCAGGCAAGGAGAGGACAATGGGGGTTAAATTGATTTTCCTCACTCCACCCCCCCCCCCCCCCTATATATATCGGCTATTAAAAGCAGAACTTCTAGTAAATGAGACAGCGTAAAGTGGCACCTAAAAAATGACGTCATACGGTAAAATAACCAATGAGAGGCCAGAATAAATTTTACCATTGGTTAATTACAGTGTATACTGGTCTCTCATTGGTCAACTTTGTTGTATGACGTCTCCTATTAAATGAATAAGGAGAATATTGATTTATCAGCCATTGTCCTATTCCTACATATACCTGGTTGTGGTCAACTGAATTTGAGTTGCCGATTGTGTACATAGTTTTCACGGTGTTTCCTCATCATATCTCAATATTTACTACTAGCTAAAAAAGCTTTGAATTTCAAAAAAAATCTAAATTTTAAAGTTTGAAGCTTTTTTAGCTAGTAGTAAATATTGAGATATGATGAGAAAACACCGATTTAACTGTGGACACAATCGGCAACTCAAATTCAGCTGATCCTAGTTGTTCCTATGTTACTTCTGCATATCATTTTATCCCCATAGTTTTTAAAAGCGAAGCTTTTCTATAATAAGGTTGGGTCCGTCCGTTCTTCGGGAACGGTTAGCATTTTTAATTATTTTTGCATGTTAGAATTGTCTTATCGATTCCAAGCTTTGCATGGAGGTACTTAGATACTATTTAGAAAGAGTAGCATCTCTATAATCGTTACCTGTACGATAGAAACAAAATTGTTAGTAAATTTGGTCAAAAATTAATTGAATACAGGATAATTTTTTAAGACATACTGACACTTTTAGGACTTGATTATAGAGATACTTCGCCTACAACATTGTACTTTGTTGTCCCAGGAATCATTATTCCAAAAATCAGAATAAAATTGGATGATTTTATCACATAAAAATTTGTTGTTATAAAAGTAAAAATCAACATGTTTTAAATGGACGTACGGAGATTCTGGTAACGATTATAGAGTTGCTCCGCTTTCTAAATCATACCTAACTACTACAGGAATCATCATGCAAAGTTTTAAATCAAAAAACAATTCTAACATGCCTAAATTAACGAAAAAAGATATCCGTAACGGAAGTACGAATAGACCTACCCTAATTATAGAAAAGCTTCGCTTTTAAAAATATACTTTTTAAATGCGGAAATATTTGCACACTATTTTTATGCATATCCAATTTAAAACATTGATGTATTTTTTAGAAAATTAACTTTTTCACATTTAACATGCAAAAAAAGCATTATTTCTATTAGGAATAGGAAAAATTTTCTAGAAAAAAGGGAATTAATTTTAAATTTTCAAAACAGTGGAAAATTGTTATTCCTTTACGGCTTGAAACTGGTTTTGTTTTTAGTTAAAAATAATCATTAATTCTTAGCCGTAACAAAAAATTTTTTTTTCTATATGAAAAATGATTTAAAAATATTCATGCTAAAAATTTAGCAAAATCTCTAATATTAGTTTTGGATCTTCATCATTCACCCCCCCCCCCCCCCCACCCACATCTCATCCTATCACTTTAACCATAAACTTGCCCTGACAAAACTAAAAGCATTGTGTTGAATTACAATTTTATTGGTTGAAAGTTTACCTTAAAATCCTATTATATAAAGTAGTAAGGTTTTTTTAGCCTGTAGCTTAAGATTTCGATAAGCTTTAATGTGATTGATTTCTCCATACTATATGTGTAAGCTTCACATAGGTCCCTGGATAGTTTTAAGCTATTTATATTTCTGAAAAGTCTTGGGATAGTTTAAGACTAATTTCTTCTCCTAGATGTCGCTAGTTGTTTATAAACTACGAATGAACTTTTAGAGAGAGAAAAAATAGGTAGATTCTTACTTCGGGTTAGGTTAAGTAAATACTAGAAAAAATCCACGGATATAAAATCCCGTAGGGATATGGTACCGCAGGGTTATAGCCATCATCAGGAGTTTTAAATATAGATTTTGAACCATGTTGGTCCTAAATTGTGAAATTGCCCTTTGGTTTATGTGGGCCATTGCTGACAAAAAAATTGATATTTCGTAATTCTAATATTTTTATTATCTATGTTATGTGACCCTGGCTGACATATAATCGACATGACATCATTTCAATGCCATTTAAGTAGTTAATTGTTGGGTTGATAAAACTCTGTGGGAAGGTGTAACCATGCGAGGCTTTAGTACTACATTTGACCTAACCCTGCGTTATATTAACCTTTTTAATCTTCTATGAACTATTTATATAGCCTAACTTATAGAAACTTTGGTTTCTAGTAACTTAAAATTAAGTTAGGAGAGGGAGTAAGTGTTTCTATAGCTTGTTAACGATTTTTGTTGACGAAAATTGAATTTCCAAATTCCTTGAATAGTATTTGAATAATTAATTTTTCAAGTTGGCAAATCTCAGGGAAAAGGGATATAGGCCTGAAGAAAAACCAATTACACACCAACTTTTTACTCTAATATCATTAAATTCATTATGCTGTAGCATCTTTTTCGACAATAGCAAGGTAGATACAGAAAGTGTTATGTGTGACGTCATAAAAATCCGTTTAAAAAGGAAGGATGAGAGGAAAAGTTGGAAAGGAACCCTCTAAAAAAGAGATGAATTTAGATGTAATTATATGACGTCACACATTACACTTTCTTTATCTCCAATAGCATGCTGTAATTAGACAATAAAGAAAATTGAAGTGCTTCTTTTGTTTACTGAAAAAAATGTGACTTTAAAGATTTTTCTTCAATACCTTATCTCTTGAATGCATGGTAAATCTAAAATTAAATGTCATCTACCATTCTTGCATGGTGTTCTATCATGTCCGCGAGGGTGTTGGATTATAGTCCTTTTCCACTAAGTGCCTGACGGGGTGACGTCATAAAAATGAGGGAGATGAGAGGAGAAGTGGGAATGAAAACCCCTAAAAAAGCGATGGATACAAGGTTGATTTTTTAGACACTTTGTCCAGCTACCTGTCGAGCACTTTCCCCCCTCTCTCCTCCCATCCCCTCTTATAAATTGCAAATAAAGGCCGCGGTAATTTTTCCTTTTCCTTACTCCTGAGGGAGACCCTGACCCTGTGGGGCCTATGCTTGCGAGGATACCCCGAAGATTCAGCGTTATTGACAGATGGACAGACAGAAATTGTGAGTAAGTTAGCCGTTTATCCTAAATAGCAGCCGAGTTAATCAGGTTCCTAGCGATCTATGGACAGCTTCGAAACTTATAGTAAGATTTCAGCGATCGAGAATGTAAAAACACTACCAATTTTGCTTTATTGAAATATCATTTTGTAAAAATAAAATATTCATTTCTGCATTTATAATAGGAGCATGCAAGAGTAGAGGGTGGGGAGAGGGGGGGGGGGCATATACACTCCCCAGAGAAATAAAGTATGAAAGGCTGGCCTTTCCCTTTTTTACCCTTTAAGGCTTTCTCCTCACTTCTAATCTCTCTTCACGCGCCTAGTTCAATAAGAGTAAGAAAAATTGTATGTAAAATTGTCTTTAATTATTTATAGTTATCTATATATGATTCAATCTTTAATAAATCTTATCAAAATTGTTATATTTTAGTATCAGATACATTATTTTAACAAGTGTATGTATGTAAGTTTGACTGCCCATACATAGAAGTTTGTTAGACTTTTTTGTGTCTCTTTGTGCATTGCGTGTGCATGTTGGTCTGTCCAGCTTTTTTTGTCTTCCTGTGGAACCAATAAAAAATATTTGCCTTGCTCCCAAAGTGCCTAACAGGCCCTTATAAACCTTTACAGGGTTAGTGCACCACAGGAAAAGGCCCCGCAGGGTTAGAGCTCCCCGGAGAAGTTCATGTATACAAAAAAATTAACCCATTTCAACCCAATTTATTTTGAAAATAAGGGGGAATAAGTTTCGATGCTCACAAGGCATTTTGAGGGAAAGCACCTGGAAGTTATATCAATTTTCTGAGATTACGTCTAATGGTCAGACAAACCTAATTTGTAGAGAAGACGAGCAGAACTAAAAGTTTTAGAATCTTTGGGTATAGTCCCTTTCGTGGCAACGCCTCTTAAGGAGCGTTTCGTCGTATTTTCACAGTAGCTATTTACAGGTTATTTAAGTTAGGTTATAATAAGTTAGGTTTGATGATTACCTCGCAGGATTAGGCTATTGGCCCCACAGGTTTAGAACCCCCAACAGTGACTAAAAACAGGAGAAAAGCTACAGTGAAAATACGAAGAAAAGCCCCTGAAGAGGCGTTGTCACGAAAGGGACTATCCCCAAATCTTCTAATAAATGAAAAAAGTAAGTGTATAGTGTATAAAAGGAAAGAATGATTATCCAGCAAATATGCAAAAGAAAAAAGTTTTTTTTTATGATTGATTTTCCTCTCATGAATGATAAACAGGGTGTTTTTTTCATATTTCATAAGATTGAAATACTAAACCTTTTTCAGTGAGGTTAAAAAGTCACTTTAAAAATGAAATGAACTGCAACAATATCTAACGATCTCAGAAAATACTGGTTCAAATTGGTTATACTTTTATGAAAAGCTTTATAAAGGTCTTTCAGTGGTTTTAGGCTGTTTTCCTGGCAACCCACGTCTCTAGAGTCTAATGGCGAAGCTACTAGTCAATAATACAAAGTAAGACAATTACTGTCTGTCTGTCTGAAGCTTAAGATTTTAGTAACCGCTGAACCGACTGGGTTCTACTCTTCAGGGAATATACCTACAGACAAAGAAAAATAATTAATGAAACACCCTGTATATATTATAAATTAACGGTTTTCAGACAAAGAAAATTATTAATGAAACACACTGTATAAATTATATATTAAGGGTATACACAGACAAAGAAAAATAATTAATGAAACACTCTGTATAAATTATATATTAAGGGTATACACAGACAAAGAAAAAAAATTCATGAAACACCCTGTATATATCATAAATTTTGGGCATACTATACACATAAAGAAAAATAATTAATGAAACACCCTGTATATATTATAAATTAAGGGTATACACAAATAAAGAAAAAAAATAATGAAACACCCTGTATATATTATATATAATATATATGAAGGGTATACACAGATAAGGAAAAATAATTAATGAAACACCCTGTATATATTATATATGAAGGGTATACAAGACAAAGAAAACTAATTAATGAAACACCCTGTATATATTATATATGAAGGGTATACAAGACAAAGAAAAATAATTAATGAAACACCCTGTATATATTATATATGAAGGGTATACAAGACAAAGAAAAATAATTAATGAAACACCCCGTGTATGTGAAGGGTATACAGAGATAAAGAAAAATAATAAATGAAACATCCTGTATATATTATAGATTAAGGGTATACACAAATAAAGAAAAAAATAATGAAACACCCTGTATATATTATATATGAAGGGTATAAACAGACAAAGAAAAATAATTAATGAAAAACCCTGAATATATTATATATAGAGGATATAAAACACAAATAAAAAAAAAATAAAACACCCTGTTTATATTATATATGAAAGTGTATGCACAGATAAATAAAAATAATTAATGAAACACCCTGTATATATTGATTTGAGGGTATCTATAATACTAACAGAGTAGCTTCTTATAGGTCCCGGGAAGGTTTATAACTATTTTGGGAAGGTTACCACCACCCTCACCAGAGAAATCGATAAAATAAAAAATAAATATAAAAACGCCGCCCTGCGGACATTTTTAAAATTAGCTAAAAACATAACTAACTAATTTATCGGTGAAAATATTTTTTGGTAATTAGCGAATTTTAAAATAGATTGAAAAGAAACAATTTTACGTGTCCGTATAGGCCTCTAGGGGCGTTACCGCTAGTAATATAAAAAGAAAAGTACTTAGTGAATATAATTGAAGAGAGATTATCCTTACTCAATAAAATTAATCTTGATTGCCATTGTTTTCAGATTTATACAGAAAATAAGTGTATATAATATATTACTTGTGAAACATTCATAGAAAGAATTAGTGTATTTCTAAATTTTGGGTATAGTCCCTTTCATGGCAACGCCTCTTGAGGGGCGTTTCGTCGTATTTTTACAGTAGCTTTTCCCTATTTGTAGCTCCTGCGGGGGCCTTTAATCCTGCGGGACAATTAACCAACCCAACTTAACCTAACCTAACCTAAAGAACCTAACAAAAGCTATTTGAAAATACGACGAAACGCCCCTCAGGAGGCGTTGTCTTGAAAGGGACTATACCCAAAGTTTTATATGGTTTTCCTTTTCAATGAATCTTTTATTGGTTCAGGAAAAGTTTATAACTATTTTTGGGGGGAGTACACCCATCCTCTCATCGCCTCTACTATCCCCACCACCATCAAAAAAAGGGGAGGTCTTCTTCAGTAAAAAATACTAAAAAACTATTTATTTGTATTAAGAAATTATTTTCCAGTATTGATTCGCTGGTGGATTAGAACCGGTTCTCAGCCATACTGAAAAGTTATGTATATAGCATCGTATTATATCCATTTTTCTTTGAAAAGAAAAATGTAAAATCATAAGATTAAAACCAGTTTCGTAAGCCCGTGCCTTCGGCATCTCAGGACTAAAAAAAACTGGTTTTTATCTTATAATTGTTCATTTTTATCTCCGCGGAAAGCTGTTTATAATATGGTGCGATAAATAAATATTAAAGAATTAGATAACTTAAGCATTTAACTGTTACAATTTGTTATAATAATGTAGTAAAAAGAGTTGACATTTGATTAAAGCAAGACTTATGATAATAAAAACAGTAAATCTTAGTACGTTCACACAATTATTTATAATTTCTTTAAAAGTCGCAAAACCTTATCCCATTTAATTTGTGGCTGTTGTTATAAAGTTTACTAGACAAAACTTCCCAATAAATTTAAAATATTATTACGAATTATTCTGCAACCTAACACGAAAAAACATTCTAACAAGGATTTTTTTGTAGTGAAAAACCGGTTTATAACGGGTGAAAAATATAAAAAAATAGGTTTTAAGCTGGCCGAATTTTCCTCTAATGAGAACAATTGTCATTGTCTGTATTCCAGGGAAAATTTATGAAGAGAAATTTCTGTTCATTTGAGAAAAAGCGCAAAACGCGGCATTAATTAAAGTTATAAAGTAAGCTGCGCTCTTCCAACAAAAACAAAGGAGGAATTTTTTCCGCAGTTAGTCGACGTTTTTACGGGGTGTCAGTCAAGATATATGCACGAAAATGGGGTGGAAAATGCAGCATTACGTGTTGGCGGGCATGATGATCATTTTTGGCACTTTTAACACGCTGTCCGTGAAATGGGCGGATAAAATGGAGTCAAAAGCCAGCGATGGAACGATTCAACCCTTCAACCATCCTTTCCTTCAGGTTTGTATATACTTTATATCCTACTAGCGGCTTCGCCCCTAGCCTCTAGGGGCTTTGCCCCAAGAGGTGATAAAAAAAATTCGTAATAGGACCAATAAAATCTTTAGCAAAAAAAAAATGTTTTTTTTTTTTGGGGGGGGGGTTGGGGGTGTCCCACCCCCCAAGAAAATAGCCTAAAACCACCACAGGACCAGTAGGTATATACCCTGAAGAGTAGAATCCGATCGGTTCAGTGGTTACCGAGATCTTAAGGGACGGACAGACATCGTTCTACTGTGTATTATAGATTATATGATATTGTAGGCTTTTTAATTTGTCTAGCGAAGGATCTCACTAACCACTGAACCAATATGGTTAATTCTCCTTTACAGAGTGGAGGGTAATTTATGTCCTGGGATATATAGTTTTAGGCGGGGTGTTTCATTTTTATAAATAAGATTTGTTTTAGGCTATTTTTCTGACCTTCCATTTCTCTTTGAATATAGAGCCTTTAGATGCTAGGGGCGTAATCGCTAGTTTTTTTTAAGTAAAGAATTTCTTTTCTTGCAATAATGTATTTTATGCCTACGTACTAGTTTTGGTTTTACTTTTGAGAATTCATTTTTCGTTGTGTGAGATCTTTATATTATTATGTGGGAGGTGTTTGTACCCCTAATTCCTCAAAGATAATGAAAAAATACCCGGAACAATTCAAATGTAAATCAAGTCTTTCTCCGTTCTGATTAGTTGTTACAAAAAAGCACTGCTAAGCTAAGTATTTTTGGATACCGAAAATTAAACAATAGCCATTTTTGGTGCCATGTCGGACAGAAAAAGATCCCAGTAAATAAAAAATTATAATGTTTCTCTTTTTACAGGCATGTGGTATGTTTCTTGGAGAGATGTTGTGTATGATCGCCTTCTGGGTGTCCAAGTTTATGGCCAAGAGAAGACCTCAACAACCCTTCCCTCCTATTGGTAAATTATTATCGGTTCTTTTATCCGTTTGTATTTCTCTCGGCTTGTTATCTGGAGGGTGTTAAGTTATATTATCGCATAAATAACACTAATTTTAAAACAAAAAGAACTTGGTGCAAAGGTCGTATAATCGAAGAGTTAATTTGCTGTTGTCTAAAATTATCTCCGTTTTTATATTTGACATTTAATTTTGATATTAAAAATGTATGATTAAATTAAAGCTAAAAACACACACAAGACGAAAACAGGCTTTTCTGTAAAGCACAATCAAATTAATTGAGTCATTTTAGAGATGTTAATTTACACATTTTTATTACTTAAGGATTAAAAGGTACTAAATGTTATGCATTTAAGGAGTACAGACTTGCTTATGTACTCAAAAAGAAACGCTTTTTGATCTGTTTTGTTAAAATAAAATCAAGGAGAGTTCTATTCATAAGTAAGACTGCAATAATATTTCATCAATGATATTTAATTCACAATTAAGCCTTTTTGGCAAGTATTGTAACCAAATCATTAAATATAGGTACTATTTTCCTTTTATAACTCTTGTAATATTGAATAATAAAAACAATTTTTTTAGAGGCTTATAGTTATAACCTAAATAAATAGTAGCTTTTCTATTAACAGAAATAGACAGCTTACCGATTTTTGTTTACAAAATCTTCCTTTGATAAAGTATTTTTCTCGAAATGATATATTATTAACTTAATAGACGATTCTGCTGCCCCTCTAAAGTTCAACCCTTTCATCTTTCTTCCACCAGCCCTATGTGATATGACAGCCACCAGTATTCAGGTAATTTATTATTTATGCAATTTTATATTGGTACTGGAAGGTGGTTGTTGTAAAATCTCCCACTCCCTAAGATTTTTATTTTATATTTTTCGGATCTTTTTTGTTGAAATATGTTACGCTAATACAAAAGTCAATCATATTTACCCCCACTCTTTGAAAATACTTATGACATGTCTGTTCAGTCTTAAAAGCGATACTAGGGGTAGGGGGGATATAAACATTAAATATAGCCTCCAACTCGACTCTGATATGATAGACAGAAAACTTGGTGATTAAGTGGTGGCTTGTAGTTTAATTATTCCTGTAATTATTAAGTTTTATTATTTGTATGTTTAATTTTAGTATATTGGTTTAACTCTGACCTATGCCTCTTCATTCCAAATGTTCAGAGGAGCTGTAATCATCTTTACAGGTAAGAAATTATATTGCTGTTATTATTTTGTTTCAGTCTGTTCCCTTCTTTATATATTTATAACAAAATCGTATCATCACAATCATACATTATTACAATAGTACTAATGAATAATATTTCTGAGAGAAAAACACTATCTAATCTAATGTGAAAATATGTTAAAAGAGGACTATCCACGAACCAGAGCAAGTGATTCTAAGCATCTTCCAGCATTGACCCATAGTATTTATTGAATATACTAGGTTTATGTTTAATATTTGCTTTATCGACTAAAAAGTTAGGTTTCACCATGGTTTTTATGAAAAAAAAACTTTGAAATGTGAGGCAATTTTTAAAGCAATATCATTAAATGCTTTGTTGAGTTCAACGGACAGTTTGAACTCATCAAAACATTCGATGATATTGCACCAAACAATGCTTAACATTTCAAAGTTTTTTTCATATAAAACCATGGTGAAACCTAACTTTTTAGTCGATAAAGCAAATATTAAACATAAACCTAGTATATTTACTAAAAAAATACTATGGGTCAATGATGCAAGATGCTTAGAATCACTTGCTCTTGTTCGTGGATAGTCCTCTTTAAATAAATCTTTTAGGAATCTTTTCCCAAATATTTTTGGGTCGGAAGATGCAATGGTACAAATGGATGGGAATCTTCCTTGTTATTTCTGGATTAGTCACTGTTGGTGTTAATGATGTTATTAGCTCGGTAAGTATGTAGTTTTAATGATATACAGTAAATTATACCAGGGATCTAAGGGATAAGACAAAGGACTATAAAGGGGGGGGGGAAGTTCTGACACATTTGCGTAAACGGTGATTATTGGCTTTATCTTTGGACTGAGAGGATAGGTTATTAGGGATAAAATCATTCTTATATGATGAATTTCCCCCAGATTTAATATTTTTTGGATAGGCCTCCAGGTTCCGGAGCTCCAGGCCTCCAGGTGGTCTCTGGACAGGTAAAAAAATAAAAAAAATCTTATTTGAACAGTTAGAGGTAAGTTTATAAAACAACATAAGCTTCTTTTTATATATTATTTATATATTTGAAGAAAAAATTACAATCGGCCTCCAGTTTCAGGTGCTGTAGGCCTCCAGGTGGCCTCTGGACAGGTATAAAATCCAAATTTCTTATTTGAACAGTTAGAGGTAAGTTTATAAAATAACATAAGCTTCTTTAAATATATTATTCATATATTTGAAGAAAATATTACATTCGGCCTCCAGGTTCAGGTGCTGCAGGCCTCCATGTGGCCTCTGGACAGGTATAAAATCCAAATTTCTTATTTCAACAGTTAGAGGTAAGTTTATAAAACAACATAAGCTTCTTTTTATGTATTATTTATATATTTGAAGAAAAAATTAAAATCGGCCTCCAGGTTCAGGTGCTGCAGGCCTCCAGGTGGCCTCTGGACAGGTATAAAATCCAAATTTCTTATTTGAACAGTTAGAGGTAAGTTTATAAAACAACATAAGCTTCTTTATATATAATATTCATATATTTGAAGAAAAAATTACATTCGGCCTCCAGGTTCAGGTGCTGCAGGCCTCCAGGTGGCCTCTGGTCAGGTATAAAATCCAAATTTCTTATTTGAACAGTTAGAGGTAAGTTTATAAAACAACATAAGCTTCTTTTACTATATTACTTACATATTTAAAGAAAAAATTACAATCGGCCTCCAGGTTCAGGTGCTGCAGGCCTCCAGGTGGCCTCTGGACAGGTATAAAATCCAAATTTCTTATTTGAACAGTTAGAGGTAAGTTTATAAAACAACATAAGCTTCTTAATATATATTATTAATATATTTGAAGAAAAACTTACATTCGGCCTCCAGGTTCAGGTGCTGCAGGCCTCCATGTGGCCTCTGGACAGGTAAAAAATTAAAATTTCTTATTTAAACAGTTAGAGGTAAGTTTATAAAACAACATAAGCGTATTTTAATATATCATTTATATATTAGAAGAAAAAATTACAATCGGCCTCCAGGTTCAGTTGTTTCAGGCCTATAGGTGGCCTCTGGACAGGTATAAAATCCAAATTTCTTATTTGAACAGTTAGAGGTAAGTTTATAAAACAACATAATCTTCTTTTTATATATTATTTATATATTTGAAGCAAAAATTACAATCCGCCTCCAGGTTCAGGTGCTGCAGGCCTCCAGGTGGCCTCTGGACAGGTAAAAAATCAAAATTTATTATTTGAACAGTTAGAGGTAAGTTTATAAACAACATATTAATATATTTGAAGAAAAACTTACATTCGGCCTCCAGGTTCAGGTGCTGCAGGCCTCCAGGTGGCCTCTGGACAGGTAAAAAATTAAAATTTCTTATTTAAACAGTTAGAGGTAAGTTTATAAAACAACATAAGCGTATTTTAATATATCATTTATATATTAGAAGAAAAAATTACAATTGGCCTCCAGGTTCAGTTGTTTCAGGCCTATAGGTGGCCTCTGGACAGGTATAAAATCCAAATTTCTTATTTGAACAGTTAGAGGTAAGTTTATAAAACAACATAATCTTCTTTTTATTTATTATTTATATATTTGAAGCAAAAATTACAATCCGCCTCCAGGTTCAGGTGCTACAGGCCTCCAGGTGGCCTCTGGACAGGTAAAAAATCAAAATTTCTTATTTGAACAGTTAGAGGTAAGTTTATAAAACAACATAAGCTTCTTCTTATATATTAAAAACTACTTGCCTAGAAGGTGAATCTATTAACGATGTGTCCATTATTTCAGATCTTGTTAAATTGTCTAAACTGCCAGTAAATGTTTATATGAAAATTATGTAAAAAAAAATTTGCACCCCATCCTAGATTATCTGAAATTAAACATTTAGGTATTATCCTCTTAGGATTTATTTTTCTTCAATTAAAAATTTTGAGTACAATAGAACCTGGCCGCGGCTCTCGGCCTTCTGACCTGCCTAGCCATGGGTACTCAGCCCCCTAGCCTATAATCTAACCAAACCTAATTGTAAAAAAGTGCCGCTGCCAGGTTTTATAATTTAGTCGGGGGATAGCAAAATTTTCAAAACTGGAAAAAAAATTTTAAGAGGATAACGCCAACATATAATGTTATTAGGTCATACACATTGAGACTTCAAAGGTTTAAATTGTAGGAGTTAATGACATTATCTTTTTTTTATTTTTACCTGTTCAAAGCCCGAAGCTCCTGAGCCTGGAGGCCAATTGTAATTTAAAATTATACTTATTATAATATTATTTTGGAGGCCATTTGTAATATTGTCTTCAAATATATAAATAACATATAAGCTAATTTTTTTTATAAGTTTACCGCCATCTGTTGAAATAAGAAATATTGATATTTTACCTGTCCAGAGTACACCTGGAGGCCTGCACCACCTAAACCTGGAGGCTAATTGTAAATTATTCTTCAAATATCTTTAAAGCATCTAAAAATAAGCTCATATTGTTTTTTATGTAAACTTGACCTTTAACTGTTCAAATAAGATTTTTTTTGATTTTTTTAGCTGACCAGAGACCACTTGGAGGCCTGCAGCACCTGAACCTGGAGGCCGATTGTAATTTTTTCTTCTAATATATAAATAATATATTAAAAGAAGCTTATGTTGTTTTATAAACTTACCTCTAACTGTTTACATAAGAAATTTGGATTTTTTACCTGTCCAGAGGCCAACTGGAGGCCTGCAGCACCTGAACCTGGAGGCGGATTGAAAATTTTCCTCAAATGTGTAAATAATATATAAAAAGAAGCTTATGTTGTTTTATAAACTTACCTCTAACTGTTCAAATAAGAAATTTGGATTTTTTACCTGTCCAGAGGCCACCTGGAGGCCTGCAGCACCTGAACCTGGAGGCCGATTGTAATTTTTTCTTCAAATATGTAAATAATATAGTAAAAGAAGCTTATGTTGTTTTATAAACTTACCTCTAACTGTTCAAATAAGAAATTTGGATTTTATACCTGTCCAGAGGCCACCTGGAGGCCTGCAGCACCTGAACCTGGAGGCCGAATGTAATTTTTTCTTCAAATATATGAATAATATATATTAAGAAGCATATGTTGTTTTATAAACTTACCTCTAACTGTTCAAATAAGAAATTTGGATTTTATACCTGTCCAGAGGCCACCT
Organism: Acartia tonsa; assembly: GCF_053477335.1. Classification (NCBI taxonomy): domain Eukaryota; kingdom Metazoa; phylum Arthropoda; class Copepoda; order Calanoida; family Acartiidae; genus Acartia; species Acartia tonsa. Next base: position 43,305,833 of record NC_137272.1, read on the forward strand.
GGAGGCCTGCAGCACCTGAACCTGGAGGCCGATTGTAATTTTTTCTTCAAATATGTAAATAATATATTAAAAGAAGCTTATGTTGTATTATAAACTTACCTCTAACTGTTGAAATAAGAAATTTGGATTTTATACCTGTCCAGAGGCCACCTGGAGGCCTGCAGCACCTGAACCTGGAGGCCGAATGTAATTTTTTCTTCAAATATATGAATAATATATATAAAGAAGCTTTGTTGTTTTATAAACTTACCTCTAACTGTTCAAATAAGAAATTTGGATTTTATACCTGTCCAGAGGCCACCTGGAGGCCTGCAGCACCTGAACCTGGAGGCCGATTGTAATTTTTTCTTCAAATATGTAAATAATATAGTAAAAGAAGCTTATGTTGTTTTATAAACTTACCTCTAACTGTTCAAATAAGAAATTTGGATTTTATACCTGTCCAGAGGCCACCTGGAGGCCTGCAGCACCTGAACCTGGAGGCCGAATGTAATTTTTTCTTCAAATATATGAATAATATATATAAAGAAGCTTATGTTGTTTTATAAACTTACCTCTAACTGTTGAAATAAGAAATTTGGATTTTATACCTGTCCAGAGGCCACCTGGAGGCCTGCAGCACCTGAACTTGGAGGCCGATTGTAATTTTTTCATCAAATATATAAATAATATATAAAAAGAAGCTTATGTTGTTTTATAAACTTACCTCTAACTGTTCAAATAGGAATTTTTTTATTTTTTTACCTTTCCAGAGACACCTGGAGGCCTGGAGCTCCGGAACCTGGAGGCCTATCCAAAAAATCTTAAATCTGGGGGAAATTCATCATATAAGAATGATTTTATCCCTAATAACCTATCCTCTCAGTCCAAAGATAAAGCCAATAATCACCGTTTACGCAAATGTGTCAGAACTTCCCCCCCCCCCCTTGATGTACATCCACAATGATTTTTATTTAAATTACCCTTCTGCAAATTCAAATTATTTGTTGAAAAGTTTGGACACTACTAGTTCAGAACAAATCAATCAAAATTCAATAAAGTATCTAAAGTTTTTGAGCCAACTAATAAGATAATATTAAACGTGTTTATAAAACTTTGGTTACATTACATACATTTCAAAGTCCCCCACCTCCATGACTTATACAGCCTTGGGTAAGGTTTTTATTATTAATTTAGGGTGGAAGTAAGAATACTACGGAACCTACAGACAACCTGGAGGATGGCAGGTTCTGGACCCCACCAGAGAGTGTCCTGCGTATGTACGGAGCTGAGGGCAACGGAACAAAGTCTGATACTGATATTATTCTGGGGGATGCACTCATCTTTTGCTCTCAGGTACCTTTGGAAATAGGTCAATCCTTAATTAAAAGTAACAGGATGTTTGTCTGTAGCTCAAGATCTCGGTAACTGCTGGACCGACATAGTTCTTCTTTACAGGGAAGCTTCTTATTGGTCCAGGGAAAGTTATAACTATTTTGGGAAAGTATACCTCCACAACATCGAAAGAGAAATGCCCACTGAAAAAATACCCTCGCTCCTCCTCTCATTTTTTTTGGCTTTTTTTAAAGATTAAAATTGAAATTGGAAGGCCAACTATAACTTATGTATTTGTTTAGATCATTGTAGCGACTCAAATGGTATTGGAGGAGAAGTTCATCTCCAAATACAATGTTCCAGCTTTACAGGTAACCTTGCTCAAGGATTTTCTTATAAATTTTTTTGGAAGATTTTTTCACAGATTTCTTTTTTCATTGTTTTAATGAGAGGGTCATTTCAAATCTCACTATCTCAACTTATGAAAATTACTAATATTAGAAATGAATTAGAATACGTAGGAACTATTAATTATTGCTTTTTACAATTGGACATACATGTCCTTGTTCGTTCATATTATGCGTAATATGTGCTATTAATTGAATTATTCAACAAGCTGAATCATGAGGAGAAAATTAAACTTGTCTTTTTTCAAAACGTATTTTTTAGTCATCAACACAAAACTATTAAGCTTTAAATTATAAAATTTATTTTTTATATTTGAATACCTGTAGACTTTTTTTCTCCGAATTTTTTTTTCAGGCTGTCGGTTGGGAAGGAACCTTTGGATTCACCACCCTGGCAATTTTACTCATCCCCTTCTCCTTCATCTATGTTGGACCCAAGTTTGGCAATAACCCAAGGTAAAGATTTTCTCTAAGTCTAAGAGGTGATGGCATGGGTTTGAATCTCGGATAAATAAACAAGTTAAAAGTTTTATATCAAATGTTCGACATCAATAGTAACAGCAGGATTTATGTCTTAGCATAAAATAAACGCAATTTTCTAGCATGCATAGTTTTGACTTGAAAGGGTTGATCGTCTGCAATGGTTGAGATGTTAGTGCCTTGGGACCTACACATAGATCTAGCCCTAAGTTGTTATCAACTGTGCCCTGGGGTATTAATTAGGTATCATTTTAAATGAATCATACCCAAGTTCTATTTTTTGAAAGGGATAGTTGAATGAAGTGCATTTAAGAAAACTGATTTCTAGAAAAAGTTACAAGAATATTAAAACATATATATATTTTTTTATACAATAAATAGCAATCCATTAGGCACCAACAAAATAGTCATGCTGTTTTATGTTGCATAGGTATATCCCAAAAATATGATTTTTAAGTCTTGATATTTTAAAAATTACAACCTGGTAGAAAATAGAAGCACTTCTTAAAGTAAGATGTAATACTTCTTATTTTATAGGCATATGCTTGAGGATCCTTATGATGGAATCGTTCAACTATCCAACAACCCTTACCTGGCCCTGGCTTTCTGTGGTAGGTTTACATCTATAAAAAGGACACGATTGAAGTTGAGTGTTTAAGTTACCCTAGTAAGCTGAAAATTATAAAAAATATAAATTGCTGCATTTTAACAGTCAATTATGAGATACGAATACACATTGTAATTGAGCCTTCTTATAATGTTTTTTGTTTATAGGAAGTGAAATAGGAATAACTTTGTAGGATGTTTCAATATCAATGCACTTAACACTTGGTTTTACGGGATTCACACATTATTTTTCTCCTTTTTAGTTGTCATTTAATCTTAGTGTTCTGGTTTTTTTTCATAGGAGGGTAAATGTATGAAAACAGATATAGTTTTCCATATTTATTGCATTACATTGGTAGGTATTATTTCTTTTTGTTGCCCAATTTTGGAGTTCTCTAAAAATCTATTTTACATGAACTAAAGGCTTGGGAATGGGCATAGATAGATAAACTGAAAAGAAGGGTAAATAACAGGTGTGTAATGTTGCGAGAAATTAGCCTTTACATGTATTTATTTACCTACACCTTTTATATGGTATATGGGGGAAAGACGTCATTAATAAAAATAATGAAAAGAAATACCATTGTATATCTTAAATCTTATTTGCTTTTTATAAAGCTTTATTTAGATATTAATTTTAAATAAACTAAAATATATGGGCATAGATAGATAAACTGTAAAGTAGGGTTAATAACAGGTGTGTAATGTTGCGAGAAATTAGCCTTTACATGTATTTATTTACCTACACCTTTTAGATGTTTTATGGGACAACTGTTATAATTATAATCTGTTAAAATTACTAACATTGTATTCTAATAGCAAAGTATGAAGATTTATTTAGATATTAATTTTAAATAAACAAAATATATGGGCATATATAGATAAACTGTAAAGGAGGGTAAATAACAGGGTGTGTAATGTTGCGAGAAATTAGCCATTACATGTATTTATTTACCTATACCTTTTATATGGTTTGTGGGACAACTGTCATAATTCAAAATTGTTGAAAATGTATTTATTTACCTACAGCTTAGCCTTTTGTTGAATTTCTATATTCCTAGTCATATTTCACCCCATTCAACGTATAAGAAAATGTGAATTTGCCCAGATTAAAGGGTTCTTTTAAACTCTATTTTAAAAGAATTGTAGGACTGGGCATAGATGATAGTTATTAACTATAAAGTAGGGTAAATAATTAGCCACGTGTAATGTACGAGAAATAAGTCATTGCATATATGTATTTACCCACATCTTTTAGCGGATTTTCCGGTTTCCCTACAGTGCCTAGCTGAGCACAAACACTCCTCCCTCTTTTTTTTGGAAAATAAAATCCAAATAAGTTGGGGGGGGGGGGTTCTTTTAAGGCTGTGTTTTGGATTAACAACCATGTTTTCAATGCTCGAACTGCTTTTTGAGGGAAATCACCGATTTTTCAACATTTTTGGTAGATTTATTTACTTTCATTTTATTCTAGGTACAATCATATCCATAGCCTTCTTCAACTTTGCTGGAATCAGTGTAACCAAGGAGCTTTCTGCTACCACTAGGTAGGTTTTTAGCGAAGCTATTCTATAATGCAAAGTTTCTGTCAGTCTTTTTGTAATTTTCTTGTTTTATCAGTTCAGTTCTAAACTATAACTGACATTTTACTTCTACAGAAAAAGTTTTATTAGTCTGCTTTAGAGATTTATGGCTTTTGTACAGTATTTTGATTATAATTTTCTCAATTAATTATTTTTATGTATGTCCGTTAGCGATAGCTACGATACGTGACTGCAACTTTTATTACTATGGAAATGGTCTAAAATAAATTTTTTTAACAGGATGGTTTTGGACAGTATCAGGACAATTTCTATCTGGATGTTCTCAATTGCTGTTGGATGGCAGACATTCTCACCTCTGCAGCTGTTAGGTACAGATATCATTAAAAAAATACAGGGTTGTATATTCTTCACGGGATACCCTGCTAAAGAATAAGAAAAATTGAGAGCTCTGAAATCATTTTTTCCTCATCCTTCGGGGAAAAAACTGGTAAATATTTGGGAGGATTAAAAAATAAATAAAATAAGGAATACTGGAAACATTTTCCCCCTTTTCTGAGAAATAAACTGGGTGGGGGGGTTGGGGGGGATAATGAAATATTTTAAAGAATATTAAGAAATTTATCTCTGCTGGATTGGTACATAATAACTGAAGGCCTTATGAAGAGCAAATTTATTATAACAAAAGCCTTCTATTGTTTTGAAACCACGGCCTTTGTTAGAGAGTCTTAAATGATCAATGTTATTGTTCATTAAGGAGTTTTGTGGAATATGAATATTATGCATATTTTCAGGTTTTGCTATCCTGCTGAGTGGAATGTGCTTCTACAATGACATCCTTATTCTGCCTGGCATCAGGAAGATTGCAAGGTAAACTGCTTTTTATTTTAAGCAAAGCCACTCTATGATTCGCCCAGTCTGTATGTTTTCCTTCGCTATGAATAAACTGATGTTTTCGGCACTGATTGTAAATTGAAGGCTAAAATTAAACAAACGTTCATTAATGCAATTAAAATATTATGTGTCTTTCAGCATTTTTTTGGGCGACATTGAATTCCAATAGGCCCAATGTGATAATCTGCTGCTATTTATGATAAACTGTTCAATTTTTTTTGTTAATATTCAGTCTTTTATTAAGTTTAAAAGATAGAAAGAAGGCTTTATCTTTTAAATATTTGTAGCAAATTTTATTGACGCGCCCGACCTTATCAAAATTCTTTTGTTAAGAAAATGTGGTTACTGCATCCCTGACGTGCCGTACAACAACGTGGAGAACGAGGATGAGGAGGGGGAGAACGAGGAGAGCCACGGGGAGCCTGTCTTCAGTCCCCGCGCCTCTGTGGGAGGACCCCACCCTGGCGGGGCTGGATACCAATGATACAGGCATCATTTAATATTCCTAACCTTCTTCATAAATCATAAAAAAAACAGAAGATATACCTATAACATTTTTGCTAATAGAATTTTTAAAATTGTTAAACTGGGAGGGAGATGACATTGGACTGTAAATATCGGTCAAACAAAGTTCTGCCATTCCTTTAGTGACGTGTTTAAATTCTTGATTGGTTTGTACAAACTTGCAGAGTCAATCCTTTGCCATAATAATTGCAATCTACAGAAGGGGTAATTTAGTTTTTCACAATTGGAAAGTCTACATCAAATCATGATCCATTATCTCGTATTCATTCGAAACTTATTAATATCCGGTCTAGCATCGTATTATATCCAGTTTTCTACAAATATAAAAATGAACAATCATGAGATTAAAACCAGTTTTTTTAAGCCCTTGCCTTCGGCAGCTCGGAACTAAAAAGACTGATTCTAATCTTAAAATTGTACTTTTTTTATCCGCGTAAAGCTGTTCATAATACGTTGCGAGAAATAACTATTCTTATACTTTTTATCTCAGGATTAGTTAGTTAATAAGAGTTTACTTACCTAGAGCATATGTACCATGCCTTACCTACATTTATAATAAATCAGCCTTATTTATTTCTTCAACGAAATAGAGGAAAATTAATGAATTTTGTTATCCAGTGTGTTTCAGTTCCTGCAGCCCTGACTAGTAATGACAACTTCTGTCTCTAGGCAAGGGTTATTACTTTAGAAATAAACTAGTTCCTAGGCTCCTTGAAGCCTCCAGGGGCACTTGAGCGAATCAATGCTACTCTATAAGTCTAAAACGTTTTAAGGTCCAATGTTTAAGGAAAACAACAACAAAAAAATTAGTTTGAAGTTCATTTTCACCACATTCTATACATTGTTTTATCCGTCGGTAATTCAAAGAAGCACATCATACTTCTATGGTGGAAATTTATATTTAATTTACTTAGACGTTAAAGACGAAGAAAAATTATTAAAATGGAACTTAAAATAATAACCTACTATCCACCAAGAGGACGGGACACGAACCTGATACCTCACCCGGAGCAGGAGCAAAACACAGAATTTTACTCTCTTTTGTTTATGTAATTTAGTTCGTTTTTATCTTATGTATTCTTTTAGTAGAATTATTTTGTTAGTTTTGATGTCTCAAAAGTATCTTCATATAAATTACCTATTTATTTAGACATTTTTTGTGTAAGGGATAGTTGCATAAAGTGCATTTAACAAGTTTAATTGAAAGCATAAGTTACCAATATAATTGGCAATACAATAAATAGCAATCAATTTGGCACCACTAAAATAGTCAAGAGCCATTTATGTTGCATATAACCCAAAAACTATTTAAGTCTTGATTTTTTAAAAACTACCTTGTAGAAAATTCAAGTTTAAATGCACTTTGTGCAACTACCCCTTTAATCAAATACAATGTTAGAAATTAAAGTTAAAAAGTAATGTATTTAATATATATTTTTTCTCTATGCAATTATTCAAAAAATATATAAATAATGTAGATAGGAATATTATAATTCAATGTTAATAAAATAAGTTCACAAGACATGACACTGTGAACTGAAGTGCTTAATATACTGTAAAATGTGATTTTAAATGATTCATTCAGTAATTTTAGAAAGAAAAAAATTAGTTATTGCATTAATTTTATGTGATTTTAATTCAAAAGAGATAGCTCTATGGGGAGGATTTCAATTATTGTTCAAAACTACATAAGAAAAATTCAACCATGTATCTAAGGAAATTGCATTTTCAAGTAAATGAATTTATTAAACAATCTTCATAGAACTACTCTTTTGACTATTTTGATCTTAGATTTTAACTTTATCTCGATTAATCAAATGTATTTATTTTCTAATTACCGTAGGAGATTTCTAAAATTTTATCCCAAATTTTCTAAATTATTTTTGAAAGCATACAAAAATCTTTAATATAGCTCGAACTTTTTTTTGTAGATCTGAATTTAATAGAAATTTTAAGAAATATGTAATATGTATTAATAAAAATTTTAATTTTCGTAAACCTATTGTAAAGATATTATTCAATATTCATGTATAAATATTCCATATTCATTTAATAATAATATATCTTTTAGTAGTAATGATTGTATCTATTTTAAATGATAAAATATTAAATTATGATTAGAATCCTATATTTTAGACTAATAACGAATATAAAAATGTGCGGTCTGGGATGCACCAAGTTTTTTAATGTTGGTAAGTTTTCATTTGTTTTTTTAGTTGATATTATTTTTAATATTTACAGTCTCCCAAAATAGCTACAAACAATTACTGGTCATATAAGCAGCTTCACTGTTTAGGAGAACCATATCGATCATACGGTTATCGAGATAATTGAACTTTAGTATTCTCATCTTTATTTTTAATTTTAGTTAAAGAAATATTTTTTTGGGGGGGTTGGGGTGTGTGTAATTTTCTTTATTGGGGCGATTTCTCTTGGAATGGTGGTGGTACCCTCCCCCAAAATAGGTATAAAGCTTCCTATGACCTATAAAGGAGAACCATAACGGTTCAGCGGTTAGCGAGATTCTTTGGTACAGACAGACAAACATACTGTTACTTTATGATGTAAAATTAACCATCCCAGACCTATTTTACATATTCTAATTACATAAACTATGCCTTGGTTTGGTATTTGTAGGACTAGGTGTTCTGCATAAAAAAATCTCCTTCAATATTTAGGTATATTAGAATTCTTTTAGATTATTCTAACCAAAAGCTTTTTAAACGAATTACTATCGACTTAAACATATTACTAGTTTTAAGTGTACGTTTGCTAAAATGATATCCTGTCACAGGGGTGTATATTCTACATGGGATCCCCTGCTCAGGGGGGGGGGGGGGGGAATAAAAAATAAGTGGTTGGAGGAAAAAAATGTAAAAATTAAGAAAACTGAAAAAAAAATTCCTTTTCCCCTCCCCCCTCCTTGGTAAAAAAACTAAAAAAAAATGTGTGGTAGGAGGGATAAAATAAGAGTTCTTTAAATATTTTTCCATTTTCTACTTTGTGAGAAAAAACTAGGGGGGAAAAAATAAAAAAAATTGTAGTAGGGGAAAAAAAAAATCTTGTGCAGAATATACACCCCTGTCCTGTCATTAAATGGGATTTGTATGTTTTTACGCGATATTTTTTTCAATTAAAAAAACGTAAAATATTTGATGAAAACTAATACCTATTGTTTTTGTTTAGTTTTGTCTCTGACTGGTTTGGGAATATCAGCGTTTGCTTTGTGGGCTGAGATGAAGGTAATGGTTGCATATTCATGGATCTTAAGTTATCAGAAATTGAGGGTTGTATATTATATTGATTTTTCCATTAATACTTGTAAGAGGGGGGAGGGGATAAAGACCTTTTGCAGCAGGGGAAAAAGTTAATGTCTTGCAGAATTTACACGTCTGCAGAAACTTTATGAAACGAAAATGTATTTACTCTAAATTCATACGTTTAATATTGTGAATTTAAAGAAAAAGACGTGTTATCATGGACCAAAATTGTGAAAATGCTATTTTTCACTTTCACAACCCTGATGAGAATTGAATAATTTCTACAATCATGTTTTTTTGAGATCTCCCCTGCCTTTGATTAACCCAACCTAATTAAGAGTGAGGAGGATGGAGATTTTTCGCCACCCTGCGACTTGGGAGAAGATCTTTCTTGTTCGGTCATGTTTAATTCTCAATATGGAACCGGTTTAGGATTGGTAAGTTATTTGTCAATTATGTTGTAAATACCAGTTGCTTCACCCCTTGCTTCTACGGAAAAGCTTAAGTCAGTAAAAAAGCTTAAAACCACCCTAAGACAATTTTAAAGCTTTTCTTTAAAGAACAGCTATTAAGGACCAGTATTTTTAGAGAACTTTAACGTTAGACATAAAAACCTTACTATTTTATTTGAACAAAACATAAATATTTTACTTTTAAAACCTAAAATACTAAAAAAAACAAATACCTACATTAGTACATATAGATAGATCTCTTGATAACAAATAAGATTAGGATTGTTACACTTTAACTCTTGTAAATAGAAATATAGTTATTACTTTAGATAGTTGTAAGCCAACAAATAAGAAAACGCTACCATAAAACTTTTGCTACTTGTGTAATAAACAGCCAATTGCCAACCTCTTATCTGGGGTACTTTAGGGAAATCTTGATTGGTTGGTTCAAATTCCAGTGTACAAACTTTTCAACAATTAATTTTTATCTACACAAGTGGTTAAGTTTACATATTTGGGTAATGGTTATGTACACAGGGATCTAAACGGATAAGACAATGGCCGATAAGATGTTCAGTTCATCCTTAATGATGACACACACTTAAACAAATAAATCTAAAAATAAAAATTTAGCAAAAGTTTTCAAAGTTGTTAAGCTAACGAATAAAAAAACGTTATTATAAAATTTTGGGGACTAGTCTAATAATCAGCCTATTGTCCCCTCTCTCTCTCTCTCTCTGGTATGTACATCACTGACTTATTTTATATTTTAGGCTGGTAAATACCTTGGGCCCCGTCATCCTGCCAACCAACCCAACAATGTTTATTTTGCTATCTTCTACGCGCTCTACCTCTTCCTGTCCTTGTTCAATTATAAATTCATTGCCATTTTTCAGGTAAGATTTATTAGTTTCAACTTTTTATATCAGAGGAGAGGGATAAGACTACGAAATAGAAGAATAAGAACAAGTTTGATGGGGATTTTTTGGTGCAAAACTTAGTTTGGTTTCCCATGATTTGAAATTAATTTAAATAATTGTTGGTGGTTGGAAAGTGTTTTTCGTGTTTAGTGCTTTACTTGTGCAGAGTTAAGAGTCCCCTTGCAAGGTTTAGACCTATCCCCCCCCCCCCCCCTAATTATTTTCAGGTTATTTCAAAAGTAAGGTATGTGGGTGTTGTAGTTACTAGGCACTTTAAGTTAAGACGTCAATAATAACCATGAACTAAAGGTCTGATAAAGTTATGTTAGTTATGGAATTTTATTAGAACTTCCGCGATGTCAAGGTCAGATATTAATGCAAATTGAGTGGATATATTTCAAATGGAATCGTTATATCTAATCAAAAAATTTTTATTTTAGATCTTGTTGAGTTTGTGTGCAATTGGAGTGTCTGGATATCTTGGCTATATTCTTGGATTCATTCTTAAGAATGTCTGTGTGGTTACTGTAGCTACAGGTAATTGCAAACAGGGATCTTAAGGGATAAGATAATGAACGATAAATTGATGCACACCGTATTGATGTAAAGAAATCCCATTATGTAGGTAAAAATTAACAGTTGAAAAGTTTTGACACTTCTAGTTTGAATTAACCAACCAAAATTCAGCAAAATTTGCTTGAGTATTTGAGCCAACGAATAAAATAACGGTTTAATATGAAAGTTTAAGTACTAGTGTAATTTACAGCCCAATATCCCTCCTTTCTATACTTGAATCTATTCATGTTGTTTTAGGTGCTGTTAACTTGCTGCTGTTGTTCTTCACCCTGTGCAAGAGAAGTGCCCTGAAGCCCAAGCCCCTGCAGGAGGACAAATACGGCTACTACATCCCCACCACCAACTACCCCACCAACCAGAATAACAACTTCAAGAAGTTCATATAAACAAACTGTAGCGCGTCATCTCATGGCACAGAAAAATATAAAAAATCAACAAAAAATCTTACCAAATAAAAAATTCGCCAACAATTTAATTTGGAGGATTTTTAAACTTGAATTAAAAATTTAAATCGAGACCTTAAGCATTTAATTAAGAAATGTATTATTAAGAATCTTATATTTCTTTGAATCATATGTGATATTTGTTATGGTGAAATGTTACTACTTAAGTTTTAGTCATTTAGATACTTGTTTTGGAGTAAGTAAGGTTGACTTGATTAGTGTGAAGATACTAAAATTCTAATGAGGTATCTAGTACTCATAGAAACATCATAGAAAGGTCAGAATTCTAAAGCTTCCTATAACCATATAAAATCAATATCGAATATAAGACTTTTTTCCCTTCAAATTGTCATTTTTGGACTTTGCAAAGCTTTTGATGTTAATAAATGGGTCAAAATTATGGTGAAATATTAAAAAATTGCTTCCTAATACCCCTTTTTATTTAGGAAGTTCTATGTCATGAATTATTAGATTTCTATGTTGTTTAAATACTTTATTTGATTTAAAGAATCTGCACATTAATTCTGTCCTCCTTTATTGGATTATGGTAAAATATAGCAGCTAATCTATTTTTATATAAAACTTTTAAAGTCTTTAAGATTCAAGATTATCTTTAATAACTTCTTTCAAATTGATATCAAAATAATCAATTAAGAAAAAAAAGTTATTTTATTTAAATTCGAATAAGAAGAATAGTTTGGATTATCTGCTTTTAAACACTATAACCAATTCAAAATCCTCATACCTTTATATTTTATAGCTCTTTTATAGTTTTATATTTTATTTTTGTGTTAGTTTTATTTTTATACTCATATTTTTACACCAAAGTGTTTATACTTTACTGTCAAATTTATTATTACGCATAATAGTCTGAGAGAAAAAAAACACATATCAAATTGTGATATTGATATATTACTGTGATTAGATTGAATATATGTATTTTGTTACCTTTTGTTCTTGCCCATCCTTGTGTGTTTTTACTATGAGCTCAACAATGAAATATATTTTTATAATTTCAGAAAATAAATGCGCTCTAAATATGTTTTGTAATCTAGTAAGAACAGGTTTTGTCACGTGTCAAAATCAGCTGACACGTTTCCCGCCACGATTAGCAAACCGGTTTGCTAGCAGTAACTTTAACAATAAGGATAATATTGTTTCTGCTCCAATTGCAAAGGATAATGTTGATGAATCTGATACCTTTGGCACGATAGATAAACAGTACAATGAAAAGATAGCTAGTAATTTTGTCTTTGAAGAGGTGGGTTATTTACAGGGGTGTATATTCTGCACAAGATTTATTTTTTTTCCCCTGCTACAAAATTTTTTATTTTTTTTCCCCCCTAGATTTTTCTTAAAAAGTAGGGGGGGAAATAGAAAAATATTTAAAGAACTCTATATTTTATTTATTTTATCCCTCCTACCACACATTTTTTCAGTTTTTTTAACCAAGGAGGGTGGCGAAATGGAAAAAATGTTTTTAGTTTTCTTAATTTTTACATTTTTTTCCCCTCCAACCACTTATTTTTTATTTCCCCCCCCCCCCTGAGCCGGCGATCCCATGCAGAATATACACTCCTGGTTATTTATTAAAAAAAAACCAAGTTTTACAACATCCATAAGTAGCGAAGCTTATAAATCTAACAAGAAACGGAAATTTCAAAAGTTTGAAACTCTAATCTTAAATAGCTAAGGAGAATAATCACATTTCGTAATGTGATTATCAATTTTAAATATAGCACAATCACGTACTGATATATATCGAGTTATTTGCGCAATCTGAGTAATGCAGAAGACCGACGGAGCTAGAGTAGTTTATAACGTAGATTCTTTTATGCCAGCAAAAAAACAGTCTTCTCACTTTCACCATTAACATTCATGTTAATATACAGTCAAGTTGGTCGTCAGTAGCAAAGCTAATGTTTTGTTTCGGTCTGTATGTAAACAAAAAGATTAAATATTCCAGTATTCACAACCATATTGAAAAATCATGTATAGCATCTTTTTACAGACAAATTAAAAATCATAGAAATATAAGAGTTTTGTTAGCCAGTGCCTTCGGCCCTTCGGTGTTAACAAAATCTGTTTTTATCTTACAATTTTTTTATTTTGATATCCGAGGAAAGCTGTATATATTACTTGGCGTCAAATAACTATTTATTATTTACTTCCTACCCATCTAGGATGATAACGACAAACAAGACGAACACGAGCGCAAAGTAGCGGATATTTACCGGCCGGGCAAGGCGGATTTTCTGCGCAAGATTAATCAACTAGTTCATGATAAGAAAGATGTTAGAGCGGCTCTAGAGGTAAACATTATTATTAGTGCAGAAGCCAGTAAAAGTGGCTGACTCAGATTATGACGTCAAAAAAAATTAACCAATAAGAGGTCACTATAGATATTACCATTGCAATTGGTCAATTACAGTGTACACTGGCCTCTCATTGGTTATTTTTTTTTGACGTCATAATCTGAGTCAGCCACTTTTACTAACTTTAGTAGTGCAGCTACTCTATTATTATAAAATGTCATTGTCCATCCTTAGCAGGGAGAGAAGTGACATTGGACTGTGATTTACACTGGTACCCAAAGTTTTATAGCTAAGTATCTCATTAGTTGGCTGAATATTTTTGGGTACTTCAGTTTTCAACCGGTAATTTTAATCTACAGAGAGGGAGGGTATTGATATTTCTTTATTGGGGGGGGGGGAGGGGGGTTAATGCAACCATCTCGTAATCTCGTATAAATTGCACTTAGAATTCGAATTTCGATCTGAAATTTTGCATGAGTAATCCTTGGTAGGTCTATTTTCCCGGCCCTAAATCGAACAAAAAGTTTGAAAAAGGAACGGCTAACGGATCAGCCGTTTAGCCGTTTTTTTTGGCTATTTTTAAGGCAAATCTGTCATAAATTACGTAGGAATCAACTTTTTGAAACATATTTTTGCTTTAAATCATGTGAAATGATACAAAAAAAAAACATTTCTAGATTTCTAGTACCAGCAACTACCGTCTTGAACCGTTTGAAAACGTTTTGGAGCAGCAAAGAGTATTATGTGGAGATAGGTTTCGTGATGATTTAACTTGAAAATAGCCCAAAAAATGGCTAAACGGCTGAGCCGTCAGCCGTTACTTTTTCAACTTTTTGTTCGATGTAGGGAAAATATACCTACCAAGGATTACTCATGCAAAATTTAATATCGAAATTCGAATTCTAAGTGACATTTTATTATACATTGATTACAAGATGGACGATGGTTGCATTAAACCCACCCTCCTTATTGGGTATTATGTCTATTTATCATCCCATGTCTTATCCCTTAAGATCTCTGATCTCGAGTCCTTGAAGTATTGAAAACTCGTTGTTGCTGTGCTTCATATGGACATTACTTTCCTGCTTTTACCTAATCAAACATAGAAATAGAATTAGGTTTTGATTACTATTAGCGTTGGGCTGGATACCGGATATCCGGATGATTTATAATGTCGGATATCCGAAATCCGGCCGGATAACTGGCCAACGTTCGATATCCGGAAAATTATGGGATATCTGACCGGATAACCTAATATCCGGCACCAGAAATCAGCCAGATATCCGTTATCCGGCCGGATATAAAAATTGGCCGGATATCCGGCCCAACTCTAGTTTTAATATTATTAATATACATTCAAGGTTCTAGATGTAGAAATGCGAAATGAATATGTGCAACCAGAACAAGAGCATTACAGGCAACATAAAAATTCATCTAGAATATTTGTAGAGTAGCTGCTCTATATGTTTGTGGTAGCCTTATTATGCCGTGGAAATTATTAGTTACTTATTACGTAGATCAATGGTTTTCAGGGGTGTATATTCTGCACAAGATTAATTTTTTTCCCTGTTACAAAATTATTTCTAAAAAAATATTTAAAGTACACTAGGTACATATTTTTTCTTTTTCACCAAGGAGGGGGAAAAATGGGAAATTTTTTTTTCATTTCTTCTAGGTATTTTTGCAGAATATACAAACCAGATGGTTTTTTTTTCAGGGAGGAATGAGACTTTGGACGGAAAAATATACAAAACTTAATAAAATATTCTCTCATTTGTGGCTTTAAAAACTTTGGGTACTTTCATTAAATCTTGATTAGTTCAAACTAGCAGTTTCTAATTTTTACAACCGTCCTAAATCTTTAATCTACAGAAGGGATCGTCATGCAGGATTTACATCTATTTATCGTCCATTGCATTGTCTTATCCCTTTAAATCTCTCAAGGTATTGTATAGGGCTGCAATAAAACTATTGGAAAGAAAGGGATGATGGTTTGATCTTCACTTCTCTTATTCTAAATCTTTTGGAATTTATATGTTTAATTTACAGAATTCTAATCCATGCCTGTGCTTTGGTGGGATACACAAACAAAGCTTTCAAACTCCACAGAGAATTTAAAGCTAGAGGCCTGCCCTTTCACGTGGGCATCTACACTGACCTATTCTCGGCCTGCACCAGATCTCACAATCCTGTGTACGCGCGGGAAAAGGCCAAACAGCTGCTGAATGAAATCCGCGAAAAGCACATCAATCCAAACCGAGTTTTGTACAACAGTATGATTCAAGCGTTTGGGCGGTTGGGCGATCTGCCGACTGCCTTTAATTTAGTTGATGAAATGAAGCAATACAAGTTTATGCTGACAGATGAAGCGTATAATTTCCTACTACAAGGATGTTTGTCTGACAAAGAAAGCGGGTTCAGACATGCTCTCATTGTTTGGCGTAATATGAGAAGGAAAAAGGTGGTACCTACTCTATATTCCTATAATCTTATGCTTAGATGTACAAAAGAATGTGGTATGGGGGACCCGAATCTGATACAAGATATTTTACTTGAAGCTGTATCCAAACAAGAAAGAATATTTTTGGAGGCGCGTCTTAGCGGAGAGTTAATGAATCAGAAAGTGGAGGAAGAAAAATTATTGCTTGCAGCTAGTAGTGGCCAAGAAGGAAGCAAGGAAATTTCTACAAGTAAAAATTCAGGTACAGTAATCGATATATTAAGATATTTGGATGTTGCGCCAGATTTTCATGTACTCTAATAAAGAAGTTTTTCAGCTGCCTTAGAAACGATACCCTTCATCCAACCCCTTTACCACATCCCCTCCCCTTGTACTGCATACTTAAATAAATGAGTTCCATATTAGCAACCTAAATTGACGACAAATTTTCCCCTGTCAATATATCCACGAATTCTTTATCCATTACAGTGCAGTTTGTGATATTTCAGAGTGTTGTGTATGTATGGGGATGATTTACAACCAAAGGATTTTCCAATCCATATTAAAGCATTTCACATCTTTCATTTATTTTTGTTTGCAAATGGGATTGTTTTATGTACCTATTCGTTTTAATACCATCATTTGGTCCACTTAATTAATTTTTCTTGTTTAGGACCAAACTGGTGGGAAGTTGACATAAAGTCTTTGGAAAGGAGCCTAAAACCTGGAGGCTACTCCGCTCCATCAATTCTGGAGGCCAACCCAGACTTTGGCAACGTTCTGGAGCTAGGTTTGCAGGACACACCTGAGAGCAGGATGTCGCTGATAGGTAAATTAATCTTCTGTCTTCAACCAAGGGGACAATAGGCTGTCTTATTACTCTAGTCCTCAAAGTTTTATAAAAACGTTTTCTTACTCGTTGCATTAAAAACTTGGGGGACATTTATTGAATTTTGTTTGGTTGGTTCATTAAGTTGAGTCTCCAGTTCAAACGTTCGAACCACTTATTGTAATCTACAGAAGGGGTAATTTTTAGCTTCATTATTGGGGATATTCAATTCATAAATTTATCGGTCATTGTCTTATCCATTTATATCCCTGGTCCTTCTACCAATTATTTTGTTCCTATATAGTGACCGACTAATGTTTAATGGTTATCCTTTTGAAATTGCGTTAGGTTCACTTAATAATTAGAATTTACCTTGCAGTGCCCTCACCTTAGCTACCTCGTTTACCCAAAAGAACCTAACCTGATCTATAGTATAGGACAAGTACATCTCCAAGTAACCCCTCTCCTTCCATTTTTTTTAAATTGAGGGTGTGGGGCGCTCTGGTCTGGACTTGACACATTTAGGGAAACCGCCATCACTCTTATCTTTTCAGGTAAGCTTGACCAGATAGAGAGATGCATGGCAGCCGACAAAGTTCTACCAGATATGAAAACTTTGTCAATCTTATTGACCACAATTAATACTCCAGGCAATAATCCTCATTTTGTGTGAAGCACTACTCTAGGATTAAGATTCTTCTACAAAGGGAGATGTAGTTTTCGCAGAAATCCGTAAAAGTATGCGTTTTAAGACTTTAAAATAGGAATAGTATAACAGTTGCTCTAATTTATATGGTACAAACTTATTGTTTTCTAATAAAGTTGACCTTTTATTAGCTCTAGACACTTGTGACTTTTGGACTTTAATTGGTACTAAAAACATGTTTTTAGAAAGAAAAGTTTGTCTCTAATTATTCAAAACTGTCTAATTTGGCGAGAAAACGGCGGGAACGGCTTTTTTTCACATATCAACGTTAAAGCAACCGCATGTCAAATTTTAGAGTCCTACTCCTATTTTAAAGTCTTAAAAAACACACCTTGACAAATTCAACGAAAGCTACCACCATGCACCTTTATCAAGTCTTATTTACCTACCTAGCTAACTCATGGAGGTAGAGGACATTGTAATGTTAATTTCAATGGTGTGCAAAGTTTTATAACCGGGTCTATCATTTTTTTTAGCTTTAATACTTTGGGTTCTTTTATTTAAATCTTATTGGCTTTGGAGTGTTCAAACTTTTCAACTAACTGCTATCGCTTATGAAAATGAGAATTTATTTTCGAACAGAAATGGAATTGGAGATTTTTAAGAGTATTGATAACATGGGTTTGAAACCAGATACAGGATTTTTCAATCAGGAAAGAATTTTAATATGGATAAATAATGGACATAAAGGAGGTGGTGGGGGTAGTGTGTGGGGGGGGGGTGATAACTAAACGAAAAATGGGTAGGTAGGTGGTGCTAAAATTCTGTAAAGGTGTGAGTTTTATGTTAACTTTAATAAAATTGTCTTTAGTTCTTTTCAATAAGTAATGCACATATTTAGTTAATATTATCGTTCTACTACTGTTTTTAAGCCTTAAAACTCTCACCTTTACGGAATTTTGGAAACAACCTAACTCCCCCTTAATCAAACCTTTTATTTATTAGGTAAGCAAAGATGGAATTTTATTCATTTCATTGAAAATGGATTGAGAGGATGGATTTTTTTCGTTTTATTACTGAAACCTAAATATTTTTGTATTACTGAGGTGGATTCTTAAAAACTTTTTGGCTCACTAAAATCAGCGAAGCTCTCTAAAAAATTTTGTGATAAATCCTCTAAAATCGCATAAAAAAATCTACAAAAATTAAATAAAATCATTTAAGGGTTATTAACACAAGATTTTGTTTAATTTTTGTAGATTTTTTATTCGATTTTAGAGGATTTTTAACAAAAAAATTTAGCGAGCCACTGATTTTAGTGAGCCAGTGAACCAAACATTTTTAAGAATCAACCTCTGTTTTATTTTATATTAATAGTAATAGAACAATATTATATTTAAAGGAACTTAGATATTAATGGCAAGTCGAATATGGAGGTAAAATAGGTTTTCTTAAAGTGCCACATTTATGTCCAATTAAAATGACTTTATTCGCTAGGTGATAAAAAACCGCGCGTACAGAAAGGACCACAAACAGGGCATAGAAAGCCTGGAGGAAATGTTAAACTATGGAGTAGCTCCGGATATTATAACCTTTGGTTGTTTAGCCCTCTGCTGCCGAGACAGAAAAAGTTCACTAAAATTGTTAAAAGGGACATTTGTAGATATTTTAAAATAACGAATTATTTGAAATATTTAAATATATTTCTCGTATTCATTCGAATCCGGTGGATAGGAACCGGTTCTCATCCATACGAAAAAACTATGTCTAGCATCGTATTATATCCAGCTTTCTACGAATATAAAAATGTACAATCATAAGATTAAAACCAGTTTTTATAGCCCGTCAGAAATTCATCATCAAACAAGGAACATGCACAAAACTATGTTGCCCTCTAGCTCTAATAATAGCCAAGATTGAAGTGCGGCAAGGTGCCCGACCTTTAAGGGTTGAATAAATGTTAAAATGATTTACGGATTTTTTTCAAACTTTTGAATAATGATTGAATATTATTAGCTTTCTTAATCTATATCTGTAAATGTAAATGCTTTTATGGATGTATGGTGTCATCCTTGTCAAAATTAGATAAATTGAATAAAAATCTACGAATGTATGTTTAAAGATATGCACAGTATGGGAGCAAAGCCCAATGTACAAATCATGGATATCCTACTCAATCAAGCTTATGTCAGATATGCTGTGGCCGACATACGGCTTTTCCTTGAGATTTGTGAGAACGAAAGGATTCCAGTAAATAAACGGCTATTGGATAAATTAGAATCCTTTTATCAGAAGTATAGAGCTATGATTAAGAGAAAGGTAATGTTTTTGTCATTTATTAACTATAGACATATAAACACTTGTTCAGCACTTGCTTTTTAATATACAGGGGTGTTTATTCTGCTGCATGGTTTACCCTGCTAAATGGGGGGGGGGGGGGGGATAAAAATGTGTGGGAGATGGGAAAAAATGAAGAAATAAACAGTCCTAAAAACATTTTTCTATTTTTTTCTCTCTCCTTGGAGAAAAAAACTAGAAAAATATGTGGGAGGGGAGGGAGGGCAAACTGAAAACATATTTCCTTTTTCCCCTCCTTTGAGGGTAAAAAGGGGGGGGGGGGAATAAATCTTGTGCAGAATATACACCCCTACAAAAATATACAAAATCCATTATGAACTTTAACATATTTCAAGAGGTGGATGCAATTATTTATGAGGGATTGTCCCACTCTTGCTATAGAAAAAAGACTTTATGAATTACATAAAGCTTCCCTGTCAAGGAGAAGCGAATTTAGATTTATTTGTATTTTTGACTAACCAAATACTTTACATAAAGTAATTCTTTGTATATTTTAGGAAAGTGGGGGCAAAGTACCGCCCCAAGTATTTTACGAAATCACAAAAGAAAATATGAAAAATTGGCGAGAATTTACCAAATTTTACCCTTCGTGGCTGGAAAGGATTAAATTCGACCAAATCGAGGACCCAATGGCGCAATACAAGACGACCAAAGATGATCAGGATGAATTAAAAAGAAAACAAAAACGGGAAGCCTCTAAATTATAAGTTTTGTAATATTATGTTCTTTTTATGATAATTTTTATTTATGTATCGCCAAAATTAGGAACTGCTGCCGCCGCCGAATTAGAAAATTTTGAATAAGTTTATTGTAGTATTAAGTGCAAATGTAAGTGAATAAAAAAGTTTTCCCAGACGAATAAAAATTGGCAGGAGTGGTGGTTGAACTGCCGTTACTTTACAGTTCTACATTGTATTACATTAAATAAACTGTCTTGCCAAATTTTTGTTCTAGTGCAAATATAAGTAGGTAAAGAAAGTTTTCTCAGATGATTAAAAATTGGCAGCAGTGGTGGTTCCATTACTTCACAGTTCCACATTGTTTTATTAAATCAACTGCCCTCCCTTTGTGTCTTAGATTTGGTTACAAAAAATTTCTCCCTTCCCCTCTCTTCCTCATTACTTAATTTCATTTTTATTCTTGATTCAATGAAACAGAATTAGAATTACAACACACAAAGAAAAATTATTTTGCCTACAAATTAAATAATTTCTTTTAATATTAAAAATAAAGCATATTTTTGTTGCAGTTACTGGCGGTTAAATAATGTATATTGACATATTTTTTTCCCCAAGTGCTATTTCCCTGTGTTTGCACTTCTACCAAGTGGATTCATTCAGATTATAAAAATTTTCAGATTACTAAGATGGGGGCGCAGCATAAAAACAAATTGTTGGCGGGCAAAAGTCGGGAAGAACTTATGATGATGTGCATCGGCGATATCATACAGGTGCGTAGCGCAGCTACTCTGTAGCTGGGGTCTGTTTGAAAATTAGTTAATGTGTATTCATGTGATATCAAAGCTTGAGTATCGGTATGTGAAATTTACTTTTTTACATAAAATTACATTTTTTAAATGAGGAAGCAACAAGAACAAAAATATCATTTTCTGGATATATGTCTCTTAGACATCTGTTTTGAATTAAGTGCCTTTAGTTTTTTTTATTATACATGAAAATATTTCCTAAAAGGTGCATAATATTTTTGTTTTTAGGAATTGATAGAATCGCATGATGTTGGAAAAGATGTGAATTTAAACAAAGTTAAATCTAGATTAGCATCAAAATATGCCCTAGGTAATACAATTCACGGATTTTTCCAAAAAAAGTTTCGTAGATTATCATGATTGATTTAATATTTAGTTGGTAGTTTTCCTACAAGTGCCTTGCGGGGCACAGGAACTCTACCTTCCCCTTATTTATTTAATTAAAATGGGGTTTACTATAGGTCAGATTAGGTTAGGTTATATTGGGCACAGGGTAGCACCTCCCAACCTTCTTTTTTCTAAGTTTTTAGATAGATTACCCTATCTTCCTTTTATGTATGTAATTAAAATGGGGTTTACTATAGGTCAGTTTAGGTTAGGTTATATTGGGTACAGGGTAGAACCTCCCAACCTTCTTTTTTTCGAAAATCAGGAAGAGGCTTTCTTGCTTTGCTTGAGGGAACACACTATTATTTTTAACATTATAGAACTTTTTGTATCTAAACTAAACACTATTATTTAGTTTTAAAGAAATAAATAAACCATTGCATTTAAACTATTACACGTAAATATATAAACTTATAATTAATTCTAACATTGTTTTAGAATCTGCTCCACGTTTGGTGGATATAATTGCTGCAGTTCCTTCAGAATATAAAAAGGTACACAATTTTCTTAACACGTTATTCTCTTATTTGTTGGCTTAAAAACTTTGGATACTTTTAAGAATTATTAAATTGTTGGTTTAAATTTGAGGTATCCCAAGATTTTCAACCAATAATTTTTTTCTACAGAAAGGGTAGGTAATTTTGTATTTTCCAATGTCTTATCCGTTAATTCCTCTGTGAAATAATACTGTGATAACTAATTTGACGCTCTTCATGAACCTTACATTTAGATCCTTGTACCCAAGCTGCGGGCCAAACCTGTGAGAACAGCTTCTGGTATTGCGGTCGTTGCGGTCATGTGTAAACCACACAGGTATATTTAATATCTTACTTTTATACTACTAGCGGTTTCGCCCGTAGCCTCTAGGGACTTTGCCCCGAGAGATAATTTAAAAAGAATTTTTTTATATTTTTTTTTGATGCTGCTTGTTTTATGTGAAGTAGTTTCCCCAGA
Organism: Acartia tonsa; assembly: GCF_053477335.1. NCBI lineage: Eukaryota > Metazoa > Arthropoda > Copepoda > Calanoida > Acartiidae > Acartia > Acartia tonsa. The sequence goes on from NC_137272.1 coordinate 43,328,666, forward strand.
AATTTTTTTTTTTGGGGTGGGGGAATTTTCATTTTTTTGGGGGTTGGGTGTGTCCCACCTCCCAAGAAAATAGCTTAAAACCACCACAGGACCAATAGGTATAAATCCTGAAGAGTAGAATCCGATCGGTTCAGTGGTTGCTGAGATCTTAAGCTTCAGACGGACAGACATCAAGCTACTTTGTATTATACTATACAACCTTTATCATTTAGATCATAACAATAACACTTTTTTTAGTCTTAATCCAACCATTTAAAATATTGGACCCTTAATTTTGTTCCTAATTTATGGTGATTATTAACGTACGTAGTTGTCCTTGTTTTATTAGTAGCGCAATTAGGTTTAACTTCTTAGAGGCTATCAAAGGTAGAGGTTTGATTTTTCTTGTGTAGATTCCTTTAACTATAAGGCATATTTGACCATTTAATGACATTGGTAGCCAGACTGCTTCTTAACTGCTTAAAACAAATTTCATATTTTTGCATTTTTTTCGTTAATATAATATAGATGTCCACATATAAACTTTACAAGAAGTATTTGTATAAACTATTAATATTATTATTTAGATGTCCACAATCACATATAAACTTTACTGGAAATATTTGTGTATACTATTAATATTAATATTTAGATGTCCACATATAAACTTTACTGGAAATATTTGTGTATACTATAAATATTATTATTTAGATGTCCACATATAAACTTTACAAGAAATATTTGTATATACTATTAATATTATTATTTAGATGTCCACATATAAACTTTACTGGAAATATTTGTGTGTACTGTCCTGGAGGCCCGGATTCAGATTTTGAATATTCAACACAGGAAAATTGTTTATTGAAATACTCAAAGAAAATAACAAGGATTGAATCGTTTTTATGTTATCATAGGTTTTTTACTACTTACAAATAGCATAAAACCTTTACAAGACCGTTGAAAAAGCTTATAGATTAATTTAAAACCAATCGGTTTTGTTTTCAAAAGTTTTACTATAGGCATATGATATTAACAAAAACATACAGCAAACTATTTGATCAAAAGAAGTAGTTAATAAAAGATATTCTAAAGCAATAAACAAAATGATTGAACCGAAATAGTCTTACACCGGTTATGAGCCAACAAGTATGAGAGCAATCAGAGCAAGATATGATCCTTTTCTTCAAACTAAACACAGGTATTTTATATGTTTTTATTTTTGGATCAACTGCAGTTCAAGGTAAAATGTTCCGGGTAACGAAAATCTTCAAAAGTCTATGATCCTAGAAGGCTCCAATCCAAATTCAATAGTAGTCCCCACTCCCCAAAGTTGATAAGCCAATGTATAAGAAACGTTATTAGTGGTAGTCCTTCCTAATTTTTTTGGTTTCTTTATTGCATTAGAACGTGTGCATAACAGCGACATCGTCTTACTTTTTTATAATGGATAGACAAATTATCATAATTAGGGTTGAACAGTTGAAACAGCTGGGCCACAGCGTAGACAAGGTTGAATTCATTGTTATGGGCGGAACTTTTATGGCCCTACCTGAGGAGTATAGAGATTATTTTATCAGGTAAACATTTTTCTTGTGTTATAAAAAGCAGGTTTTTAATTCAGGGGTGTATATTCTGCATGTGATCCCCTGCTAAAGGGGAGGGGATAAAAAAATATGTGGAAGAGGGAGGGGGGGGGGGATTAAAAATAAGAAATACAGAAAACATTTTTTACCCTTTTTGGGGTAAAAACTGAAAAAAATATGTGGGAGGGGGAATAAAATAAAGATTACTGAAAATATTTTCCCCCCTTCTTTAGAGAAAATAAACTAAGGAGGGAGGGGAAAAATAAAATATTTTCAGCAGGGGGAAAAAGAATATACATACACCCCTGTAAACCATTTACTAGTTCGACTTGTGGTTGTTAATACCACAGAAAATTTATAATGGAAACAAATAGTCTTAGGCAGCCATTATGATTTAGAAGGATCAGAACATGGTATAATATTTGCCGAAATCGGGAAAACCAAAAGTTATCCTAAATTGCTCTTAGTCTAGCTATAAAGAAACGCCAATAGTTTTTTTTTTCTAATCTTTAGTGGATAGGTAAAAACCCTTTTACTAGGTATCACATTTAATTTCATAGTGTTATGTTTTTTTTTATAGAAATTTACATGATGCCTTATCCGGACATTGTAGCAATAACGTGGAAGAGGCGGTCAAATACAGCGAGAAAAGTTTAACAAAATGCATAGGTACGATGCTGTTGAATTTGATTGGCTGGTTATAGAGTTGCACTGAGAGTGTTTTTAAATTAAGCTCTCTGATAGCCTAAATGATAAGTTTTTAGGTAGGAAGGGGACATTGGACTGTTTAACACTACGACCTTGGGTACTTAATTATTAATATTCATTGGTTTGTTCCAAACTTTTTAACCTATATTTTCTTCTGCTTATAATGGTAATTTTGTTTATTATCATTAGTGGAGTTTGAAGAATCTAAGATAACATCTTTAGAGATGCTATGGTCAGACTTGTCACTTGAACCACAAATTTTTTAACTAGGATTACAACCTCCATAAAAGCGAAGCTTTTAAATGGAAGGACAAACGAACATTAACACTTGTAGAGTGTCAGAACTGAATAAATTTAATATTAAGTCTAGTCGAAATTGTAAGTAAATTTGTTGCAAAACTGATTAAATACACAATACTGTTTAAGGACATAAAAACGTTTGTAGGACTTGATTATAGAGATGCTTTGCTTATAACATTGAACCTTGTTGTAATAGGAATCAGTATTTTTAAAAAATCAGATGAATAGGATAATTTTACCATACAAAAAGTTATCAAAAAAGTAAAAAAATCTGCTTGTTTTAAATGGACGTACGGACTTTCTTGTAACGATTATAGAAACAGTAGACTATGACTTTATGAACGGCTTACTTTTAGTGAAGATACAGGGGTGTATATTCTGCACAAGATCTATTTTTTTTCCCCTACTACAAAATTTTTTATATTTTTTTCCCCCTTAGATTTTTCTTAAAAAGTAGGGGGGAAAATATTTAAAGAACTCTATATTTTATTTATTTTATTCCTCCTACCACACATTTTTTCAGTTTTCTTAATTTTTACATTTTTTTTCCCTCCAACCACTTATTTTTTATTTCTCCCCCCCCCCCCCTGAGCCGGGGATCCCATGCAGAATATACACCCCTGTGAAGATATTAAAAAATATTTAACTTTACATTTTTGCAGGTATAACCATTGAAACCCGTCCAGATTATTGTTTGAAGAGACATTTATCTGACATGTTGACTTATGGTTGTACAAGGTAAGTTTTGTTTTAGTTCATCAGAGGTGGATTATAGTTTTTAAAAACTTTTTGGCTCCTTGCCTCGCTAAAATTAGTGAGGATCGCTAAAAAAATGTGAAAAATCCTCCGAAATCGCATTATTGATTAAAATTCTAAAAAAAAGGGGGGGGGGGTAATGCAACCATCTCGTAATCAATGTATAAATGGCACTTAGAATTCGAATTTCGATCTAAAAATTTATTTACTTGAGTAATCCTTGGTAGGTCTATTTTCCCTAAATTGAACAAAAAGTTGGAAAAGTAACGGCTAACGGCTGGCGGCTGAGCCTTTTAGCCATTTTTTGGCTTTTTTCGAGGCAAAAAATGGTTGTTTCCAAACTAGTAGTTTCCAAACTTTTCTGTCTACAGAAGGGATAATTTGTTAATCATCATTGGGGGTTTATATCAATTCATCGTCCATTGTCTTATCCCTTCAGATCCATGATTTACCATGTTTCTTAGACTTGAAATTGGCGTACAATCTGTTTACGAAGACGTTGCCCGTGATACAAACCGTGGACACACTGTCAGAGCTGTTTGTGAATCATTTCATCAGTCAAAGGACGCGGGATTTAAGGTAGTTTTTTTTTGCTGCAATGTTGCCTTGAAATTCTGATATTTTTATGGGTCAAACATGCATTTATCATAATGAATTGGAAATAAAATACCTATTATGTCTCGAATGATTGTTTTATTGAAATGTCTCTTGAAACAACTATCTGTTACCTTAATATGGTTAAATGACTCATGACGGTTAATGGACCTGCCAAAAATTATCAAGGAAACTTTTTAAGGTTGTAACACATATGATGCCTGATCTTCCCAATGTTGGCTTGGAGAGGGACATTGAACAGTTCATTGAGTTCTTTGAGAATCCTGCATTCAGACCTGATGGATTAAAGTTATATCCAACCCTTGTTATTCGTGGAACAGGTAAATTAACAGATGGATGGATGGACATTTTTGGTGGAGCCGAAGCCGTATTTTTCGTTAAAAACGGCTCCGGCTCCAGATTAGCTAAAAATGATTTTTTAAAAGTAATATTATAATTTAGCAATGGTCTATTTCCATATAATAAACTGAAAAACTATTGTTACTTAACAAATAGACACACATCCTTCTACTTTTATATAGCTTTAATCAAATAAAAGCAAAATATTTTATGTTATTTATTTTATTTTATTAAATTCAATAATGAACAAAAATTGATATATTAATTATAAGGTAGGAGCCGGAGCCGCATCATAATTAAACGGCTCCGACACGCTGCTTCAAAGGTCTTGTAATACAACCAAATTTTCTAAATCTGAATCTAAAGAGGTACTCTGAACCAATCAATTTTTAGGTTTGTATGAGTTATGGAAAACTGGAAGGTATAAGAGCTATCCTGCAGCGACTCTGGTTGATCTTGTGGCCAGGATACTGGCCTTAGTTCCACCATGGACTAGAGTTTACAGGTAGAATGGATAGACAGACAGACAGGATGGTATAACAACTATCCTGCAGCGACTCTGGTTGATCTTGTGGCCAGGATACTGGCCTTAGTTCCACCATGGACTAGAGTTTACAGGTAGAATGGATAGACAGACAGACAGGATGGTATAACAACTATCCTGCAGCAACTCTGGTTTATCTTGTGCCAGGACACTTGCCTTAGTTCCACCATGGACTAGAGTTTACAGGTAGGATGCATTTTGTATAGAATGACAAAAAAACCAGTAAGGATGTAGTAGAATATACGTGGATAATGAGACAAAGGCTAAATTGTCATAAATTTAGCTTGCTGGCATGGAAATCATTTTTGAACAGTTCGATCATTCAGTTAGAGGGGAGAGGATAGATAAAGGGGGTGGGGGGAATATTTATTTGGCCCGCTAAGTGTTTCACTTTATTAGAGAACATGAAAATGTGGTGTAAGATCCAAGTAATAATATATCCATTCTAACAATATAGACAGATGAATGGAAAGAGTGATAAAGCTAAATTTATTTTGTTTATATTCCGATATCTATTGGGGCATGTTATTGATTTCATTACTTTGGCAGTCTTGCCGTTTCTTAACTAAGTTGATTTATATCGTATGATTCTTAGGTAAATATTTCTGCAAAACTACTAAAACTGATGTGTATTATTATTCTTGTTTAGGGTGCAAAGAGACATTCCGATGCCGTTGGTGACGTCCGGCGTGGATCATGGTAACTTGAGAGAATTGGCACTGGCAAGAATGAAAGATTTTGGCACAGAGTGCAGGGATGTTAGAACCAGGGAAGTTGGGATACAAGAAATTCATAACAAGGTAGGCTTTATTTCGCTTTTTGTGCATGTTTCTCAAAGGGGATTTAATCAGGGACAAGGGACCCTAATTGAAAATTCATTCCAATTCACTTCCCTTTATTTACATTCTAAAAACGGACAATTATTTTTGGGAATATAAGAATGCATAATAATGGACCCTGGGATTGAATATATTTGTCAGAATTGACCAAATGGATAACAAAAAGGAAATTGTGTAGTTTCTGTCTTTGTTTGTTAAAAATGTTTGAATGGAAAGCCTGGACGAGGACAATAGAACACAATATTTTCATAACTATCACCTTGTTAATTGGAATCACAAAAAAATTTTGTTTATCATAATTTGGGTTTTGCCAGGGGTTTGTATTTCTTGAAGGGTTTGCAGAGGGTGGGTAAGTCTTTCAAAACTTTTAGGGGGGCGTTGACACCCCCTTCGGCGCCCTTATGGATTAAACTATTGTTTTTAGGTGCGTCCCTACGAAATAGAACTGATCCGTCGTGAATACGTAGCCAATGGGGGCTGGGAAACTTTCCTCAGCTACGAAGACCCGGACCAAGACATCCTTGTGGGGCTTCTCAGGCTCAGGAAACTTTCGGATGAAGTTTTTAGGTAAACTTAACTAGAACTAGTGATGGCAATCTGTAGAATTTTTGGGCCGGATTCGGATTCCGGATTCTTAAAGAATCCGTCAAAAAAGTGGCGGATTCCTTGCGGATTCCGGATTCTAGCAATATTTTAAAAGGATTTTTAATTTTTTTTTTTCAATTAAGTGCTACATATGTCCTAAAAATCAATGTTCTTGGTATCCTCTATAATTCACTTCCGAGAATCGAATCAGATTTTAAAAGATATTATATATACCTAATGATGAAAATCTTTGCCTTCAAAGAGGAGGAGTTGAAAGAAAAAACTCAAGACGCTAACTTTAGCCTACCAAATAAGAATCCGGATCCGGATTCGGATTCCAAAATTGGCCAAAAATTGGGCGGATTCCGGATCCGGATTGCCAACCCTAACTAGAACACTCATGTTCACAAGCAATGGCAGGTTTATATTAAGTAAAAGACATCATAATATACTGTTATGACACAAAAAGATGTAATTAAACTAAAAGCCAATTTTACGGGAATAAAATATAGGGAGTAGTTTCAAAACTTAAAATGATTATCAAGTGAATTTGTAAATAAAAACAAGAATTTTTCTCGTATTCATTCGAAACCGATTAATATCCGGTGGATTAGAACCGGTTATCATCCATACTTAAAAAATATGTCTAGCATCGTATTATATATAATTTTCTACGAATATGAAAATGTACAATCACTATATTAAAACCAGTTTTTTTGGTCCGTGCCTTCGGCATCAGGGGGGTAAAAAGGCTGGTTTTTAATCTTATAATGGTAGGTACATTTTTTTATCCGTTAAAAGCTGTTTATAATACGATGCGAGAAATAACTATTTCTGCTTGAAAATGATAAGTTACAATATTTAGGCCTGAATTGAAAGGTGGAGTGTCAATGGTTAGAGAACTGCATGTTTATGGTAGTGTCGTTCCTGTGGCCGCCAGGTGAGCGATTATTTTAGGGCTGTTTGTGCTTATTATCATAGTACCCAAAGTTTTATAATAACGTGTTCTAATTTGTTGGCTTTACAACTTTGGAGAATTTAGATTGGTTGGATCATTAAGTTGAGTGTTCAAACGTTTCAACCAATGATTTTAATTTACTGAAGGGGTAATTATGTCTATCATCATTGGGGATGTACATTAATTTATCAGCCCATGTCATTTCTCTTTAGATCCCTGATTTATTTAAGCGTAGCGGTGCTTTTATTAAAGCACCCGGCCCTAGTGAGCAAGCAATCATACCCAATGGCCTTATTTTGAAATAAATAAAATATGAGGGGAAGGGTAGTTTTTCTCTTATGCCTAACCCTTGCGTGGTTGCCCTCCCTAACCCTGGAAGGCTACACCCATTACCCGATATAACCTAACCTAACTTGTCCTAAGTTAACAAACAAATCAACGAAAATCAACCCTTTTCTGTTATTTTCATGTTATTTCAAAACAGGGGGGGGGGGGGGGGGTTGAGATTTTTGCGTTTAAAGACGCTTTGAGTGGAAACTGGAAATTTTAATAATAATGTTTTCTTTGATTAAGGGACCCGAGTAAATTTCAACATCAAGGCTTTGGTACTTTACTAATGGAAGAAGCTGAGAGAATTGCTAGGAATATTTCATTTTCATATTATATTTCTTTCCAACAAATTTTCAACAGAAAAAGAATCAAAAGACTTGCTCAGATTATCTTGCTCTTAGCCTGAGAAATTTTCAATGTAAATCAAATGAGAACACTGGAATAGTTATTTATATATCATATTAGCTTTTTAGGATAGAAGGAAGCACATATAAGACAAAAACGTAATTCACCCGGTTATTATAATAAGATTGTTCTAAAAGTTGTAACATATTTAAGATATCTCCATAATTCATAAGTTTATACATACAATAGACAAATAAGAGAAATAAGCGCCATTATGATATGTAGGTTTTGTGTGCTTCTTATTTTCAGATAGGCTTTGTGAAGGTTTCGTGACTTAATTATATATTCTTCATTTATTGTTTGTTTGACTTTCTCGACGCCTTTGATATTCAGTTGGTGGTTCTTCTTGGTTATTCAAACCAAGAGATTATAGCGAAATTATTTTTAAAACTCACAAAAAAACAAAAAAAATGATGCATATTTAACCAGAGAGGAGCATGGATCTAACAAGATATCTGTTATATCCGGCGTCGGGACTAGAAACTACTACCGCAAACTGGGCTATGAATTGGACGGACCCTACATGTCCAAAACGCTATTGTGATAATTTTTTGTTTTCATATTTTAACGTTAATATACCTATGTAAGAAAACTATTTTTATTTTAGATTTCAAAACCTAAAAATATTTTTAAAATTCGTCCAAGTATATGTAAAATGTAACTTTTTTAAGGATGCTTGAATTGTTAATATAATTATAAAACTACTAAATACAGAGAGGGAGTGGACATCGAACTGTTTAGTGTTTATTACACTAGTCCCAAAAGTTTTATAATAATGTGTTTTTTTTTATAATTGGTTGGCTTAACTACTTTGGGGACTTTTATTGAATTTTGATTGGTGCATTCTATAAGTTGAGTGTCCAAATGTTTCAACCACTAATTCTAATGTACAATTACAAGGTGCAATTTTGTGTATCATTATTGGGGATGTTGTACATCAATATATCCCTTTAGATCCCTAAAAAAAAGAACTATATTTTTTACCTATCTACCTATATACCTACTGTTGAAAGTATTATAAAGTTATATTTTGATTATTTTTTTTGTTGCAGAAAAATGTCGAAGACACATTTAGACGTCGACATGGAGGCAGAATTAGAAGGGATAGATGATAGTGATGAAGATATGGACAAGGTAAATACATGTATGACCGCCCGTACATCTTTTCGGCTGGGTGCTTTAGCGAAAACTTTAAATGAAAGTGTCTCGGTTATGGACTTAAACCTAAAAAATTTACTGAACAAAAATGCTATTTGCTTTTATTCTTATTTTATTTTCCATATCAATGTCTTTTTTTGTATTTTATCTGCCATCTTAAGGGGTAATTTTGTTTATCATCATTGACTAAATGTTAATACAACTAATGTTTAGGAGGATATAGATGAAGATATTCTCGATGATGATGATGATGAATTTGATGCTGACACTCTTGCTAAGGTAAGGATTTTATTTGATTTGACTTATCAGATTGATGTTATTGACTATTTTGATTAGATTGATGGGATCATGGAAAGAAAACGTAGTAGCGGGTTTTGTCGTATTTTACAGTATTTTTTGATAAATAATTTTAGGTTTGGTAAATGTTAATGATTGCCCCCAAAGAAATAGGAGAAATCTACTGTGAAAATACGATAAAACCCACTACTTCGTTTTCTTTCCATGATCTGATTCTTAGAATTATTTTTTTTATTTGATTCGAGTATTATAAGTTATGAGTATGACTGTAACTGAGTTATGAGTATGATTTTTGATTGATGTTATTATTGATTGTGTCATTGATTCCATTGATATTATATATTTCATTTGTTGATTTGGTGCCGTGTATTTCATTGGTGTTTTTGTTGTCTTGGATGTTTATGATTTCTTTAATGCTTTTGATTTCATTGATTCAATCAATTTATATCTTATTATTACACCTAGATATTTCATTTAGATATCAAGTCTAGAAGAAGAGTTAACAAACAATCCATTCAATTATACAGCTTATACAGATCTGATCAGTATTCTGAGAAAGGAAAGTTTTACCATGTCTACTACTGATTTGTTATGCAAAATGGGCCCTAACCTGGATCAGGGGCTTTATTCGGCCAATTAATTCCATTTGAAATTGCCGAAAATTAAATATTTTGTTGGAAAAAAACTTGTTATTTTGGCGTAACTTAAAGGGAAGTGGGTAAGAAGGGGGAGAAAAAATGGAAGGGAGATGAGGGGAAATTTTCACTTAGAATTGTTTGTCAGAATCACATTCTCTTTTCCCTGACCTGGATGTTGTAATACCTTGAAGATCCATGTAAAAATGTCGATTACAGTTTTCATTATTGATTAGTTGTCTAATTTATAATTCTTAAAGCAGGACTTTATATACCTGTAAGAAATAGTAGTATCTGCAATTTGCCTGACTTAAATATCGACAATTTTTACACCTTTGGAATTTAAGTGAATTTTTTTCTTTAGTTTTTTTTTGAAAATTGCTTAGAATGTAGATACCTACCTAAAAAATTGTTAAAATTTAGAAAGCAAAATGTAAAAGCATTTTAAAAATAAATTAAGTTTCCTGTGCCGCTAAATAATTCACGGTTAAAACTTAAAAAACAACAGGGATCAGATTTTGACAAGCTGAGGTCGGTGAGAGAAAAGTTCCGGACAAATTATCCTTTGTCTGGAGACCTCTGGATACAGTGGACACAGGGATTTATCAATGCATTATATTTAATGTATGGTTATTGGAAAAGAAAGGAGATTGACTCTAGCTATTGACTCTAGGGGCATGGTGACGCTTCGGGTACAAGTTCTTCCCACGTCACCTTTGAACATACTCTGCATTTTAAATTGCAATGTAACGCACTCAATCGCCTAGGGTATCAACATTCAACACCCATTGCTTTGGATAAAATTGAATTTACATTATTATATCATCTATCCTATTATGTAAAGTAGTAAGATTTTTTTCTGTCTGTAGCGATCGCGGAACCAATGGTGTTTCTTTACAGTGAAGCTTCTTATAGGTCCAAGGATGGTTTTTAACTATTTTGGAGGAGGGTATCTTAACCATCCAAATGAAAAATATGACCCCCCCCCAAAAAAGATCATTTTTTTTTCTTAATAAAACTTGGATTGAATATGGAAGGGGGGGGGGGTCCAATTTTCTCCCTTCTACCTTAGAGGCTTTTAGGGGGGCACAACCGCTAGTATTATATAGATATCATTATCTGACTTAACAATGAAGACAATACACATTTAAATGAATTATTTATATTTAATGCATATATAAAATGAAACAGGATGAAATGAAAATTGCTGCTTCAGAAGAGGATAAGAAAATGATTGTCAATCTCTTTGAAGATGGAGTCAAGGTAAAAACAGGGGTGTATATTCTGCATGGGATTCCCTGATAATATGAGTTTCAAGTCTTGATTTTTTTAAAAACTACCTGTTAGAAAATTTAAATTCTTTCAAATATATGTCCTACTTATAGATTTAGTTCAAACTAATGAACAGAAAAAAATATGCAGTTTACTAAATGCAAGTTTAAATGAACTTCATGCAACTTTATGATTTTTACCTTTTCCACCAATTCAAGATTGGATCAAATGAATAGGTATATCGTCATTTATATGGCCCTATGAAATCCAAAACATAGGTTTCCAAATATTGTATGCATGTCTTTCTAAATAAAATTTTGCGTTTCTTGTCCATTTTCATCGAATCTTCAATTATTTTTGGCTTCAAGCGTTAGAAAATATTTTGTATATTGATAATTTGTCTTTAATCTAGGATTATATATCAGTTGAACTTTGGTTGGAGTATTGTAAATTCTTCCTGGGAGAAATCGGCACCCCAGAGGGAATAGACAAGGCCAGAGATGTCTTTGAAAGGTTTGTAATTTATTTTCAATAGCCTCACTTTGTCTGTCTGTCAGTCCGTAACGTAATGGGAAAAGTGTGATTTTTCGCGGGCGCTATTCTACCTATTTAAGATAGAAAGCTAAAAAGTAAAAACATAAATACATATTTTTTAAATAGGTTTCGTGATTTTATGTTCGATGCTGTCATCCTTTTAGGCCTGTAGAGTTTTTTTTTCTTTGATATTTATAGGGAAACAATACTTTTGTGAATATTCTGTACTTTTGACTTTATAATAGTGTTTGATAAGTTGACATTAGCAATTTACTCTTAATAAAACTCAGAGAGAAAGGGGACAATGAGCTGTTTATTACACTAGTACCCAAAGTTCACACAACATTTTCTTATTCGTTGACTTAACAACTTTGGGGACTCTAGTGAATTTTAATTGGTTGATTTATTATGTTGAGTGTTTAAACGTTTCAACCACTGATTTTAATCTTCAGAAAAGTTAATTGTGTATTATCATCGGGGATGTACATCTATTTATCGGCCATTGACTTAACCCTTTAGTTCCCTGATAAAACTACAAAATATTTTTTATACTTTAGTTTAATGAAAAGCACTTCTTAGGTCAGAAGTCTCCAATGTTTAAGAAATTATCATTTTATACCATGTAGTTCTCAAATATTGCAATAAAAACAATAATAATGTTATTGTTTAGGAGTTTGATAGCCTGTGGGTTGCATACTGGCAAAGGTTCACTACTATGGGATTCCTACAGAGAATTTGAAGTTGCTTTGCTTGCTACAAAAGGTACTTAAATTATAATATTTAATAGTTTACAGAAAAAAATTTTCATTATGAAATCATCAGATCCGCAAATTATTGCAACTCAACTGAACAAATTCTTATTACTCTTAGTTCTAACTGAATGCATCATCATCATCATTGCCTTTTAGTTCTCGGCAGAATGTAGGCCATGCACAATGGTTCTCCAATCTTCCTTTGTTTCGGCACGTTTTGAGGCATTGCTGAAAGATGGAATTTCCTTAGCTTTCAGTTCACTTAAGAGTTCCCTCCTCCAGGTTGTTTTTTGTCTACCTGGTTTCCTCTTTCCTATGTGGGGGTTCCAAGTCAAGGCTTGATTGGTTATATCATCATGCCCTTTCCTTAGAGTGTACCCCAACCATCTCCAATTTCTCTGTTTTATTGTCAGTTTAATGTCTGACATATCACTGCGCTCTAGAAGCTCAGCATTTGTGATCTTATTTGGCCAAAAGATCTTGTGGATTCTCCTGAGACATTTATTGACATATGTCTGTAGCTTGGAGACCACTGCTGTGTTTAGGAACCAAGTTTCAGCCCCATACAGCAAAACAGAGAGAACATTTGACCTGAACAGTCTTAACTTAGTCTTTATGGAGATGTTGTTGGAATTCCAAATTTGTTCAGGCTGGCAAAGGCTGTCCTAGATTTGTTAATTCTAGCTTTAACATCTGTTAAAGTGCCTCCAGCTTCATCAATTTTACTTCCAAGATACTCAAAACAATCTACATCCTCAAGAATTTGGTCTCCAATAGTAATTGGTTCTTGGGAATTTGTATTTAATCTGAGTATTTTGGTTTTAGGAACATTTATTTCTAGTCCAATTTTCTTGGAGGTTTCAGCTATCCTGTTAGTCCTTCTTTGCATTTGACTTCTATTGCTTGTTAACAAAGCGATATCATCAGCAAAGTCCAGATCTCCTAAAGATTTGGGATTGCCAAATAGCTCCCAGCGAATGCCATCATTACTTTCACAGTTCTTCATGATCCAGTCAATGGCAAGGAGGAAAAGGAAGGGAGAAAGAAGGCATCCTTGTCTGACGCCTGTTACAATCTCAAAAAAGGTTGATAGTTTACCTTTATACATTACATTTCCACCTCCTTTATGATAGATAGCTTTAATGATATTGATTATCTTTTCTGGAATGCCATAGTGTCGGCAGATTTTCCAGAGAGATCTTCTGTCTAAAGAATCAAATGCTTTTTTGTAGTCAATGAAGTTTACAAAAAGCTCAGAGTTCCATTCCTTGGAGTGCTCTATGATGATTCTTAGAGGTAGGAATGCCTCAGCAGACGTATCTAGGTCTGCTTTTATGACCTCAGCTGGGATGTTATCAGGTCCAGCGGCCTTGTTATTTTTAAAACTTTTAATGGCCTCCTTGATTTCCAATAGATTTGGCGCTCGACAGTCAATGTCAAGTGCATCTGAGGGTGGAATCTCAGTTTCTTCCTCTGGAACTGGAAGATTCAGCAGTTCAGTGAAGTGCTCTGCCCATCTATTTAGAACATCTTCATCAGTTTTAAGGAGTGAACCATCCTTGTCCCTGATGTGTGATCCTGATTTGTGTACTTTATCTGCAATGCTCTTAGTAATCTCATAGACATCTTTCATTCTATTTTAATTGGCAGCATTTTCTGCTTGCATAGCAAGGTTTTCCAAGTGTTCTTTTTTGTCAATTCTGACACTTCTTTGGATTTCCCTGCTAAGCATCTTATACAGGTCTTTATCTTCTGGAGAGTTTCTAGAGAGTGTCTTTTGTCTTACCTCTCTTCTTTGATCCATGAGATCAATGGATCTTTGAGTGATCCACGGCTTTTGGTTAGCCTTTGAAACCTAATTTTTCTTGGCTAGTATCATTATAAACTTTTTTGATACCTTGCCAAATATCTTCAACTCCATCATCCTCTTGAAGAGTCAACAACTCAAATCTGTTCTTTAGAGTGAGCTTGAACTCTTGTAGCTTTTCAGAGTTTTGAAGGGTTGTTAAATTATATTTTTTCCTGGGGTTAGGCTTTGTGTCCTGCTTTTTAAATCTAAGCCGAACTTTAGAAGATGGAAGATAATGGTCTGAATGAACATCAGGTCCTCTTTCAACCCTGACATCAAGGAGAGACCCTTTAGACTAGTTCTATTTCTATAAATCTTAAAAATTGTATAGCCTAAAACCATCCTGAGATGAGAGGAGTGGGCTTTCAGTGCTTGATTGTCACTTTGTGGGAAAGTAACGAAACATCTATATTTTTAGCTCCTGGTGAAGAGAAGGACAAACAAAAGAGCAGAATAATAAATCTAATGAAAAGACAATTAAGAGTTCCTTTACTGGATATGGATAATACACTTGAGGAATTTAAGGTTGGTGGTCTTTTTTTCTTTAATTATCACAATTTTTCATTGAGAGAGCGGACAGTTAAATGTTAATTACACTGTTACCCGGTCCTAGGACAAACGCAGTAGTTAACACTTTACCTAACCTAACCTATTTCGAACATTTTTTAGGTTTTTTAATCCTAATCCCTGGGGAGGGCTTTATTGTATATTCGTATCTTAACCTAACCTAATCTGTATAGAAATACTTAATTAAATTAATATTTTAACACTCCTGCGTTTGGGACTCTTGCGTTTGTCCTGGAACCTGTTACCCTACCTTTTATATTTATGTTACCCTTCGCAATGACTAAAAAACTCTGGTTACTTTTATTGAATTTTAATTTGTTGATTCAAAACTAACAGAGTCCAAACTTTTCAGCCACTAATTTTAATCTACAGAAGAGATAACCATAAAAAAAACAGTAAATTCCTAATTTTCTTTTAAAATGTCAGAATTGTATTAAATCCTTAAAGCCAAAAAAATGCTTCGGTTCTAATTTAGTAGCTGCAAACAGAATATTTATATTTTTAGGTGTTAATCGAAGGAGAGCCAGACCCGAATGTAATCCGAGACTTCCATAAGGCCAAGGAGAAGTTGGCTAAAATTGAACAGTTTGAAATCAGTGTCATGAATAACGTAAGTATCCAATTAAAAAGTTGCTTTGCTTATTAAAAGTAAAAATGGACAGTTTTATAAGCAGCATACAATTTTTACAATTGTTTAATAGTTAAAAGATATATTTTCAGTACCTAATGATATTTTACGTATTATGCTGTGTTTTTTAAAAAAGGATGACAACATCCATAAAAGCGAAGCTCTGAAACGTTAGGACAAATAAACATTAACACTTGCAGAGTGGCAGAAATGAATAATTAGAATATTTGTTTAAAAACTGCTTAAATACAAGATAATGTTTTAGGATTTTATACTTACATTTTTAGGTCTTGATTATATAGATGCTTCGCTTATAATATTGTACTTGGTTGTCCTAGGAATCATAATCCAAAAATGAGATCAATCGGATCATTATATTACATAAAAGTTAAAAGTCAACATGCTTAAAATGGACGTACGAACTTTCTGGTAACGACTATAGAATTGCTACGCTTTCTAAATCATACCCAACTACTACAGGAACCACCATGCAAAATTTGAAACCGATAGGACAATTCTAACATGCTTTAATTTTAGGAGGAAACTTTAGAGGCATACAAAGAATACATCAAGTTCGAGCTGAAATCTAAAGATCCTGCAAGAATACAGGTTTATTTTTAAATATTTTTTAAGTGTCCTATTACTTCCACATTTGCTTAAACTCAGGGATCTTAAGGGTTAAGACAATGGCTGCTAAACTGAAACATATCCCCAATGATTATAAACAAAATTGCCCCATTTCTAGATTAAAATTTTTTTATTGTAAAGATTGGACAATAAAGTTTGGTTTAAAAACTTTGGGTACAAGTTTAATCTACATTCTAATATGTCCCCTCCCTTACTGGCTGGTATTTGTTTAAAACAGCTTTAATAAAATTAAATACATTTTAGGAATAATAATTCTTAATACGAAAGTATTTCATTTTGATACTTATATATTTAATTAATGCTCGAATTACGGCATATTATTAAACTAATCTTACTGTAGATGTTGTATGAAAGAGCCATAACAGACAACTGTCTAAATACAGATCTATGGAGTGAGTACCTGTCCTACCTGGATACCAATATCAAAATTGATACAGGTAAATATTCTATACGAGTAAATTGTAGAGGAGATACTCATTTAATTAGGGAAATCTTGTGCTGGAATTTCAGAAGCCAAATTATTCGTAAAAAAGTACATTTCTTTTCTCTGAAGCAATAGACAGGCGGATAAATTAAGATGCTTCGCTTAAAGTTCAAAGAAATATCAAAAGTTTATCTCAGATAGCAGCCAAGAATATACAGTCCCTGTGATACAAAACTAATATCCGCCAAAGCATTAACGGCGGGCAAAATAAGTTATGGAGTTTACTTTTTGACAATTCCTTTAGTACAGCATAAGTTGTAACTGGTTTTATTTTATAAGAAATTAGCAGCTTCGCCCTTAGCCTCTAGAGGTATTGGAAAGTTACCCTCCTATATTGAAACGTTCGTTCATAACAAAAAAGAGGGGGGGGGGGGAAATGAGAGGAAGGGGATATTTTTCTTTTTTTGGGGTGGGGGGGGGAGGGTAGGGGCGTGTCTCACCCTCCAAGAAAATAGATTAAAACCACCACGGCCACAGGACCCGTATGTATATTCCCTCAAGAGTAGAATCCAATCGGTTCAGTGGTTACTGAGATATTAAGCTTCAGAAGTTCAGATAGACATACAGACAGACATCGTTCTACTTTGTATTATCTAGAATCAGATAATGGTTAAGCTTGTAACTTCTGAGCAACTACTGAACATTATTGTTCTTGTTTTAGTATGTTTGCCAGTATTCAGACGGGCAGTTAGAAACTGTCCCTGGAGCTCAAATATCTGGTCGGATTATTTGTTAAGTTTAGGTAAGTCTTTGAATTTTATTAACATCCACTGGATTAGAACCGGTCTGTGTCATACTAAAAAAATCATGTATAGTATAATAGAATTTCTTTCGAATAATAGAATAAAAATCATGAAATCAACGAATTTTGTCTGTTTTCAGGCCAACACACTCCATCTCTTAGAAGTAGCAACCATTTTTAAAGCCTTTATATATGACGTTTTTTTTGGAGGGTAAGAATCGAACCAGACAACTAGCGCACATAAATAGTTCTTTTCTTATGATTATAGCTTGCCCTGCTTATACCAATAACGAAATTAATTCGAAAAAAATCACGAAACCTATACGTTTTTTTCAGCTGACGTTGGGGGTCAACACATAGTAGAATTGACGACCTTTACATCTACCCCCCAAAATAATATTTTAGATTTATTTCGCTTGTTGGTTATACCTTATTCCTTGAACTTGCCTATCAATGAAATAATTCTTGTTTAAATTCAGAGAGGTATGAGAAAGATCATGCAGAAATTGTTAAAGTGTTTGAGGAAAGTTTGGCTGTTGGTTTTGGTGATCCTACTAGTTACCTGGAGGTAAAATATTCTCAATTGACATATTAACTTTAAAGGGACGTACAGACATTCTGGTAACGATTATAGAGTTGCAATGCTTTCTAAATCGTACCTAATTACTTCAGGAATCACCAACCATACAAGATTTGAAATCGATTTGACAATTCTCACTACATGTCTAAATTAATGAAAAAAGCTAACCGTTACGGACGGACGTACATTTATAGAAAAGCTTCGCCTTTAAAAATTAAAAGTGATTTTTGTCTCAATAATATCAAGTGTTTTGTTGAGTTCAAAGTGCATTTAAAAGTTCAAAAAACCTTGAATGCTATAAAGGCAGAAGTACATATATCACCCTAACTATTTCACAATTACAAATTATTATCCATTTTGACCTAGTTTCTTTCACATGTAAATATTTATTTCTTATGCTCTTCCACACTCTTATCATGTATATTGTTTAATCCTTGTTCAGGTTTGGTTGACCTACATCACTTATATGCGTCGAAGAACAGCATTTGACAAGGAGAAAGAAACTGAGACAATGGCTGACTTGAGAAAGGCGTTTGACACTGCTTGTCAGCATTTAGTGAGCGTCGCAGGTAAAAAGATTACAAAAAGGATGTGCGGCATAGCAAAATAATATCCTATTATATAAAGTAGTGAGGGATTTTTGCTTGAAGCTTAAGATCTCAATCTCTTCTGAACCGATTGGATTCTCTATTTTAGATAAGCTTCTCATAGGTTTCTTGATGGTTTTAGGCTAGATTATTTTCAAATGTAAGTCTTTGTATGGTTTTAATCTATTTTTATGGCCTCTCTCAGTCCATTAGTATATAGAGCCCCTAGATTCTAGGGACGCAGCCACTAGTAAATGATGTATAAAGGAAGACAGACATATAATTAATACTGTATAAAAATATGTTGCCCAGCCAAAACAATTAAAATAAAGTGACTAAAAAAAGCTTGGAGAATAATACATTTTGATTGATTTCTTTTATTGATGTATTTTTCATTTAAATTTGTGTTAGGTTCTGATCCTGAATGTTTGATGTTAAAATTCTACGCCAATATTGAAGCTGATCAATTCAGGAATGGATTATTGTTAAATGAAAGAAGATTTTAGAGTATAAATTTTTCATATTTTTAAGTAAAATGTTCTGAAGTTCTAAAAGTGGCTGTCGATTATTAACCCCATTTCCTTTATTTTTGAAATATATTGAAAATAAGGGGGGGGGGGATGTTCATGTGCCCATCCCCTGAAGTGGCCTTAACCCCAACTTAAACTAATATACAAACAAAAAGCTTCCTCCCCCCTTTCTTTATTTTCAATTTATTTATAATACAAGTGGAGGTGGGATCCTGTGCTCAACAAATCAGTTTAAGGGAAAATGCCGTTTTATTTGTCCAATAGGCTGATCAGGAAAAAGCTAACGAAAAAATTATCATCTATTACATTTTTAACTTAAATTTCAATTTTAAACTTATTCAATAATCCTGGGATTCAGAAATCTGGAGAATGCCAGAAAAATCTGGGCAGATGTTCTGCAGGTTCATCAATTCCAGGTATAGATACATAGACCATTGTTAACCATACTCAGAGTCAGGAATCTTAAAGGATAAGAAATGCAGGAGGATATATTGCAATGAAGATTAGAATTATTGGTTGCAGAGTTTTTACACTACTAGTTCGGAACTAACCAATCAAAAGTAATAAAAATTTTAAGCCGACCAGTGCCAGTGCAATTTATATCCCAATTTAACCTCCCTCCATGAGATCAATAGAAGATATTTAAGCACTATCCAATATCCAAGTACACTTTACAGTGTATAGTACGGCCATTAGTATTTTATAGCACTTTAAATTTTTTGCTTCTCATTCATAATACATTTTTCGAATTTAATGTTAATGCGTTCGTTATACTTGCACAGATTTATGTTCCCTTAAAAGCGCTGTCACACTATAGGTTTTAATGTACGCTTGTCCGACTGTCTAGATATTTAACTTATCTGCAAAGCATAATCTCTTTGATAAATCATAAAACTGTTTTTACTAGGCTGCAGTATGGATGGAAGCAATCGAGTTTGAAAAGATATTCGGGGACAAGAAACATCTGAGGAAAAAGTTGGAAAGAGCTCTGGAGAAAAGCCACGATAATCCGGAGGCCATAGCAAAGGCTTGGATTCAGTTTGAGAGGGAGGAGGGAAGCTTGGAATCTTATGATCATTGCAGGTATCAAATATTGTCTTTCTATATATAAAGACTAGCGGCTTCGCCCCTTAGAAGCACCTAGGGGCACTTAAGGTGAGAGGTCGAGTCCCAATTTTAATTTAAAGGGGTAGTTTCACGAAATGCATTTGAACTTATGTTAGTGAACTGCATATTTTTTCCTAGTTAATTGGTTAAACTACATTTATATGGCATATATTTGAAAGAATTTCAATTTTCTACCACGTAGTTTTTAAAATATCAAGACTTGAAAATCGTCTTTTTAAATTGCATATATCACAAAAAGACAAATTTTAAGTCTTGATATTTTTAAAACTACGTGGTAGAAAAATTAAATTCTTTCAAATATATGCCATATGAATATAGTTTAACCAATTAACTAGCAAAACATATGCGGTTCACTAAATTAAGTTCAAAAGCATTTCGTGAAACTACCTCTTTTAAAAAGTAAAGATAAAAAGTGTTTTTTGGGATGGTGGAGATACCCTCCCAGAAAATAGTTAAAAAACTACGCTGGACCTGTAAGAAGTTTCACTGTAAAGGAGAACCATATCGGTTTAGCTGTTAGCGAGATCCTTCGTACAGACAAAAAAGCTTATTACTTTATATAATAAGATATTGATATTTATCATTTTATATACAGAAGTTCCCAAAGTTTTGTAATACTTTATAAAACTTTGGATACTAGTGTAATTTACCGTCAAATGTTCACCTCATCTCCATGAATTAACATACCCTTCTAATTATATACAAATTTTTGGATATAGTCCCTTTCGTGGCAACGCCTCTTAAGAGGCGTTTCTTCCAATTTTCACAATTTCTTTTCTCCTATTTCTATCCCCTGAATAACCTAACCTAAAAAAAACTATCAAAAGCCATTGTGAAAATTCGAAGAAACACCCTTTAAAGAGACGTTGCCACGAAAGAGACTATACCCAAATTTTGTAGGAAAATGGTGAAAATAAAATTGGAGAAGATTGAGAGTGTGAGAGAAAAGGAGAGACTGGTGCTGGAGACCAACCAGGAAAAGGACAAAGCAAAGGTGGAGAAAAAGAAAGAAAAGGATAAACAACACAGGCGGGATAAGCGACACCAGGTATAGATATTAATGCATTTGAAGCGGAAATAGTTTGATTAAGGAATAAGGATAACTTGAGCTTTTAAGAGTCTAAGACGTGGTCATTTTTCTTTGTATTTAGGTATTACCCTTTCCATGCTTCCTGTTATGCTTTCTCTATTTGTATGGCCCTTTGGACCTCCAAAACAATGTTCTCTAAAAAGATTATCTTTTTTTTGCATCACAATTTTTCAATGGCGGCCATGTTAAGTAGCCTGCTACTCTGCTAAATCTCAACTTATTTTTGCGTAATTTTTCTATTTTTTGACGGATTTTCATTTCATTTACTTTTTTTCAAAAAAGACATAAGTTTTCATGAATATATACCTACTAATCTTGTTCTGTTTTAATTTTTAGGCATCCGAATCTAAGAAACAAGAGAAAGGAGAATTTGAGCCAAAGTTGGAACCAACTCCAGAATTTAAGGTTTGACCATTAATATTATCCTTATCTATAAAAGTAAGAGGATATTTGTCGGTGAATGCTTCCAATAGGTACTATAAGTTTCAAATATTTTGGTGGAGGGTACCCCGGCCCCCAAAAATAAGAAGAAAAACACCGTTTCAATAAGGTTTATTTTCCGGGAAGATTGAAACAGGAAGGGAGGTGACATTGGACTGGAAATTAAAATTAAACTTGTACTCAAAGTTTCTTATATCTCATTTGTTGGCTCCAAATTTCGGGCACTAATTGAATTTGATTGGTTGGTTTCCAACTAATAGTGTCTAAACTTTTAAACCAATGATTTAAAAGTATAAAAAGACGCTACCAAGACGCCTTTCTTTTTAACAACATTGCGGGTGCATATAAATTTTTCTTCCAATGTCTTGTCCCTAAAGATTCCTGGGTTGTATTTCATCTCTATAATACTTATTTTTCTCGCATCGTAATATAGACAGTTTTCCGCGGGAAAAATGTGCAATTATAAGATTAAAATTAGTTATTTTGGCCCCGAGATTTCGAAGGCATGAGCTAAAAAAATGTTGTAATCTTATGAGTGTACATTTTTATATTCTGGATATAATGCGATGCTAGACATAATTTTTTCGTATGGATGAGAACCGGTTCTAATCAACTGGATATTAATCGTTTTCGAATGAATATGAAAAAATACTTGCAGGTACCTGGCGTACCCAGCAGACACGGTAATGAAGAAAATCTGGATGTTGATGTCAAAGTGGAAATTGATCTCCAGGAACCTGAAACTGGCAAGAAAAGGTGATTTTATGTGATGATTTCCCATATTTTTTCTGTGTTCTTTTTTTCTGCCTATCTTTTTTTATGACCTGCGCTTAACATCTATTCTATCACTTTGTAGGTTTGTCTACCAATGTTTCTTACTTCTGAATGCTGTTATGCGCGTTATTGAAAGTAACCAAAGTTTCTGACTCAACAAATAAGATAACGTGGTTATACAACTATGGGTACCATATTGATTTACAGGCTGATGTCCCCTGCTCCCCTAGAAGTTATGGTATTTAATTGCTATCCATCATTTTAAGACGTGCCACTTTTGTAAAAGATTTTAAGATGTTAAGACTCTAGGGGGCTTGGTGTCGCTTAGGGTACTAGGTAACTAGACCTCTCTCCACGCACCTTGAAACATACTCCGCTTATGATTGCGGTGTAAAGCGTCCATTAGCCCATCAGACAACCAACTCTCTGAGATGCACGACCTTTGTCTGAGAAGTCCCAACTGTGCATGGTAACGAGTTGCGCCTGTTTTATGGCCAAGGCATTCCCCCCACTCTGACTATTTACATCGCGCATCTGACATAGTAGCAGTGGGAACCATTTTTAACGTCTTTAGTTATGACGCGGTGTCGGACCGAGATTCGAACCTATCACCTTCCCGACAACGAGCGGATGCGGGCCACGGTCGCGGGTAACCTTTTGTAAAAGATAGTTTAGGTTTTAAACTTTTGTTTTATTTAAGGATTGAGCCTCCGCCGGGCTACACCGGTCCTCGCCTTGACCAGCCACCCAAGAGACAGAAACTAGAGGAGGGAGATGACAGTGGGGAAGGAAAAAATCGTGCCACCGTGTTCCTCAGTAACCTTGACTTTGAAGTAGATGAGGATACAATTAACAATTTGATGGGTGAGTAAATCATTGAGAAGGGAAGGGGGAGTATAAATCACCATCTTTGACCATTTTACACATAAGTAAATGACACAAATGACTTTACACATAAGTAAATGACACAAATGACTTTCAAGAAAATTGCTTTTCTGTTGATTGTGTTAATTTAATGTAAAAATCAATCTGATTTTTAGAATGTATTGTACATTGTACAATGATGGTTCGAAATTTCTCCTTCCCCTCTAATTTGTAGTGGACGGAAAAGAATGTCGGTTAAAGTTAAACAATTTTGCCTTAAATAAAAAGTTTGTTGTATACATATTCCTAAAGAATAAAACACCATGAGAAATAATAGTCCATTTTCACTTATGTAAAATTAGAGGCAAAGTAGTTATTCTTTAAATGTCATATTCTTATTCCTTTATTTTCGTGTTGATATTTTATTATGTTAGTCTTTTGTATTTAAAAAAAAATAACTTTAGGATTAGTCTCACACTTATGATAGGGATAGATAGATATCAATTCAGTTTTAAAATGATATAGTATTAATGTAGTATAAGTGAAATATCAGACAACTACAGATTGAGTCAGTTACACAAAATGTAATAAAATTGTCAAAGTTCAAAGCTTTGTTCAAATTCTTACCAAAAGAACCAAAGATTCCAACACGCTGTTGTCTATCTAGGGCCTCTGCGTTAGGGCAAAATCACTTTTTTTTATGGGTTGATTACTTTATAAAAAAAAACTCAGCAAGGGGGGGGGAAGTTCTGACACATTTGCGTAAACGGTGAGTATAGGCTTTATCTTTGGACTGAGAGGATAGGTTATTAGGGATAAAATCATTCTTATATGATGAATTTCCCCCAGATTTAAGATTTTTTGGATAGGCCTCCAGGTTCCGGAGCTCCAGGCCTCCAGGTGGTCTCTGTACAGGTAAAAATGAAAAAAAAATTTTTTTTTAAAGTTAAAAATCAACTTATAAAACAAAATATGCATATTTTTTCTTCAAATATGTGAATAATATTAAAAAAGATGCATATTTTGTTTATAAATTGACCTGTAACTTAAAATTTACTTTTTTTTTTCAATTTTACCTGTACAGAGACCACCTGGAGGCCTGGAGCTCCGAAACCTGGAGGCCTATCCAAAAAATCTTAAATCTGGGGGAAATTCATCATATAAGAATGATTTTATCCCTATTAACCTATCCTCTCAGTCCAAAGATAAAGCCTATACTCACCGTTTACGCAAATGTGTCAGAACTTCCCCCCCCCCCCCCCCTTGATGTTCACTAAAGCTTGTACCTAATATTTACAGTACTACAAGAAAAATTTTACAAATGTGGTCGTCCTCTGTCAAAACAAGTGATTTTACCCTTTTGCCTAGGCCCTGACTGTCTGCCTGCCATCCTATTCCTACAATCTCGCGGACTTCTCAAACAACAAGCTTTCTGCAATAGGTGTGTGGGTGTAGTGGGGAGGGGGGCAACAGACCCCCCCCCCCCTTTTTGAATAAAACACTTAAAAAACTAAAATGGCATTAAAATGATAGAGAAAGTAGACAATGGACTCAAAATATTTCTTCCCTTAAACATATTTTGCCATTTGTTAGCTTAAATATTTGGGTAAAGTTAAAGTTTGGATAAGGATTGGATTGGTCAAAGCAAAAAAAACTTCTTTACATTGGAGTTTTTTAAAACTGGGATAAAATATTTATCCATTGTCAAATCCCTGTATTCATACATAAAAAGGAATAAGGGGGGGGGGGAAGTTTTGACACATTTGCGTAAACAGTGAGTATAGGCTTTATCTTTGGACTGAGAGGATAGGTTATTAGGGATAAAATCATTCTTATATGATGAATTTCCCCCAGATTTAAGATTTTTTGGATAGGCCTCCAGGTTCCGGAGCTCCAGGCCTCCAGGTCCTCTCTGTACAGGTAAAAATTAAAAAAATAATTTTTTTTGAAGAGTTAGAAATCAACCTATGAAACAAAATATGCATATTTTTTAATGTTATTCACATATTTGAAGAAAAAAATGCATATTTTGTTTCATAAGTTGACTTCTAACTCTTGAAAAAAAAATTATTTTTTTAATTTTTACCTGTACAGAGAGGACCTGGAGGCCTGGAGTACCGGAACCTGGAGGCCTATCCAAAAAATCTTAAATCTGGGGGAAATTCATCATATAAGAATGATTTTATCCCTAATAACCTATCCTCTCAGTCCAAAGATAAAGCCTATACTCACTGTTTACTCAAATGTGTCAAAACTTCCCCCCCCCCCTTTTTTTTTACATCAAACAGCTGCTCAAAATTTTTAAAGGTATAAAATGCAGGGACATGCAAAAATAATAGCATAAAATGCCTTCCACAAAATTAATTCAAAAATTTTTAGTTCCACCCTCCTCACACACACACACGCATCTTAGATGCGGCGTAGCAATGCGCTTTTCCACCTATCCCAAATCTTTAGACAAACACATGTGGCGCTGCCGACAACGATCATGTTCAATGACTTCTGTAAAAGCTGGCTCTTGCTTTGAACAATCAAAAATTTCAATCCAAAGCTGGCTAAAAATTATGCTCTTATGGAGCAAAGATTATTCCACAGATAAATTAGCAAAAGAATTGAATTTTAATCAGAAAACTATGACCAGCTGTACAAAATTATTCCGCCAAATTATCACCACAAATCTACAAAATAATCCGATATCTCTTGGTGGTCCTGGATTAATTGTCCACCTGGATTCAAACTGTCTCGGCCATAATCCTGATAAGAAAAGAAATCTCAATAGAACTCCTATTTGGGTCTTAGGCAGGAAGGCGGACAGTTTAAGCAATATAAACTTAAACTAAATATAAAGTATTCTTTATTATAGTAATGATTAAATGGCCATCAAATTCTAATGGATAGTCACAGCTTTTTTTTTGATGAGGGGAGGTACAAAAACTCAATAAGACCGGTAGTTTAAACATCTTTATTTTGTTGAGGGGGGAGGGGTCGTTATAACTTTTTTTGGATTTGGGAAGGTGGGTCGGTGAAATTACACCCCAACTTGGGGGGTTAAACTTAAAAATGTATTTAAAATATATTTGAGGTTAGGTACTCCTTTAGACCACCCCCCCCCCTCTCCCTTGAAAATGCATGGATAGAACAAATAGGATCTAAAATTTATTAGCTTAAACTTCTCACCCGCCAAAAAAATAAGGTATTCTGGATAATAACACAGAGCCTCCAAGAAGTTTCATGCAGGCAAAATTTCAAATTGAAATAGAATTAATTCTGAACGTTCTATGGTGCATGTTTGTAAGGACTAAAGAGGACACATTTTTTGTTAATAATAATCTTGTATTTTGAATTTTGTGGACAGGCCATAGGGCATCAGCCAGGGATAAGGGATAGGAAACGTAAGAAAATATTATTTCAGGCCTATCTAAGTACTAGGCCTAAAAAACCAGTTTTGGGATAGTGCAGTCGTTAGTATCCAAAACGATCAATTTTGTAGAAAGCTAGATGAGTGACCATATACCTGCTTACGCTTATTAGAGTCGTTTCTAAATGCATAAGCTGTGTTTAAAATATGAAAATAAAAATTATAGAATTATTGCCACAGAAATAAACAACTCTCAATACTATTTTATTTAATAAATAAATTGTTTTAAAATTTTCTCCTACATTTATCTAATTTTTTTTTAAAATTTTAATTAGTATCTAATAAATTTTATTTAAAATCATCAATACAGAAATCTACGAAGAGAGCATTCTACTGCAACACACCATAATTGATTTAAAGCTTTGCTATTTTAATAAATGATTGTCTAAAAGTCATTCTAAAATAGTTTGTTTATTGATGTAAAAGAATTTCAAGCGGAACTTACAATCAAAGCTGTGTTTTTAAAAGCAAAGCTTTTCTATAATTAGGGTCGGTTCGTCCGTCCGTTTGTCCGTAACAGATAGCTTTTTTCGCTAATTTTGGCATGTTAGAATTGTCCTATTGATTTCATGGTGATTCCTTTGCATGGTGATTCCTGTAGTAGTTAGGTACGATTTAGAAAACGTAGCAACTCTATAATCATTACCAGAATGTCCGTACATCCATTTTAAACATGTTGATTTTTTTTACTTTTTTAACAACAAATTTTTATGTGATCTAATAATCTGATTGATCTGATTTTTGGTATACTGATTCCTGGGACAACAAAGTACAATATCATAAGCGAAGCAACTCTATAATCAAGTCCTAAAAATGTAATGTGTCCATAAACATTATTCTGTATCAAGCAGTTTTCAACTATTTTACTTACAATTTTTGCTTCGACATTTTAACATTTATATTTTGATTATTCAGTTCTGACACTATACAAGTGTTAGTGTCCGTTTTTCCTACCGTTTCAGTGCTTCGCTTTTATGGATGTTGTCATCCTTGTTTATTGTGTAACTCCTGTTTGATGGCTAATAAAATCCCTTTGAATCAAAACTATAGAATTGCCGATGAATATTTCCTTTAAGTTTTTTTTTACCCAAACATTACTGAAATACATTTAAGAAATTTTAAAATCCAGTTTCATTAAGAAGTCGAGAAAATTTCCTGTCCCCAGTGAAATAAAATTGTGCAGGAATTGTTTATATACATACAAAGAAGTATTAAATAAAAATACATTTTCCCTGAAATGTATAGAATAAATGTTCATAGGTCATAGAAATTTCTCCTAATATTTAAATCGATTTAAGCATTGCCGACAAACATAATGTTAAAAAAGTAGCATTTCCCCTTAGACTTACAGACGAACTGACAAAGTTGGTTATAGAGTAGTTGTTATAGTTTTAAACACTTATCCATATCAGTTTTTTCTTTAACATGTAAGAAAAATTTATATTTACCTTACCAACCAAATATGTGTAAGAATTTAAACTAGGTACTTTTTGAAAATGATGAAAACTAACTTTAAAAATAATATCTTTATTAAAAAACAATATTATTTAGAACAACATAACAATATCAATATCAATAACAAAACAATATTAATAACAAAATAATATTAATAACAAAACAATATCAATAACAAAACAAAAAACTATATTTATTTAAAAGTCGATATTATTTTACATTCAATAGGCTAAACTATATTCTAAAACTAAGTTTTATTACTCTAATTAGGTCTAGTCCCTTTCGTGGCACTGCCTCTTAAGGGGCGTTTTGTTGTATTTTCACAGGAGCTTTTCCCCGATTTCTAGCCCCTAGAAACCTAACCAACCTAACATATCAAAAGCCACTATAAAATACAACGACATGCCCCTTAAGAGGCAGTTTCAAGTTTTATCTAATAGTATTGAGAAAATTATTCCCGTTAAATATTATGTTGTCCTAAGAGAGCAATTATCAAAATTGGAATTAAATTTTAAGATTATGCAAAAGATAAAAAAAATAATCAAATTGAAATCTGTCAGGAAATGAATATTAAATATAACTTTTTGGCGTTATCCTCTAAGAAATTTTTTTTTCAATTTTGAAAATTGGAGACTGCCCCCCCCCCCCCCAACAATGATGAAGAACTATTTTTGGTTAGGTTAGGTTTAAGGCTAGGGAGCCGAGCGCTGCGGCTAGGCAGGCAAGGGTGCCGAGCGCTGCGGCTAGGCAGGCAAGCGGGCCGAGCTGTCAGGGGGGGGGGGGGGGTGGTTCTCAAATTTTCAAAATTGAAAAAAAAAATTTCTAAGATGATAATACCAACTTTGTAAAGTTGTATAAAATCTAAGATTTAAACAACTTACAACTGTAAATCAATTCCAATGATAATTGCACTATACCTATTTGCTTATAGGCTCTAATTGATCTTTTTTTCTTTTTTTTGATCAAGAGGTTAATGCGTTTGATTCTGAAAATTGGTAATTTTAGAGATGGAAAATCATTTTTTTATAAAGAGTCATAGGGATTAGTTCCATGCAGGGAATGAAACAAGTTTAGAAACCTATGTAATCTTGTTTGACTGATATAATTTTAAAGTTTTAAAATTTTAATTGTTTTCGTGAAACTGCTAAATGGATAATCACAAGAAATGTTTATTCCAAATCTAAAATTACCTAGAAAAAGTTAATACTCTAACAATTTTTTTTACAATAATTTCATCAAAATTATTATTTGTCGACATCACTTTTTTGACAACATCTCTAATAACGTCAACTCGTTTTAGAGAAAATCCATGATGTTTTTGGAAAATATTTGTTGTTTTACGAACCATGTTTAACACTTCATTTGATGGATATGTTAGTCCTCCCCGGCTTATCCTTCTAAATACATATAATTTCTTATTATCTTTGTAAATAGTACCTATCAATTGTGCTGTACGGGAGACATTCTCTATTAGGTAAAGACAACAATCAGATAGCAAAGTTTTTATTGCAAGTGTTTGTCTGTAAGTCCTAACTGTGCATGGCAAACTGTTGCACCTGTTTTGGGCCAATGCATTTCACCCAAGTTTTAATGTTACGCAACTGACATAGCAGCAGTAGGAATCTTTTTAATGTCTTTGGTTTAGCTGCATGCAGAGAATTTTGCAAGAGGGTTTTTGAAACCTCCCTTATGATTTTTTATTCCCCATTTAAACCAAACACGAAGAGGGGGGAGGGGTGGAGAAGTATGCATTTGTAACCTTTAGGTGGGTGTATTACAGATATTAAGAGGAGTGAATTTTTAGTGTTAGGTAAAAAAATATTACTAAAAATCTGTTGGTACCAACAAACATAAGAATTGAATACCATAATTTTAGCTTTAGATAACAAAAAAAATTATTTCCTTGTCCATTCATGTTCAGCTTCAATTGGTCCATCTTCAGGTATATTCCTCTTGTAGCTGTCATTCTTAGATTTTCTCACGGCCCATCCTATTTTAATGAAATTAAATTTTTAATTTTACTCAAACACACAATTTTAAGTCACAATGTTAAATTCTATAATTGGACCAATGGAAGTAAATTGTAGGAACAATCTGACCATATTTCAAATTTGACTAGTTTTTAAAAAGTGTAGGAACAAACATAGTAGGAACATAATTTTTGCTTTAGTTTAGGTAATATTAGTTTTATTATTTTAAGCTAATTAAAGGTCACATGCTCCTCCCTTCCCTCCAATAAATATTTTGAGTACCCACCCCCCCCCCCCTCTCCAATAATTGCATTTGGAAGAAATTGATGAAGGAAGATGTCCATCATAACTATTTTCGGTTCGATTCGCCCCATCTCTTTATGCATTCCCCTTTGAACTGGATTTTTCTGGATTATCTATTCCAAAACTTGATAGCGATAAGGTGTTTATACAAGTGCGCCAATGTTTTTTTTATAAAATTGTTAAAAAATGACATCTGTTTGGTTTTCCTTTGCAATTAAGCTTTCTTTTAGGTACAGGGAAGGTTTTTAACTATTTTGGGAGAGCGTATCTCTACCCTCCCAATTTAAAATCACACCCCCAAATTTTTTTCTGAATATTTCTTATCAAAACTCAGTTAAAAAGTAGAAGGGCGGTTGACTTATCCCCCTCCCACCTTAAGAACACCTAGAGGCTTCTTGGGGGCGTCATCGAAGAAATTGTTATTATGCCATTACCTGCTATATAACCCAAACTGCATTTCTCTACTTTTTTTCTACATTTTTTTTCCAAGCTTATGGATACTTCAGAAGGTACCATTGAAGATGATATGAATTTAACAGTTTCTTCTTCTATCTTGACGTTTTTCTTTGTCATCAAGTAGGTTGGGCTCTAAAAAAAAAATTAATAGTATCAGTCAGGCCCATTACCACACCTTTAACAGTCAGGATGTGGGGAAGGGGGGGGGGGGTTCGTTTAATAATCTGCCTTGTCTATACCCAAGTCACTCATTTATATACCTCTATTTTACACACACAGAAAATGACATAGAAAAATGGAAGGGGGGGGGGCTGCGTTCATGCCCCCCCCCCCCACTGTTAAAGGTTAATTGGGATAAAACAAATTCTTTCATTCCCAGATTTTATAAAATTAACAAAATTTATGCCTTTACAATATGAAAAAAATCCATTTTTTTCTGCTATTAACACAAGTTGTGCAATTTGAGATGGACAATCAGAATCATAGAGAAGCATTGCTATTACAAAACATCTAAGAGGTACCTGGCAAAAACTGATTACCCTCAACCTGTTCAAACATTCCAAAGGAGTAGGATGGGTTTTGTGGTTGCCTAAGGCACGGATTAAACTAAATAGATTCTCCTGGCAATCCTGCTCTAACCTGAAAAAATATCAATCAATTAGTTTAAATTTTGTGATATATTTTTTTCATTCAACACTTTTAAAAGATGTTAAATATATTCAGCAAATGTATTACTGCTGGAACATTTGTTTTTGTTCTTATGAAAAGTCCCCTTTTCAATTACTGATAGTTTTAAAACTACATGGTAAAATATTTTTTTAGACTGTTAAAGTGTAAATGTTTCCATTTCATTCAAGTTTAAAATTTGATGGAATTACCTCTTTACATAATTTTAAATAAAATGAGTTATTGAATTAAGCCTTAAAAAGGTGGGGGAGGGGTTGGAGTTAAACGCATCCCCCTCGAGTTTTGTCTTTCTCATATGAAAATTTAAACTTAAGCAGTTCTAGCAAACAAGACCTATTAATTAAATTATGTCGCCCAATTCCTGCCAACCACAGCGGCTGGCAGGTGTCATGTACAGCTGCCACCGCCAAAATTTACATTTTGAGACTCTTAATAAAAAGATTTACTAAAAAATAAACAAAGTCCCTATAGTATAAGGACAATGTCACATGTTAATAAACCTAATTCACATAAAAATCAACATACCTAGTGCATAATAAGCTTGTTATGCCTTCTTTTGAAAGTGCTTGGTATAACCCCAAAAGCGATTTGCTTGCCACTATGATGCTCTAAAAATAAACAATTAAAAGGAAACTGTACAAAATTCTCTAGAATAATATTACATTAATTTTTTTTAAGAGAAGCTTTTCAATACTTAGCGTACGTCCTTCTGTAATAAAAAGTTATTTTTTATTATTTAGGTTGGTTTGAATTGTCGTAATAATATCAAACTTTACTCTATAATCATTAACAGAAAGTGTGTATGTATTTCCTGAAATATGTTAACTGTTTAAAAAAATTTTGACAGTGAAGGGAAATTAATAAAAAAAAAAACTTACATGGTTAAAAACTTTTCTGTTCAGAGAAGGTCCAGTCTCAAAATCGATTCTTTGCATCAAGCAAATCATATCATTGATTGCTTTCTTCTGCATCTCAAGATTGTCTCCAAAAGGGGTTTTAAGCAAATCAAACTTGGAACTTTTGCTTCCACTTTGGAAAACTAAAATAAAGCATAGTTTAATCAATATTAGGCTAATTTTTAGTAGCTAAGCTACTCTATAATTTGAAATGTCTGTCCGTCCGTTCGTCCATCTGTCTGTCTGTTAGAGAAAAAGTGGGGGAAAATGTGATTTTCTCAGCTCCTACAAAAGTTACACTTCTTTCTCGTATTCATTCGAATCCGGTGGATAGGAACCGGTTCTCATCCATACGAAAAAACTATGTCTAGCATCGTATTATATCCAGTTTTCTACGAATATAGAAATGTACAATCATAAGATTAAAACCAGTTTTTTTAGCCGGTGCCTCCGGCACCTCGGGTCTAAAAAAACTAGTTTTAATCTTATAATTGTACACTCTATATCCGCGGAAAGCCGTTTATAATACGATACGAGAAATAACTATTCCAATATTCCCTTCATTATGCGCCATAATTAGGTATAAAAAGATCTATGGTAGACTGACTGCTTCTTTTTAGTCTAAGCGTCTTTTTAGTTTTTTTTCTTTCTACAACTTTCAAAGACATAAACTTTACTTTTCAGATTTAGTGATTTTAATTAAAAGCAAAGCTTTTATATGAAGTACAATAAATACCCTTGAACCAATTGTGGATGGTTAAGATTGTTGCTGCAGCTTTATCATTCTTTAACACAAGGCTGAATGCTTCAGCAGTTCGTTTGCTAAATAGTTCAACAGCTTTGTCTACCCTCTGCCTGTAAATTTAATAATTGTTTCTATGTATTCATTAAGGGGTCATCTAAAAAAAAAGCCCATCTCAAAAAACGCATATCTCAAAGAACACCTATCTCAAAAACGCCTGTTTTAAAAATTGCCTATCCAAACAAAATGCCTTTGAATAATTTTGGGAACGGAGAAAACAGGGGAGTTAAAGATTGAAATGAAGTAGCTTGAGTTTTAGTAGTTGTTGAGACATTATTTTGATTTTATGTAATCAATAAAGCTCCTTAAAATGTACATAATTTTCAAACCTAATAAAAAAGCAGCTATATAGGGAAAAGACAATCAAATTAATTTCACCCTAAAAATAGACTGCATATTTACATTTAATTCATTTAATGTAAAATAATTTGTGTATCTTATTAGTTTTAGTATCTCTTTATCCCTTCCTCAAATCTCAATTACACCCGCCCCAATCATTAAATAAAACCCTATTCTGAAACAAGATTTAATCAAATTTGAGGACAGAAAAAAATGAAAGGAGAGCTCATAATAGAGAAAAGGGTGAAATTATAAAGGCTCACAAGAAATTTAACACCATATAATCTAAATAAGCAGAGATATAGGGATAAGAAAGTTGAATTAATATCATCCTAGTTAATTCTATTTTAACAACAGCTATTTGATTATTTAAAAGCATTAAATACTCTTCACTGGATATTACTACTTGTGTTCAAAAAGACTAGATTGTTATTTTAAATTTATTGTGTACTTAAATTTTCCAAACTATTTAGTTCTTCCTTAAACCATACCTAAATTTCACAATATTTTTAAATAAGAAGCTTTTCTTTAATAGGGGTCAGTAAGTCCGTCTGTCAGTCTGTCCAGAACGGATAGCCATTTTCATTAATTTAGGTAGTTATAATTGTCCTATCAATGTCAAACTTTGCATGATGATTCTTGTAGTAGTTTAGAAAGCATAGCAACTCATTACCAGAATTTTCGTACATCTGGTACAATAAGTTACAATATTTTGAGAGAAGCATCTCTATAATCAAGTCTTAAAAATGTCAGTATGTCTTAAACATAATTCTGTATTTAAGAAGTTTTGTGACATGTTTACTTATAATTTTGTCAAAACTTACATATTAAATTTTTTTTAAAGGTATTAACTTAAAAATATGACATATTCATGATAACAAAATACCTATTTAAATTTGAATTTACTAATTGCTAGAAATAAAACTGGATGTTTAAAAAAATATATAGTAGGCATTTTAAAATAGGCGTTTTTTCAAATAGGCGTTTTCTGAGTGTAGCCTCATTAAGAGCATCTTAACCCATCTGAGATATTTAGGTCTATAGAACAGAAAATTTAAAAAAAGAAACAATTTCCTGTCTTGGCCTCTGCATTCCAAGTGACGCCAATCTATTTTAGCAAGATATAAATCATTGCTCGTTCCACTTTCTATAAGTTTATAGAAAATGCTTTTATTTAATTTGTGCACAATTTTCTTGCTTTTGGAATCCTTCAAACAACGTCAGGGATATGACAATTGGTAAACTGTTTTACTTAAGATTTGCTGCAATTAACAATAAAAATTGGGTATTTTTCTTTTCAAAATTGTTGTAAATCAAAATGTCAATATTGAATCTTTTTTTCTATAATATGTATCGAATACTTTTTTTTAAAGCAAAGCTTTTCTATAATTAGAATCTGTCTGTCCATCTGTCCGTTAACAGTTAGCTCTTTCTGTTAATTTTGGTTTTATCCATTTTAAACTTTGCATGGTGATTCCTGTAGTAGCTAGGTATAATTTTAAAAGCGTAGCAGCTCTATAATTTTTACTTGAATGTATGTATGTCCATTTTACCCATGTTTATTTTTAACAAATTAATTACCGAATTAATCTTATTTGGAATACTGATTCCTAGAAGAACAAAGTACAATTATATAAGCAAAGCATCTTTATGATCAAGTCCTAAAAATGTAAGCATGTCATAAAACACTTGTACATAAGCAGTTAATCAGAAAATTTACTTGCAACTTTGATTCGACTTTTATATATTTATATACTGATTTTTCTGACACTCTACAAGTTTTAATGTTTGTTTGTCCTACCGTTTCAGAGCTTTGCTTTTATGGGTGTCATCCTTGTTTTACTGAAAATGTGGCAACCTCATTTGTCCTCAAGTGTCATATTTATGTTCCTGCTTAATAATCAGACCATAATCTATTCAATATTAAATAAGAACAATTTTTATAAAATTAAATACTTATAGCTGAATGAATCCAAAGATCTAATCCGTAAATGTACATTACTTTTAATTTTAAGTTTCTATAATATAGTACATTAAGTTACACTTACATGCAATACCTTAGACCAAAAAATTCATATATGGTTAAATTTTTTTGTTAATTTAAATACTTCCCCTGTTTCTATTCTTCAAATATTAAATTAAAATCTATAAGAACTCATTATATGTTTTAAATAATTGTAAGATGAAATAAAGTTAAATAAAAACATTTATTACCCATGAATATAACAGTTCTCATTCATTCCTAGAGTGTGGTTTCTCAATAGCTGAAACATAATAAGAATAAGAATAATGCTTTTTGTGGGGTGGGGGGGGGGGGGGGCTCTAACCCCACAGGTCTAACCAGTACCCAACTTAACATATCCACATCTGGTCTAGGTAATTCTTATAATAAAGGAAAAGAATGTTTGTCTGTGTGTTTGTACCGAAGGATCTTGCTAACCGCTGAACTGATTCTAACTGCTAAGGATTCTCCTTAACAATGCAGCTTTTCAAAAATATTCAAGAGAATAGAATGCAACATAGACACAAAATAAACAAAACGAACATTTAAAGTGCCACTTCTAAGGGTGTAACCGCTAGTGTATGATTAAACCAATGACAAAAAAAACGTTCCCTTCGTACCTGAAGAATAGAGAGAAGGTTCAGTGCTCAATAAGGCATTTTGAAGGTAATTGTCTAAAACAACATATACATACTTTTAAAGAATGAGGTACATCTGGAAACAGAAAGATGTTGGAATCAGGAAAACTTGGATTCTTCAATATGTGATTATCTTGTCGGATTTTAAGATCTAAAATGTAATTTTTCATTAAAACCATATTGAAAAATGTATGCTTTTCTGCGGCTATTGAAGAAAGATAGTATGTTTTAAGAATAAGATTCCACTGGCCTATTTCAGCTTTTTTCACTTACATAGTATGTTGGTCATTCTGCTCTTTGTCATATTAGTGTACCGTATGGGAATAGTGATTTCTGATTTTGTATTAGATATGTTGGTTTAATAAAATTTCTCGTATTCATTCGAATCCAGTGTATAGGAACCGGTTCTCATAAATACGAAAAAACTATGTCTAGCATCGTATTATATCCAGTTTTCTATGAATATAGAAATGTACAATCATAAGATTAAAACCAGTCTTATAATTGTACATTCTATATCCGCGGAAAGCCGTTTATAATACGATACGAGAAATAACTATTATAGTATTTGATTTACCTTTCAAAAGTGTATGATTCCCTGAATCAAAGACTAGAGCCTTTACAATGGCTTTTTTCTTCTGCACTTTTTTGATAAGGTTTACAACAAGCTTTTTATCCACATTGCAATTAAAATCCACATATACAACCTAAAATAAAACAGCTTTATTTGACCCAGGGGTATCAATAAAATAAAGAAAATTTTGTAATATTGCATTTTCAAATCTTTTAATTTCTATGTCCAACAATTCTGAACTGAAGTTTCATGAATATCACGAAAAAAAAAAGAATTCTAAGTAGTAATATTAACCAATAACTCGGGCATTAATAGATGGTTCCCCCAAACATAAAATTACCTGGCGCCAATCTTCAAACATTCCTCTCAGCATCACTACCAGCATTTTCTGTAAAAACCAATTGAATTTTATCATTGATCATATTAATTTTTGAACAACTGTCAACTTAAGCAAAGTACACATTCATTAAAAGATTAGAGTCAAAAGTGGACTAAACATGAACAATTTAATTAAGATAAAAATTAAAGACTTTGTCCATGAAGTGTATTATATAAAATCTTAGACAATTCTAGTATTAATTAGTTTTTATTTTAGGGGTTTAAATAAATTCAATAAAATTTCCTTTGCAGGCCCCATAATTAAATCATCCTAAAAATAAAAAAAAACATTTTAATCACTGAAATATAATATAATTGTAATCAGTTTAGGATAAAGTTTTATACTAAAGCAACAGGATGTTTGTTTGTGTGTACCAAAGGATTTCGCTAACCGCTGAACCGATCGGGTTCTCCTTAACAGGGTAGATTCTCATGGTTCCCGGGAAGGTTTATAACTATTTTGGGGGAGGGTAGGGTACCACCACCCCCCCAAGAGAAATGACAAAAAATTTGAAAATTTTTGTTAATATACGTTAGACTTCAACGTAAAATAAAGAGGTATGGTACTAAAGAATTATCGTAGCAAACAAAAACATTTAAAGTGCCACTAGAGGCCTCTATGGGGCGTAGCCGCTAGTTTAGGATAAAGTTATGAAAAATTTAATAACTCACCCTAATATCTAGCTCACACACTTCCTCACAAGACATTTCGTCCATCATCATAACACAAAACTTGTTTTTCTTCTCATTTTCTTCAAAATCAGCAAGTTTTATCTGTAACAAGTCCATGAAATGCTCCTGGTACCCTGCAATATAGTTGATTATATAAAAAGTTCCTACACATCAATCAAGCCATCATTAAAAGCAAACTTCTAAACGTTTGAGATAAAGCAAGCCTAACAAGATATTAAATGAGTGTTTTATAATCATAAAAATCATAATTTAAAGTAAATGTCAAGTGCTAAATGCATTTTCTCAATGTGACTAATAAGCACTGAAACTCTCCCCCCGGTAATTAATTAAGGAATGGAGGGGGTGAGGTATTTTTTTTGTATACCTATCACATGCAGAGGACCTATACCTGCAAGCCTATACATTAGGTGACTCTGCAGGGCTACCCAATACCCAGGAATAAGGTATAACCAACAAGGGAATTAAATCTAAAATAATATTTGGGGGGCAAATGGAGAGGTCGTCAATTTTACGATGTGTTGCCCCCCAACGACAGCTGAAAAACACGTTTAGGTTTCGTGATTTTTTTCCGAATTAATTTTGTTATTGGTATGAGCTGCCCAATACCTAATATAACCTAATCCTTATACTAAAGTAACAGGATGTTTGTCTGTTTGTTTGTCTGTGTATCTGTGTGTCTTGAAGGATCTCGCTAACCGCTGAACCTATCGGGTTCTCCTTAACAGGGTAGCTACTCATAAGTCCCAGGAAGGTTTATAACTATTTTCTTGGGGTTTGGGACACCCCCAACCCCCCCGAAAATGAAAATTTTTTTTTTTACATTTTAAACTAAAATTAAAAATGATGGGGGGGTGGGCACCCGGCACCCAACCCCCAAAAAAAAAAATTTCCACCCCACAAAATATTTTTTAAATTTTTCTTTTAAAGTCTAAAATAAGAAATTGGGTTATCAAATTCGACTCCCCCCTCCTCAAGTGCCCCTAGAGGCCTCTAGGGGCGTAGCCGCTAGTCTTACTTAAAGTAATAAATTAACAAATCAACCCTTTGGTTTTCAGATTATTTATTAGTAGCGAAGCTATTCCATAATTACTATGTCTGAATGTAAGTCCATCTGTGACACTATGGGGGAAATGTGAGTTTCACAGTTGCTATTGAAGATAGATGTTAAAATTTTTAGAGAAGATTACTTCAAGATCTTACTCTTACCTGGTCGAATTTTAAACTCTTTCACATAGGTTGTGAGTGATTTTTTACATGGTATAGCATACAGAGGGCAATTAGCACGAACAAATCTCAGTGCCTATAATAGTATTATATAAATTAACTAGCGGCTTCGCCCCTAGCCTATAGGAAAAAAAGGACCAAGGAAATCTTCAGCAAAAAAAAAATGGGAAGGGATTTTTTTGTTTTTTGGGAGTTGAAAGGTGTCCAACCATCCAAGAAAATAGCCTAAAACCACCACAGGACCAGTAGGTATATTCCCTGAAGAGTAGAATCCAATCGGTTCAGTGGTTACCGAGATCTCAAGGGACGGACAGACAGACAGACAGACAGACGGACGGACAGACATCATTCTACTTTGTATTATAGATTATAAAATGAATCTTTGTTCTAAAGAAAAAAATCTGAAAAAGATATCACTATGAATGTGTTAAGCCCAGTATAGGTAAAGAAACAAGTTTAATTTTGGAAATCAATGTTACCTTTGAGCTTATGGCTTGAAGTAAAAATCCTCTTTTCATTTCTTCATCTGTGTATTTTTTGCTTTGCTTCTGGTTTGAATTACAGATTCTTTCTATTGTACTTTGTGCAATGTGACCTTTTTCTTTAAGTAAATTTTTCAATAACTGATCTTTGCCAATTGGTCTTCCAGGTTTCCTCTTAAATTTTATTTTATAATATTATATTGTAAAGAAACTAATCCTAATTTTTATAAGGTGTCATATTATGATTGAAACATGGGAAAAAAATTGATTAATTCCTAAATTTACATAAGGGGGGGGGGGGGTTTAATGCAACCATCTCGTAATCAGTGAACAATTGGCACTTATAATTCGATTTTCCATCTGAAATTTTGCATGTGTAATCCTTGGTAGGTCTATTTTCCCTAAATCGAACAAAAAGTTGGAAAAGTAACAGCTAACGGCTGGCGGCTCAGAAGTTTTGCCATTTTTTGGATATCTATAGTACAAATTATTCACGAAACCTATCTCCACCTTATTCTCGTTGCCACTCAAAAACGCTATCAAACGGTTCTAGACGGTAGCTGTTGGTACTAGAAGTTTCAAAAATGGTTTAACATGAATTAAAACAAAAATATGTTTTAAATGTTGATTCCTACGTAATTGATGATGAATTTACCCTGAAAATAGGCAAAAAACCGGCTAAACGGTTGAGCCGCCAGCCGTTACTTTTCCAACTTTTTGTTCGATTTAAGGTAAATAGACCTACCAAGGATTACTCATGCAAAAGTTTAGATCAAAATTCTAATTCCAAGTGCCATTTGCTCACTGATTACGAGATGGTTGCATTAAAAACCCCCCCGGATTACTTGAAATAAAGTTTTATATTTCGTTTTTTATATTATGCATAAAAAGAATTAATGCTTAAAAAAGAACGCAATTCTTGCAAAGATGCTAATTTGAAAATCATTAAATAATATCTTTAATATACACATGTTATCAAGATAATGAAGCATTTTAGATAGTGATATATGTATTAAAAATATGCATTTACCTGTACAGAAGTTTTTAAAACTTTCCTTATCTTTCTTCTTAAATGGGCACAACCTCTGCAGTTAGGGCCAGAATTGTCTTCTTTTGGTTTCTCAGGTTGTGAATTAGGCAAATTTTGTGACAATTGACTGGAAACAATAAGGTTAGTTGGGTGTATTTTAGATGAAACTATACTTGAATTGCAAGAATATATTGGTTTGAAAGCTATTGTTGAAGTTGAATTGGAATATATTGGTAATGAGATAAGATTTGTCAGTGAAGCAGATGTTTGTGGTTCAAAGTGTAATCTTGCCATTGATTCATATTGATTGCAGACAGTTGATGTTGGTATAGGCATTATTTTTTGATGAGATAAAAGTAGGGTACTTTGAGGATATACATTATTAAGAACTGAAAAATTTTCACACTGTTCAACAATTGTTGCAGATGGAGATGATATTTCTTCAAGGGATATTGCTGAGAGATTAGTTGGATCAATAACTGAAAAAGTTTCATACTGACCCACAGTTGATCTTGATGTAGGACTTACTGATTTAGGAGATAATGGTGGGGTAATTTGAATAGATTCAGACTGACAAATAGATGATGTAGGTAATATTGATTGATGAGATGAGGGTAGAACATCATGAGTTGATGTTGATGTTGATGTAGGTCCTACTTTCTCAGGAGACAATGGTGGGGTAATTTGAGAACTAGTGCTATAAACAACTGGAATCGATTCAGCTTGACTAACAACTGCTGTAGAATCAAGTGATATTGCTTGAAGAGATAGTAGTGGGATAGTCTGAGAATGTTTGACAGTTTGATTTTCCAAGATGCAGGCTGAGTTTACATTTGATATTTTCACCGACTTTACAACATCCCTACCTTGAATAAAGTGCAATTGAAAACACATAAAGAAAGGTCAAATATTTCTTTTTTTACAGTTGTACAATTCATAATTTGAAAATTTTCCCCTAATAATTGATTAATAGGTTTACTCCAGTGTTCTGGAGCCGGAGCCGGAGCCGGGAGCCGGGAGCAGCAACATTTTTGGTGGAGCCGGAGCCGGATCCGGAGCCGTATTTTTCGTTAAAAACGGCTCCGGCTCCGGACTAGCTAAAAATGATTTTTTAAAGTAATATTATAATTTGGCAACGGTCTATTTCCATATAATAAACTGAAAAACTATTGTTACTTAACAAATAGACACACATCCTTCTACTTTTATATAGCTTTAATCAAATAAAAGCAAAATATTTTATATTATTTATTTTATTTTATCAAATTCAATAATGAAAAAAAATTGATATATTAATTTTAAGGTAGGAGCCGGAGCCGGAGCTGGAGCCGGAGCCGGAGCCGGGAGCCGTATTTCCAAATACGGCTCCGCGGAGCCGGAGCCGGAGCCGGAGCCGCATCAAAATTATACGGCTCCGGCACCCACTTTACTCTAACAAAAATGAGATAAAAAAAATTAGACCCCAGCTGCTTTGCTAATTTTACCTTTTTGGAAATCAATGTTTTCATATTCTACATCATTGACAACAACAGAATCTAAAAAAAAAGATGACATTTAGAATAGAGATATATCTTACATTTAGGCTAGAGATTATTGAATATGTTAATACCCTTTTTCGTGTTTCTCAGTCTCTTTAAATAGTTTTCATTGACAGAGTAGCTTTGCAAAATTATAACTTTTACCTAACTTATCCGAACAACCCGAGAATGAGGGAACAACATTCTTCTTTAATTTTCCTGGTTTTTCATAGTCCTCATCTCTAGAAAAATAGAATAGAAATAAAATAAGGATGACAATATCCATTAGTATCAAAGCTTTAAATGTAAAACTAAGACCCGCAAATCAAATAAAAAAAATCTTAACTAGGTTATATATTGCAATGTTCAGTGTATATATGAATCATCTCTTGAAATTGTAGTGGTCTTGAACTGACATGATGGCCTAAGTAAATGTCTTATCTTCTTATAACATTACAGACAGTCTGACAGACAGTTTGCTACAGAGTAGATCAAAATTTGAAGATTCAAACAAAAACAAATCAGCTGGCTATCTATAATATCAGATGAGTAAATCAAACTTTTAAAACCAAATTCAAAAGACAGTCAGAGCATTACAGAAAGACT
Source organism: Acartia tonsa (assembly GCF_053477335.1). Taxonomy (NCBI): domain Eukaryota; kingdom Metazoa; phylum Arthropoda; class Copepoda; order Calanoida; family Acartiidae; genus Acartia; species Acartia tonsa. The sequence goes on from NC_137272.1 coordinate 43,371,640, forward strand.
GACTGACCAAGTAAATGGGGTGGGTGGGTAGTACAGAAACATAAATTCCCTAGAACAACAGAAAATTATATTTCTATACCCTTATCTAGAAATCCACAATGGATATTTAGTAGTTGATTATGCTTTATAATAATAGGAAGGTAGACAAAAAGTTTCAGCTGTCTATCTTAATTCTGAGAAAATCATGTTCTATTGACAGACAGATGGACATTGGAATCTATAGAGTAGATTCACTGCTAAAATACATCCATACGTAGAAAAGCACAACAAATATTGATGGACAAACGCTTAAAATTAGTTTTAGCAGATGTTCAGTGTCATTAAATATAAACCTATAGATTTACTATTCTTACATAAGATTAATATATATTTATCTTTTGTTTACAAATTGGATAGGAAAAAGTAATTTGCTCTAAAAGTACACATGAATCACCAGAAGAAAATTTCGTCTCTATCTGTAACAGGAGCTAAGATAGAGCCCCCCCTCCCCCCCCCCCCCCAATCTTATAAGGTGGGAATTGAGGTCCGATCTGTAGGGGTTAAAATGGAGTTCCTAATTTGTACCTACCTAATACAGGAATCACCATGCAAAGTTTAAATTGTATAGAACAATTCTAACATTCCTAATAAATGAAAAAAGCTATCCGTTCTTATGGACATAAACACCAACAGACTGACCCAAATAATAGAAAAGCTTTGCTTTAAAAAATTGGTTCTATTGATTAAAGGGGTAGTTGCACGAAATGCATTTAAACATCCAAAGGGCATATATTTGAAAGAATTTTAACTTTCTACCACATAGTTTTTAAAAAATCAAAACTTGAAAATCGTATTTTTGTAATTTATGCAATTTATATAGCTGGCTAATTTACAGAATGACTACTAATTTAGTTACAAAATTAAATATGTTTGATGGTATAGTTGTGACTCATGTTGAAAATCATTTTTCTGAAATGCACTTCATGCAACTATCCCTTTATAAAATTAAAACAAATGAATAAATTTACACTCACCTGAAGTGATTATTACAGACACGTGAACCTTTGGTTATATTTTTTCTAAGATATAATATTTTTAACCATTGTCTCAATAGTTCCCCATTTTTTGGTAGTCTATGGAAATACTGAGCCGGAGAGGAACAGGAAATACAAATATTAACCATCTGAAAAAAACAAAGAAATATCAATGTAATAAAAAAATAAACTGTTGAAAAAAGAAGCATACAGAAGCGGGTTGTATCTATCCACCTTCTATGAAAATTAAGGGGGATAAATACACCACTGCAGAGTACGCCCTCAACACCCCTCTATTACAGCCAATGTAGTGTCAGTTAAAAATCAAATTAAAAAATATTTTTCATTCGTGTTTATATTGTAACTATAGGACATAGAAATTTAAATCCTCTTGCTTTGAGATAAAGCTCACTCCCTGTTTAATTTGGTTCTTGTTGGTTTTTAATTCTTTTTATGCGCTATACTCAACCCAGGCAAATCTGTGTACACGCCACTGGTTGAAAACAATGTTACATGTCCCGTGCATGAACAGAAACAGTTTTTATGTACAAAGATATCAGCAGAGTAAAGTTATCTTTTATCCTCACCCTTACTCCCACCCTCAAGAAAAAAACGACATAAGGGAAGGGGAAGAATATTTCTTTCATGGTGGGGGAGTTTGATTACCATTGCAAAAATTGTAAATATATAATTTGTAATATAATTAACCCTTACAGATCGGGGTTTTTTCAATCTCATTTTTTTGTTGGTAAGATATCTGGTCTGTGTCGGTCGTGGTGTCCGGTCAAAGTCGGTTGGGTAGCACCAAAATTAGAAAAAATTATAAATAAATATTAATTTCTACATTATGACTTTTGTGTATAAGGTAGAAAACTAATTTTTTGTGGTGAATACTTAGATATCAAAGACCTTCTAAAAAAAGGAGTGTTATGACCGTTTGACTGCACCCTGACCGACTTTATGACTGATTTTTTGTCTGGCTTTTACTATATACATATATCATGAATATCGTGGCTTCTATTACAGTTAGAGACTTATAATTTTTTTTGGCAAATCCTTGAGCAACAACAAACAGATAGAAATATTAATTGGCGCCGCCAACCGCCGAAAATTGCGGTTTCTGTTATTTGCTGTTTTTCAGTGATGATCAGAAAAAGTAATTTTTTTGTTATGAAAAATAAAAGTTCATCCTAAAATTTAGTTATCCTAGCTGCAAAATTGGCCGCTCTACAGCTGTTTTAAAATTTAGTGGCTGACCGCTAAAAAGCAGCTAAGGAGTTGTCTGACCACTATGACTAGAAAAAATACACATGAACCACCAGAAAAAAAAATTACGTCTTTATCTGTAACAGGAGCCAAGATAGAGGGGTGGGACTCTTGGAGCCCCCCCCCCCCCCCCCATCTAATAAGGTAGGAATTTGGCCCGATCTATAAGGGTTAATTGATCCTAAAAAGGCTAACAAATAAATATCTAAAGAAATAATTTGGAAGAAAGTATAAGAACAATAGAAATAAACACCATAAAATATAATTAATTAGTTAATAGTTTTATACTTTTATAAACGATTGATTTGTATTATAACATTTTTAAACATCACGTAGTGTTTGCTTTCATTTTCCGTACTAATAAATGGAATATGAATGTATACAAACAGCTGTTTGTTTCTTACACATACATATGTTATACTAAAAGTCCTCTCTTTTTCAGTTTCCCCTTTCCTTCACTAACTTGTATTGGGAAATACACTAATTATAAAACTAATAAGAATCACATATACACAAATTTAAGGAGCGCAGTTACTATATAATTAATTTGTATTAAATATAATGAAAGGTCTATATACACTTCTTAAAATTTTACTTTATAACAATGACTTTTTTAATTTAAACAATTTTAAAAATACAAAAAATATCAAAATGTTTTTAAGTTTGGATTATTTTTATTTTAGAAGCAGAAATTTGTTTATGTTTTGAAATTTTTCTATAATGCGCACTTTGACCCGTTTTTTATATGGTCCAATTTTATTTTCGCCAATTTTCTATTGGTTGGTACAAAACAAGCCCAAATCACAGAACACTATTGGTCTAGAGCGGTAGCTAATAGGAGCCGTTTGCCAGTAAGGTCATTAAATTAGGCAAATGGTAAAAGTTGCCTCATACCTTTCAAAACCAGGCCGAGACCTAATTTATGGCCAGGTTTCCTATCCCTTATCCCTGGCATCAGCAGCCAGAGCTTATGCTATCCATTATTGAAAATGTTGTCGTACCTGGAACTATAGTCATGACCAAAGATTGGCAGATTTTTGAACAGGCTCACCTGGATCAGGGTATATTTACTGAAAGCTTTATAACCAAATCATCTTTTTACTGGCTTAAAATTTTTTGGGTACTCAATTTAATTGGATTGGTTGGTTTCCTAATGTAAGTGTTTAAACTTTTCAGTCAATAATTTTACAGAAAGGGGTAAAATTAGTTTATGATCAATTGGAATTTATTTATATCAATGTATCATCCATTATTTCTTAAGATCCCTAGGCCCTTATGTTAAGTTTTAGACGATGTACACTTACTTCCTTATAAAGAGCAACTATATAAACAAGCCCAAACAGCCAGTGCAAAATTTTGTAATAAAATTTGATTTTCTATTAGTGTATAGACTGCCCCCCCCCCCCTCTTAGTGTCTCTTACATGCAAATAAAACACAAAGGCAAATTTTTTAAATTGCATTTATTACAAAAAGACGATTTTCAAGTCTTGATATTTTAAAAACTACGTGGTAGAAAATTGAAATTCTTTCAAATATATGCCATATAAATGTAGTTTCACCCATTAACCTGGAAAAAATATGCGGTTCAAATTAAGTTCAAATGCATTTTGGGCAACTACCCCTTTGCTGTTGTGTTTAATTTGCATGTAACAGACACTAAGAGGGGGGGGGGGGCAGTTAATACACTAATAGAAAATGAAATTTTATTACAAAATTTTTGCTGTTATTGCTGCTTGAAAAATTGCTACAAAATACGAACACTCTGTAATTTTTAATTGAAAGAAATCAATTGCTTTTAATAATCTTAGATGAACTTTATATTTTACTTAGGCTTTAAAATTAAAATTTTTTTGTCAACTATTCCATTTAAAGCACTTAATTTGCCAGCCTCTAGTAAATATACCCATGCTTGCCAAGGGTTAGAACATGGCTTACATTATGTGGAACCTGTCTACAATGAACAAACTCAAATTATTCAAGACTATTGGGTCGCTAAAAAGGTACTGGGATAAAGGAAGTATAAAAAGTTTTTTTGTTACTCTAGGTTATGTTAGGATAGGTTATACGGGTTGATGGGTATTCCCACAGTGTTAGGGCCTCAAGCAGGGATTAGGCATAGGGATAAAACTTTCTTTATCGTTGCAATGTGAACCAGGCTTGGATGAGTTCTATGAGAGGAATTCATCATGATCTGCTACACGGAATATTTTTATTATAGATGAAGGGTCCAGTCACTAGATTATATTCTTTTTGTAGTCTGACAAAAATTACTTTCAGTTCTTATTCCTTATTTGCTTTTTGATCTCTTTTTTAACCAGATTCGTATTTAAGATTATTAATCTACTTAACTAAGAAACGTTTTTATATTTTTACTTCTTAAAAATCACTTCAATTTGCTACTTAAGAATTGGTTTGATTGTGTTTTTATCTATAGTGTTTTAAATTACCCATTGATCCTTTAAACGTTTTGGGTATTTTTTCTGTCTTTATTACTATTTTTTGATAGCCACAAATTTAAGGCGAAAAATTAGGAAAGTTCAAGTTTCTTTGCACATGCGGAAACCAGTAAAGAATAAGTTATCTGACCCTTTATCTATATAATATTAATCTATGGGTTACAGGTTACCTGAATGAGCGTATGTGGAGAGACATCCATGGAAAGAATCCATTAACCAGTCTTCTTAACATTATTCCAGAACAATACCCTGTGTAATTCAAATCAATTATGATTCTACTTCAGAAAACATATTCATGTAATATTGTGATACTAAAATTTTGCATAATAAATTATGTATTTTTAATGTTCCTTGGACCTTAAAAATAAATATATACTTTAATTTCCAATATGATTATTTATGCCATTCTTTTCTTTATGAATTTTTGTCAAGAATATTACTTTTTATTTATTATCTTAATTTGAAGTAAAGTATTTTCCAGGTTATGATTTGAGTGGTTTTAGGCTATTTTCCTGACATCCCAACCCATCCCCTAGAGGCTAAGGGCTAAATATGTTACAAATAAATCTCTCATAAGAATTAGGAAAATTTTCTATAGGCTATCCTTTTTATCTTTATCAAGTAAACTACAGTATTTTTATGGTAATGGTTTAGTTTTGAAGTAAGTTTTGAATAACCCGAATATCTCAAAAAATTATCCTGAGACAATTACCGAAAAGATCTTAAAAGTATATTTTAATTCCCTTGAATTTTTTGACTAGCAAACGTATTTTCAAACTATGTTGCTTAGTGGTTATACCTTATTTCTGCAAGTTATCCTTGCCAAAGGATTAGAGTAAAACACTAGAGGGAAAGGGGGTTAAATAACTGTATGTCTCCATTTCAAGGACCTTTTGCCGACTCTCAATTGGGTCTTTGAAAATCAACCAATAGTGTTATGAATATTAACACAGCCAAGTAACAGAAAACAATTTACTAGTAGACAAAAAAGGTCCTAGGAAAAGGGGGGCATACTATTATCTGTATACATATCTATACTGTAAATCTATTGCCATAGGCATTGTCGCAAGTGTTCTAAAGTTTTCTATGTCGTAGGCGCGGATTTGAACCTGTGCATCACTTTCCTGCAGTCACGGGGCCTACTCAAAACAAAGGCATATCATAGAAAACTATAGAATACTAATGGCAGCCTGGTACTGAGATATGGCAATTGTAAAAGGTCTTTTTGTCTTCAGTTATTCCTTATGAGTTAAATCTTTTTAGACAGCATTGCATAAAATTGAATATTTAGGCTTAATAATTGACCATATTTGAATGGCATAAGAGTTGGAGGCTAAATAGATTTACCTGGGTGCCATGTCCTTCTTTAATATTACTTAAAGTAGAAATGTTTGAGGATTTTATTAACAATAGAGAGAAGGGGGGGGGGATTTCTCGTAATTATTGCCATACCGAATTTTTATTTTTTAAGAGATGACTTAATAAAGACATAGGTAGAAAAACAGTTAACTTGTGCTTATTTTTTTATGGGAAGTTGCAAAATTTTTTTTTTATCTTTCCGTTGAGATGGTTGGTAGTAGGCCTAAAGGAAGCCCTATTAGATTAATAGTTTTCTATGATCCAAGGCAACCTGTTATAAATGTGGTAATCCAATGAGGTTAGACATTTGAATTCACAGAATAATATTAATAAATTATTAGAATTTCATAGTTACGACATTTTTTGATTCCTTGTGTAAACTGTTTATGGCGGAATAAAAAACATGCTTAATTTTAATTTAACTTCATGTTCATGAAAAAAAAAAATTTATTAGTTTTATTAACTGAATACCTTATTTGGACTTTATTTTATCTACATGATCTAGTGTGTTTATAATCATATATGCCCATTGATCATAAACATCATTTTATAAAACATCTTTTCTGAAAGTTCTACATTCAGTTTAAATATATTTTTTAATAAAACATTGTTTAATTTTTTAATTTCTTATGACTTGAATATTTCGTAATTTTTTAAAAATTAATTACTGTGAATTCTTATCCAAACACCAAATTAAAAGTTTCCATAATGCCAAAAACAGCGGGGACAAACATATATGGAAATGCTCACGTGGAAACAGAATTTGTGCAAGCAATCTATCTATCCGCAGGTTTCATTGGAATTGCACTCACTTAATGCATCCTGGCTTAATGCTCCACCTGACAACAGTATCTAGCAAAATTTAACAATTACTTGAGTTACATAAATAATCTCTTATATGTTTCAATTAGCAAAGCTATCATATAATTTTCTTTTTTTGTCCGTCTGTCATTAATGCTATGGGGGAAATATTTGATTCCCTTTACTAATGCATAAATAAGCATCCAGTATAGAATTTTAATTGGATAAACTTCAAAAGTCAGATACTTATTTTATGTCAAGATTTCATAATTTTTTATAATAAGGATTTATCGCGAATATTCAGTTTTTATGTGTCAACTGAACATCTGCTTTTTTACTCAAATATTCTTTATGTATATCCATGATTTTTTGTGCTTCACAACTTGTGGATGTTGTCGTCCTTTTTGATAAATTAGTGCAATTCTAAGCTAAATAAATTTACAGTAATTCCTGTTTTGTTAAATCTAAGCTATTGCTGCCACAATGGGTGAAGTTGATGTATAACTGGTCTCTCCACTTTTCTTTAGGGAATGGGTTGGACTATTTGAAATTTTTATCTTTTTTAAAGTTTCGAATTCTTTCAACTTAGTGTACTTAAATTTTTACCACTTTCCTCCTTTCCCAACATACTTAATTTCACCTGCCAGAAAATGAACTTTATTCATTTGGGGTATGCATAACATTTGAACCATTAAAAAAATAAATGTAAGAAATCAACCCATTAAATGACTTTAACAGAAGAGATAGGCAAATCTTCAAATCTCAGCAGGAGAACCACCATTGAAATTCTCAAGTTTGTCAGAAATATATGCGGAACAAAGCTAGAAATGGATCCAGTAACCCTCGGGGGTCCTGGGATGGTGGTTCACATGGATACAAATTGTTTAGGGCATAATCCTGACAGGAACAGTGATATAGAACCATAGAAACATTTTAAAGGAGATTTACCTACTTTTCTGTTAAGAGAATAGTAATAAAGTTTTGAGCAAGATTCCAGTCAAATGCGCTTATTAGGTCAAATTGTTCATAAATATGCCTTTAATTGTATTATGTGTTTGGTCAACATTAAGAACAGTAATACTTAATAAGCGCATTTGACTGGAAGTGTACTCACAAATTTACAGATTATTTGTAAGCTACTATTCTCTTTGCTAAATAAGCACAATTATGTAGAATAGTGTATCATTATAAGTTACACACATTATTAGGAGAAAAGATAGAGATGGCTGATAGATTTGCTTAGTGTATTTATACTTAGAGACAGGCCTACAGTCTTACCATAATTATAGAGTAGTAAAAATGTTTACATTATTTATATCTCTGTTCATTTGTAAAGAAAAAAAGTTGGAAAGTATCCTATCTGGGTTCTGGGATTAATAGATGTAAATTCAACACCACCAAGAAGTTATATGCAGGCATGGACATGGAAAAGTATTCTGGATTGCATTTTTCACGTTTCTCAATAGATTTAATACTTTGAATGATCAATCAGAAACAAGGATTCGTTTTTTGCTTATCAAGAACTTATTGTTGAAGAGGAACAAATCCATACTGCCAGAATTGAATTTTGTAGCATTTATGGTTTTCTTTGTGACTTTTCTTTTGTCTGACAAAAAAAACTTCCTAAATCTTTGTGTGATCAGTTTTGCCATACCAGAATACTTATCCAAATCCCCAATCATTAAGGCAATAGGGCACCAAGAGCCTCAGCTAATCCTATCAATTCTGGAAAATGTAGTACAACCAGAAACTATTGTAATAACCAAAGACTATGAAGTTTATAACAATCTATATCATGAACAAGGAATGTGGTACAATCCATTATTTTACAAGTGGAGAACTGATAACCCCAATTTATATCTAATATTGGTGCTATAGGGTTTTCATACACTTGACAATTTGTAACCTAACCTCAAATAATCATCTTAAATAAAAAAAAATAGTAGGATTGGGAGGGAAAGGTTAAGATTAGTTATTAAAGGGGTAGTTTCACGAAATGCATTTGAACTTAATTTAGTGAACCACATATTTTTTCCTAGTTAATGGGTTAAACTACATTTATATAGCATATATTTGAAATAAATTAAATTTTCTACCACGTAGTTTTTAAAATATCAAGACTTGAAAATTGTCTTTTTGTGATATATGCAATTTCAAAGACAATTTTCAAGTCTTGATATTTTAAAAACTACATGGTAGAAAATTGAAATTCTTTCAAATATATGCCATATGATATAAATGTAGTTTAGGTAACCATTTAACCAGGATAAAATATGCGGTTCACTACCCCTTTGAAATTATTTTGTTGTTGGGTTAGGTAGACCACTTGTTAAATTATGGATTTTTCCAGGAATGCTTCAGAATATAAACTTTGTTGCACCATTCAGTGGTGGTGGGGATGATGAAGTTATTAGCTACTGGGCCTCTAAAAAGAAATGGCTTACTGCCATGCGAGGCTGTAAACATGAATTTCTGCAAGGTTGTTATTGCTATAGATTATTAATTTAATTTTTATATACTTAGTTGATCTCATGTATACTGTTAAGGAATGAGATACTACTATAGTAAGGCAAGGATTTATTTGTATCACATTTACAGTAGGGGTAATTTTGTTTATCATCATTTAGGATTTCCGTCCATTGTCTTAGCTGTTAAGATTCTTGGGCTTTTTTTTATCATTTCTTTTTGGGGATGTTTTGGGCAGAGTTAAAATAATTGTAGAACCCCTGACCTTATCAATATTATCTAGAACCAGTTTACTCTAAAATAATGCAAACTAAGGATTTTTACATAAATTTTAGCACTAACCTATACCTGTCATTTCCTCTATAGTAATTTATAATCTAAGGGTATCTGAATGAGCTGATGTGGAGAGAAAGATATGGAGACAATTCCTTCAACAACCTGCTACAGCACATTGCCGAGCAGTATCCCTTGTAAAGGGATGCTTCCATGAAAAGCTTACAATAATCTATCACATCATATTGATAAGCATTATCTTTTGTAAAGGGGTACTTCCATGAAAAGTTTCCATTATTTTGTTACATCACATTGACGGAGCATTATCTCTAGTTTAAGGGGTACATCTGTGAAAAGTTTCCAATAAAATATCCATAGACTATTTTTTTTTTCTTCAAAAATTGACTATTTTCTATATCAAACACTTCCAATTTATAAGCCTGTATTGTATTCTTATACAAAACCAATGATATGATAATGTCTTAACACTATATTTATGACTATTTAGTACCTGCATTTGTATTTTATATGGCATTTTATACTTTAAAATCTGAAAATACATACTGTTCTTTAATTTTTTTCTAATGAGAAGGTGTTAGTGTTAGATTAGCTAGATAATTGTGAGACTATCCCTTTTGTTACAGAGAAAGAAATGATAATTTATGAAAAACTATTTCATCACTAATTTATCTGATTCCTAAGTATTAGTATTGTATTTGTGGAAAAAAAAATTTCTTACGCTTATTTGGTTTTGTTCAGATGTAACATCCATATATTTTATTCAGTTATTATATGTTTTTAAATTAAGTTTACATTTATCTGTTTCTTAACAGTGAAAACTTACTTTATAGGTTATTTGTATTTAAGCTATGTGTAAACTTTTGTATGATTTTATTAAAGGTAAAAAAGTTAAATAAAATCTTTAACTTACTTTTGTAAAGGTGACAGTTTTGAAATATACGATGATAAAGAAGAAAATTATGATAGTAGTGATACTGAAAAATCTACAAAAATCAAAAAGAAAAGAAAAAAATCCACGAATCTAAAACTGAAAAGAAAAGGAAGATTGAAAGAAAAGATTTGCAGTGTTTGTGGCGAAGCCTTTAGAAATGAAATTCTGCTTAACAGACATTTGAGAGATAAACATGATTTTCAAGGAAAGGATTTTTAAAAGAAAGTTTTTAAAAATTGCTTTAGAGTGGCCATAGAAAAAAATAGCATAAAACCACTCCAAGTTATATTACTTTGTCTAAAAACGAAAGAGAAAAATTATCATGTGTAATATCTTTGATAGGAACATTTCTCATTAGAGGGTTTACCTAACCCCCCCCCCCCCCCCCCTTTCCTCCGGAACCCAAACAATTCAAGCCTAATGAGAACATTCTTATAAAGATTTCCTTTAAAGTAGACCCTCATTGTTTAAGTAAGTTATTAGACAGTCAAACCTAATAAATAATTGTATTTTTTATTTGAACATTAAATCCTCCACTTTTTCTAATTATAAATCCTAATATTAAAGGTGAATCTCACAGCTGTGAATATTGCGGTCAACTTGTAAAAACCAAAGGAGCCTTGCACATTCACCTTAAAAAGAACCACGACGTCCAGGGCGACTACAATTGTGATACCTGCAACGAAACTTTCTTCAGTAGGCTGCAACTGAAGAGACACATAAACGACGCTCACTCAACAGACCAGGTGCCCTGTGAACACTGCAGCGAATTGTTTCCCTCGCGGGATAGGTTAACCAAGCATATTAGGAAGTATCATAGCGAAGGATCTGAACTGAAACCAAAGAAATGTATTGTTTGTAGTGAAACTATTTATGGTACCCTAGAAAAGCACATGAAGACACACAGAGTTAATGGGAAAATTCCATGTAGCAGGTGCAATTTAACTTTTAATGGAACTAGTAATCTTAAGCGCCATATTTTAGAATTACATGAAGAAAAAGAGAAAATATCATGTTTGATATGCGATTCTAAATTTATTCGTCGTTCTAGCATGGTTAAACATTTAAAATTATATCATCAAAAAATATCAAAAGAAGAAAAGAAATTGATGAAGAAAAAACGAAAAATTAGCCTTAAAACAAAATCTTTCAAAAAGCCGCGGGGCCATTGCAATCTCTGCGGCATGGAAATGGCCAAAAGTGGCATTTTCGGCCACCAGAAAAAGTCCTGTCCAAACCGAACACAATCGGTGGAGGAACTCAAAAAACAGCGCCTGCAAGAGCGCGCCAAAAATTTCCGCTCCGAACGGGCGCGCTGCAACCTCTGCGGCGCCGAAATGGCAAAGCGCAGTATTTCCCGCCACCAGAAAGATGGCAATTGTCCAGCGACCTTGCAGGCCAAAGAAAAAGTGCAGTGTAATTTATGTGGCAATGAGATGTCCCGTGCATCGTTGCCGTTTCATCAGCGGAAAAACTGCAAGGCTTCCAAAGAACAAAATCCGCAGATAATTTTACATCATGATGGAAATGTTAGTAGTAGGGACAGTCAAGATGATGTAAATGTCCACATTTCTTCTGCAGATGATAAATTAAAGGCAGAAAGACGGGAGGAGATAGGAACTGTTTTAGTGCCGGTTGTCAATTTAGCGGCTCCGCCCAATTTACCAGCCGTCGGCGGCCAGGGGCCAGCTACGGCTTATGTTAACTATGGAGTGGTGCAAGTTAGAAATGATCTCAGCTATTATGGAACTTTGATGCCACCTCAATGATTCTAATATTTCGTGTACAGGGTAAGGACAATGAAAAATTAATCTTCAACCATTTTTCGAATACGCACTTTTGTAGTTTTAAATATTTAGTGAAGATCAATTTTATGTCCATTTACTTCTCCCTCTTATATTTTGGTTGTAGCCCATGATTCTAGTCACTATGTTAAGTGTATTTTTTTGACAAGTTTTTCACATAAATGCTCAAATATACCATACTACTTTCATATATAAATTTGTTTGCTTAAATATTTTATAGTTTTTTAATTGTTATTTTTATCATTTTAATTGTTAATTCAAGTTGTTATACAAATCTTTGAAACCTAAGAAATCATGACAATAATAAAAATATGACTATCAAATGCTTCTAAAATTGCAGATAAAAAAATGGAAGGCAAAATGAGATTTTCGGATTCAAGATTCTTTTACTTTAAAAGGTTAGATTTGAGTTATTGTTTCGATTTTCTTAGTTTTTATTCATCAAACTTGTAAAAAAGAGCTTCTCTATACTTATGTATGTCAGACTGACTAAAACCAACAGTTAAGAAATATTTCTAACTTTATTTTCCTTTTTGGTGGATTTTAAAAATTGATGTGATAGAAACATCGTACATGTTGATTAGGAAATGTTAATAGATGTAAAAAAATACATTTACTATTGTCTATCTTACAATAGATTTATTGTATAATGATATATGTCAAAAAGTATTTTTTAAGATATTGATAACTTGTAAATGCTGCGCTAACTTTGCTTGGGTATTGTTATGTGCATTTGTTATTGTTAGAATAAAATCACAAAGTAGTAACAAGTTTTTTTTTGGTTCTTTTAGTTGTAGAATCATAACAAATTGTGTTATACATCAATGTTATGCCAATGCAATAAGTTAATTGTTCTTCCCTATTGAAAATTACACATTAGTTAAGTTGAAATTCTGAAATATTATAAATCTAAAAAGAAAACCTCATAAGAAAAAATTCTTTAACTGAAGAAAAATTGGAATGCCTCCAACTGTTTTTTTTTATATAAATATTTGAATAAAAATATGTTTATTTCAGGAAAATCTGGAAAGGTGAAAGAAGTAAGACTAGTAAGAAAGCCTGATGGAAAATCTAAAGGTATCAATATTAAAACTTTTAATTAATTTCTTTAACATATTTTAGGTACTTATATGATCTTTTATTACCTACTTATTACGCCCCAAGAATCTGAGATTGATATGAAATTTTTTAACATTAGTTGACAAGTTCCTCTTCTTTATTAAGTGCTTTTTTGCTTTCCCTCAAAATATGTACCAAGCACTGAACCCCCTCTTCCCTCTTACTTCTGAAATATACTGGAAGAATGGTGGAGGGGATATTTCTTCCTCTGCCTAATCCCTGCAAGGGCCTAAACTACCCATCCCCTTTTTCAATTTATTCATATTAAGGAGGGGAAATGGGATCAGTGCTCGACTAACCACTTTTAGGGAAACCGCGCATTATTATTTTTTGTTTACAGGTTATGCCTTTGTTGAGTTCAGCAGTGTATCTGAGGCTGAGGCCGCCAAGAAGAGGGACAATGAGCTGGTGAAAGGGAGGCCGATGTATATTTCTGACTGTGATCCCGACAGGAATAATAAATAGATTTCTCGTATTCATTCGAATCCGGTGGATAGGAACCGGTTCTCATCCATACGAAAAAAACTATGTCTAGCATCGTATTATATCCAGCTTTATACGAATATAGAAATGATCAATAAAGAGATTAAAACCAGTTTTTTAGCCCATGCCTTCGGCACCTAGGGGCTAAAAAACTGGTTTTAATCTTTTAACCCATTCGTGACAATTCGTGCAATAATGCACGATTTAAAAAACCATAAAAAACACATGAAATTTGAAGGTTTAGGTCTTTTTCGGCTTAATGAATATTATAGAGTCAGGATATGGGCAAAAAATTCTATTATATAAGTTTGGTATTGGTCAACCATAAATTAGTACAAAACCATTTGTTATGGCTTCACCATCAAATTCGAAAAAAATATTTTTAAGAAGGTAAAAAATACTCATTTGATTAAAATATTTTTAAAAAGGTAGACTTATCATCTAGTATTTTTTATATATTTTACAACAAAAAAAGAATTTTAGGCATAGGTGTTTTTTTTAATGCGCTTTTTTTCACATTTAATTGTCGTACAATAATGAACGATTCGGAACGTGCACTATTGAACGATCTATAAATTCGTGTAATATAGATCGATTGGGATCGTACACTATAGAACGATAATTTTTAAATACATTTAATGTTCCAAAAAATCAACTTTTAGCAATGTTTCATAGATGAAAATCTTCCCAGGACCTATGAGAAGCTTCACTGTAAAGGATAACCGAACAGATTCAGCAGTTAGCGAGATCCTTTGGTATACACAGACAGACAGACTATAGATATTCTGTTAATTTTCGTATTGACATTATCTATCTATCTATGTTTAAAAACACTTGATATACCTTAACAACAACTATAAAACGTCCTTGTCTTGTCTAGTAACAAAAAAGACAAATTCTCAAATTTTCTTCTGTTCTCTTTCTTTTTCAATGTATCTCTCTCTCTGTGTCATTTTCTTTCTCTAAAGTTTTCTCTGCTATCGGCTGGGCCATTGTTATCTAATGGAGGGAGAAGTAAAATAGCCTAAAACTAACCAAAGACTTACATATATATGACATATGTTATAGCCTTAAACAATCCCGTGAAGCTTCATAAAATGGAGAACTCAATCGGTTCAGTGGCTGGCAAGATATTGACAGACAAACATAAAAAAACTAAAAGCTTTCTATAATAGGATGGATAGATCAAAATCTATAGAAGTAAATTTTTTCTTTCAATATATCAATATGTAATGGATGTCTGTATGTCTATCTATCTTTCCATGTGTTTTCTAAAATTCATTTCTATCAAAAAGCATTTAAATCTATCTATATCCATATAATTTTTTCATATATGCAATATAAGTATTCTTAAATAAATACACCTCTAAATAGCCTAAAACCGACTGACAAAGTAAAACACCAAGAGAGGCAAAATTGGATTGGTAGATTACAAAAATCATATCGGCGTTGATGATATCATCACCAAGAGAGGGGAAAGTGGAATGGTAGATTACGTTTTTTAGAGGGTCAAAACCGTAATCATAGATTATATTTCTGCTAATATAAAAATGGATTCAACTCCCTAACTGTTCAACCCTTTCTTTCAGCTGATTTTTTTGTTTGTTTTGTATTGGTTAGACCACTATTAAAAATGTAGCGCAAGTGTAAATATGTTTAAAATGTCAAAAAATTGTATAGGTATGTGTTTTTACTATTATAAATTATAAAGATTTAATTTTAATCAGCAGTTTTACCTACCCAACATTTTATAATGATGCGATGCATCTCTACGATTCATTAAATCAAAGAAAAAAAGAAATATTAAATATCTGATTCAGATTTTTCAAAAATATACTTTTTTCCTTTACAGGACGATTGAGAATGAAAACTTTTGTTTTTGAAATATATATTTGGCCTATACAAAGATGTTAGTTTGATAAGGTAGTCTTGGGTTAAGATGGATTAATAGATTTTAAAACTATTCTAAAGGAATAATGCATTGGGACGATACATTGATATACAATTATATCTCCAATGATGATAAACAGTATTACTGAATCGGTAATTTAAAAAGAATGGTTTAAAAGTTTAGACACAACTCTTTTGGAAACAACAAACCAAAATGCAATAAAAATACCCACAGGTATACACTTTTGGGTACCAGTGTAATTTACAGCCCATGTCCCCTGCCTCCCTGTTAGTTATAGAGTCGCTGCGCATATAGAGAATGTCCAAAATTCATGGCCAATTTAACCAATTTTTACGTACCCTAAAAATATTTAATATCCTTTTGGGGGCATATTAAGCCCTCCCCCCCACCAATCTGTAAGGGTTAAGCTTTAAAATTTTGCTATAATTAGGGTTGGTCTGTCCGTCCGTCTGGGACAGTTAACTCTTTTCTTTAATTTAACAGGTTAGAATTGAATACTGATTCCTATTACCACAAGGAATAATGTTTTTAGCAAAGCATCTCTATATTCAAGTCCTGAAAATGTAAGTATATCCTTATACAGTATCCTGTATTTAAGAAGTTTGAACAAATTTGCTTCCAATTTTGTTTAGACTTATATATAAATTTTCTGCTTATTCAGTTCTGACACTCTAAAAGTGTTAATTTTTGTTTGCCTTACTATTTCAAGGTTTCGCTTTTATGGATGATGTTATCCTTAAATGAAAATTGATTAGAAATGAAGCAGCTTATTTTTTGTTCTACTTTATACATACCCCCCCCCCCCCCCCCCAATGTGTGATCAAGATGCCTCTAGAGATATATATAAGCCAACTTATCTTAGCATAATATTCCCCTTCCCCCA
This sequence comes from Acartia tonsa, assembly GCF_053477335.1. Lineage (NCBI taxonomy): Eukaryota > Metazoa > Arthropoda > Copepoda > Calanoida > Acartiidae > Acartia > Acartia tonsa. Next base: position 43,388,429 of record NC_137272.1, read on the forward strand.
CCTCCCCCATCCCCTCAATAATTATGGTTTATTTGTGCAATTGTGTTTCAATTTTTAGTGTCGTGCAGTAGTGTTCGATCCGAATCGTGCAGTACTGAACGAAAAAAAAAACTTTTTTGTCTTACATATTATCAAAAAACTTATTTCGAGACTTGTTTAAGTTTGATAAAAACTAAGAAACCCTGAAAATTTCACAAAAATCGGATCACGGGAAGTAGAATTGTCACTAATGGGTTAATTGTACTTTATATATCCGCGGAAAGCCATTTATAATACGATGAAAGAAATAACTATTAACATTACAAGATTCAGGGTTTCTTTGTGTGAAAGTAACCAATATGGGAGCAAGTATAATTTTTTTCACTGTAAATGCTCAAAAACTTCTGGTACCTTTGTAGAAATTGATTGCTTGGTTCCAAATAATTTTTGTACAAAATTTTAAAGCAATTATTTTAATTTATAGAAAGGTTACCTAAGGGGGGGGGGGGGTTAATGAAACCATCCCTAAATCGAACAAAAAGTTGAAAGAGTAACGGCTAACGGCTCAGCCGTTTTTTTTTGGCTTTTTTTAGGGCAAATCTGTCATAAATTACTTAGGAATCAACTTTTTGAAACATATTTTTGCTTTAAATCATGTTAAATGATACAAAAAAAGACATTTTTAAGATTTCTAGTACCAGCAACTACCGGCTAGAACCGTTTGAAAACGTTTTGGAGCGGCAAAGAGTATTATGTGGAGATAGGTTTCGTGAAGGATTTGCCTTGAAAATATCCAAAAAATGGCTAAACAGCTGAGCCGCCAACCGTTAGCCGTTACTTTTCCAACTTTTTGTTCGATTTAAGGAAAATAGACCTACCAATGATTACTCATGCAAAATTTCAGATATAAATTCAAATTCTAAGTGCCATTTACACATTGATTACGAGATGGTTACATTAACCCCCCTCCCCCTTTTTTTAATGCCATTTTATTAGAAAATACTTTAACTATCCATTGCCTTATTTATTTCTAATATCTCTTTAAAGTAACACAGAACCTTTATTTTAAAAAAAGTGTATTCTTTGACAGGTAAATTTCAATGGAGAAAGCAGAAAAAGATAGGCAGATACTCAAAAACTTGCCAGCAATGCGTAGAGATTAATTAGGGGAATAGTATATCAACATATATGTACTGTACAATTACATCTTTTAAATCAAAAAACTGGATTAATGGTTTGATTTATTCTTGTGTATTCTTTGGAAGAAAGTTAACTGATTAAATAACCAAATTTTTACATATTTTAAATCTATTGATAATTACCAGAAAGAAAGGTCCAGTATTTAAATACTCTACAGGTCTTGATACTAAGAAGCTCTTTGTTAAAGGTAACATTTTATTCCTTATCTTAACTACCAAAAGATCCGTAGTTTTAATCTTTATCTGTATTCAGTATTATTTTTTTCGGCTCAAAAGTTTTATTCAATTATTCCAATAATTTTTTTTAAAATTTTATTTGTATTTTACCTTATTATTTTAGTATTAGTTAGTATTAGTTATTTCCCAACTTTTTTTTTAGAAGCTTGTCAACAAAATAAAATTTATATTTTTTAAGGTTTGGACCCGAATGTATCTAAGGAGGATTTGAGCCGAGTGTTTGGAGAGTTTGGTAAACTGGCGGATGTAAGGCTTGTTACTTACAGGTATTGGTCTTGGTATATTTGTGTATATTCTTCATGGGATCCCTTGCTAAATAGGGGGAGGGGGGGGGGGGAATAAGAAATATGTGAAAGGGGGAAATAACTAGGGGGGAGGTGGAAATTAAATATTTTTGCTGCTGGGAATAAAAATGTATCTTGTGCTGAATATACCCCCCTATTTTAAAATAGTCATAGGAAATTTCCCTTTTGGTGATTATGAAACACGAACAAAGTTTTTGAATAGCAATTTTTTGCAATTTGATCTTTTTGATCTAGAGGCTAAAAATATTTACTATTTTTCGAGAGGGTGTCGTCCCACATCCCCGGAAAATAGCTTAAACCCATCACGGGAACAAAAGGACATTCCCTGTAAAGCACAACTTAATCGGTTAAGCTGTTAGCAAGATCTAAAGCTACATACACACAAACAGACAGACATCACTTTACTTTGTATTATAGACCATGAATTTTTATTTCAGAAATGGTCATTCTAAAGGAATAGCATTTGTTGAATATGTTGATGAAGTTGCTGCTGCCAAGGCTCTTGTCAAAACTGATGGAATGAAGGTATGTTTTGTGCTAGTGAGGGAGGAGAAATTAGACTTTAACTTTTACTGGTATCCAGCGTTAAAACTGTTGGCTAAAAAACTTTGAGCACTATAAAAGGGTAATTTTATTTATCATCATTGGGGGATGTACAGTACAGATCGTGACTCATATGGTATATCTTTTTATTTTAAAGAATGTATCTAAGGTCTTATTATTTTAAAGGAATTTAAAGTAGAAAAAAAGGAGAATAATTAAGAAATGTACTAAAATGTCAACCCATTTTTAATATTTCATCGAATTTATTTATTTCAGATAAAAGATAAGGAGATAGAGGTTGCCATTAGTAATCCACCAAAACGCAAACCAGAAGAACCACAAGATATGAAGGAATGAACAACATTTGCTTTAAACTTAAGTACTTTTTGTACCAAAATTTTTTTAAAAATTAGAAAAAAATACCTATAAACCCATACCAAGATGATTTCAAATAAAAATATTATTATTACTTAGACTTATAAAAATCTTATACCATTAAAAAGCCATTTTAGAGAACCCAAGAAACAACTTTACCACTAATATACTAAAATTAAGAAAAAGCAAAAAGCAAACAAAATGAAAAAACAATGAAAACAAACATTATTCATCATTGAAGGATATAAAATCTCTTGGCGGAACATCTCAGAAAGACTTTGGACCCCGAGGAAAGGGCCGAAGCCAGGTATTTTTTTCTTTTATTGAACAGAACAGATTAAGAATTGATTCGATTCATGGAGAGAGGAGACATGGGACTTTAAATTACACTGGTACCCAAAGTTTTATAATAAAGTTATCCTACTCGTAAAACTTTGGGTACATTTATTTAATTTGATTGGTTTGTTCTAAATTAAATGTGTTTAAACTTTTCAACAAAAAGGTTAATGTACCCAACCTTCGAGTATGTATGAATTTATTGTCCAGTGTCTTATCCCTTAATATCCCTGTATTATTTTAGCTTGCCTTCATGCCACGCAGTGTGCATCTATAGTGGTAGCATAGCATCTCTATGATTAATATTATTTTAGCTTGCCTTCATGCCACGCAGTGTCGCAACAAGTGGTAGCATAGCAACTCTATGATTAATATTATTTCAGCTTGCCTTCATGCCACGCAGTGTCGCAACAAGTGGTAGCATAGCAACTCTATGATTAATATTATTTCAGCTTGCCTTGTGTGTGTGTGTGTGTGTGTGTGTGTGTGTGTGTGTGTGTACTTGTAGCCATAGTTTCTTAGTGTTTGGACCTAAGTAGTCATGGAGTAGGACGAGACACTTTTGTATGCTAGTACCAGGGCCAGCTCAAGGTCCATGCTCAAGTACAAGTACTTGACCCGCTGTCTCAAGGGACCTACTCTTTATTACCTCACCCTCGCCGAGTATGGCAGGTGTCCCAAATTAAGTCACCGTAATGAATGACGCTCTCCATATAGGAGCTTGGGTAAGGGTTGTACTGATATTATTTACTTGACCATTGAGTATCCAAACTACTCAATTATCACCCTTCTTACACAACCAAGGGGAAGTTGTGTGAATGAATTGCGACTGAGAAATTCGAGTTGCCACATGGGGACTTGAACTCAAACTCTCACCACCGTAACTCAGTGCGTTACCACTGAGCTACGACGCCCCTTGCAGTGTCGCAACAAGTGGTAGCGCAGCAACTCTATGATAAATATTATTTTAGCTTGCCTTCATGCCACGCAGTGTCGCAACAAGTGGTAGCATAGCAACTCTATGATTAATATTATTTTAGCTTGCCTTCATGCCATGCAGTGTCGCAACAAGTGGTAGCACAGCAACTCTATGATTAATATTATTTCAGCTTGCCTTCATGCCACGCAGTGTCGCAACAAGTGGTAGCATAGCAACTCTATGATTAATATTATTTTAGCTTGCCTTCATGCCACGCAGTGTCGCAACAAGTGGTAGCACAGCAACAGCCAACAAACAGAAACTTGACCTTGTCAAGTTTGTAAAACCAGGCAAGGACCAAGAGGTTTTTTTTAAAGGCGAATCTTTTCAATAAGGGGGGGGGGAAGTTCTGCCACTTTCGCGTAAACAGTGTGCAGTGGACTAGGTATTGATTTTAGATTATAGGTTATTTAGGATAAAAGTTTACTTTTGGGTATTAGTTCACGTATATTTAATCATTTTTTGAATAGGTCTCCAGGTTCAGGTGCTGCAGGCTGGAAGGTCGTTTCTGGACAGGTAAAAAAATTACAAATTTTTTGTTTGAAGAGTTAGAGAGCAACTTATAAAACAAAATATGCTTCTTTTTGAATGTTATTAACATATCTGCAGAAAAAATTAAATTCGGCCTCCAGGTTCAGGTGCTGCAGGCCTCCAGGTACACTCTGGACAGGTAAAAATTAAAAAAATTATTTGAAGAGTTAGAGGTACACTTATTAAACCAAATATGGATCTTTTTGAATGTTATTACCATATTAGAAGAAAAAATGATAATCGGCCTCCAGGTTCAGGTGCTGCAGGCCTCCAGGTACACTCTGGACAGGTAGAAATTAAAATTTTGTATTTGAAGAGTTAGAGGTACACTTATAAAACAAAATATGCATCTTTTTGGATGTTATTACCATTTTTGAAGGTAAATTGACAATCGGCCTCCAGGTTTAGGTGCTGCAGGCCTCCAGGTACACTCTGGACAGGTAAAAATTAAAAAAAATTATTTGAAGAGTTAGAGGTACACTTATTAAACCAAATATGCATCTTTTTGAATGTTATTACCATATTAGAAGAAAAAATGACAATCGGCCTCCAGGTTCAGGTGCTGCAGGCCTCCAGGTACACTCTGGACAGGTAAAAATTAAGTTTTCTTATTTGAAGAGTTAGAGGTACACTTATTTAACCAAATATGCATCTTTATGGATGTTATCATCATATTTGCAGAAAAATTTAAAATCGGCCTCTAGGTTCAGGTGCTGCAGGCCTCCAGGTACACTCTGGACAGGTAAAAATTAAAATTTCTTATTTGAAGAGTTTGATGTACACTTATTTAACCAAATATGCATCTTTTTGGATGTTATTACCATATTTGAAGAAAAAATGACAATCGGCCTCCAGGTTCAGGTGCTGCAGGCCTCCAGGTACACTCTGGACAGGTAAAAATCAAAATTTCTTATTTGAAGAGTTAGAGGTACACTTATTTAACCAAATATGCATCTTTTTGGATGTTATTACCATATTTGAAGAAAAAATGACAATCGGCCTCCAGGTTCAGGTGCTGCAGGCCTCCAGGTACACTCTGGACAGGTAGAAATTAAAATTTTGTATTTGAAGAGTTAGAGGTACACTTATAAAACAAAATATGCATCTTTTTGGATGTTATTACCATATTTGAAGGTAAATTGACAATCGGCCTCCAGGTTCAGGTGCTGCAGGCCTCCAGGTACACTCTGGACAGGTAAAAATTTAAATTTCTTATTTAATCAAATATGCAACTTATTGGAAGTTATTACCATATTAGAAGGTAAATTGACAATCGGCCTCCAGGTTCAGGTGCTGCAGGCCTCCAGGTACACTCTGGACAGGCAGTTATAATATTTTTTGATACTTTTTGATTTGGACACCTTACCTGGATCCTGGTGACCACTGGTGACTGCTTGTGGCCGCTGGCAAGGTAAATTCCAATAAAGGTAATATTTGATATTAGAGGAAAGGTTTCTAAATAGAAAATTATTAAAATATAATAATATGACAAAATTTATTAAGTAAGTCTTCTATTTTTGTTCCAGGCAGGCTCTAGGTAGCCTCCAGGAGCCTGCTGGACAGGTTTAAAAAATCAATTTTATAATTTGTTTTATTTAGATGAAAGGTTTGAGTTGTGCTCCAGATAGGGTCAAGGTGGCCTCCAGGAGAAAAATTTATTGTTCACTGGAAATAAGTAAATGACGAAAGTTATGTGAATATTATTTAGGATAACATTGCAAATTTTATGCTCTAATTTTTTATATAAAGTTTCTTTTCTATTTCTACATAGTATACCTTTCTTTTAAATAAAAGATTACACATTTGATTTACCTGTCCAGCAGGCTCTTGGAGGCCGCCTACAGCCTGTCTGGAGCCTTAAATGCTATATTATACTAAATTATTATAATTTAGCCATTTTCTTTTTAGAAACCATTCCTATAAATTCAAAAATAACCATTTAGGATTTTTTAACTGGCTACCAATAACCAGCAGTCAACAGGATCCAGGTAAGGTTTCCAAATTAAAAAGTATTAAAAAATATTTTATCTGCCTGTCCAGAGTTGACCTGGAGGCCTCCAGTACCTGAACCTGGAGGCTGATTGTCAATTTATCTTCAAATATGATAATAACATCCAAAAACACGCATATTTGGATTAATAAGTGTACCTCTAACTCTTCAAATAAGAAATTTTAATTTTTACCTGTCCAGAGTGTACCTGGAGGCATGCAGCACCTGAAACTAGAGTCCAATTTGAATTTTTTCTGTAAATATGATAATAACATCCAAAAAGATGTATATTTCAGGTTTAATAAGTGTACCTGTAACCCTTTAAATATTTTTTTTTAATTTTTACCTGTCTAGAATGGATCTGGAGGCCTGCAGCACCTGTACCTGGAGGCCGAATATCAATTTACCTTCAAATATGATAATAACATCCAAAAAAACGCATATTTGGTTTAATAAGTTTACCTCTAACTCTTTAAATAATTTTTTAAAAATTTTTACCTGTCCAGAATGTACCTGGAGGCCTGCAGCACCTGAACCTGGAGGCCGATTGTCAATTTACCTTCAAATATGGTAATAACATCCAAAAAGATGCATATTTTGTTTTATAAGTGTACCTCTAACTCTTCAAATAAGAAATTTTGATTTTTACCTGTCCAGAGTGTACCTGGAGGCCTGCAGCACCTGAACCTGGAGGCCGATTGTCATTTTTTCTTCAAATATGGTAATAACATCCAAAAAGATGCATATTTGGTTAAATAAGTGTACATCAAACTCTTCAAATAAGAAATTTTAATTTCTACCTGTCCAGAGTATACCTGGAGGCCTGCAGCACCTGAACCTGGAGGCCGATTTTAAATTTTTCTGCAAATATGATGATAACATCCATAAAGATGCATATTTGGTTAAATAAGTGTACCTCTAACTCTTCAAATAAGAAAACTTAATTTTTACCTGTCCAGAGTGTACCTGGAGGCCTGCAGCACCTGAACCTGGAGGCCGATTTTAAATTTTTCTGCAAATATGATGATAACATCCATAAAGATGCATATTTGGTTAAATAAGTGTACCTCTAACTCTTCAAATAAGAAAACTTAATTTTTACCTGTCCAGAGTGTACCTGGAGGCCTGCAGCACCTGAACCTGGAGGCCGATTGTCATTTTTTCTTCTAATATGGTAATAACATTCAAAAAGATGCATATTTGGTTTTATAAGTGTACCTCAAACTCTTCAAATAATTTTTTTTAATTTTTACCTGTCCAGAGTGTACCTGGAGGCCTGCAGCACCTGAACCTGGAGGCCGATTTTAAATTTTTCTGCAAATATGATGATAACATCCATAAAGATGCATATTTGGTTAAATAAGTGTACCTCTAACTCTTCAAATAAGAAAACTTAATTTTTACCTGTCCAGAGTGTACCTGGAGGCCTGCAGCACCTGAACCTGGAGGCCGAATTTAATTTTTTCTGCAGATATGTTAATAACATTCAAAAAGAAGCATATTTTGTTTTATAAGTTACACTCTAACTCTTCAAACAAAAAAATTTTAATTTTTTTACCTGTCCAGAAACGACCTTCCAGCCTGCAGCACCTGAACCTGGAGACCTATTCAAAAAATGATTAAATATACGTGAACTAATACCCAAAAGTAAACTTTTATCCTAAATAACCTATAATGTAAAATCAATACCTAGTCCACTGCACACTGTTTACGCGAAAGTGGCAGAACTTCCCCCCCCCCCCCCCTTAGGGTTGGTACGTCCGTCCTTCCGTAACGATTAGCTTTTTTCGGGGAGTGGTTAGCTCTTTTAGATAATTAAATTTATATATGTTAAAATTGTCCTATCGATTTAAAACTTTCAAACCTTTCTTAGATCATTTACTTCAAACAGACACTCATATTCCTGTATCATATTTTGTATTTTATTCAACTCTTTATTTCTGTACATTAGGCGGAGCTAGTGTAAAAATGGTCTCCAAGAGTGACTCCAACGGCTCAAGTAACGGATCCACAGCAGCTGCAGAGCCGCCAAAAGATGCGGCTGAAATAGCGGCGGCCGCTAAGAAGAGTAACGACGACTTCCGCAAAATGCTTCTGGGACAAAAATAATATTTAATCTACAAAAGTCATTGTTATGAAAAGATCATAAAATAAAACATGTTTTTATTTGTTTATTTATTTTAGTTTTCTTTCCAATATTTAAATCTAGACATAAGATACCTAATGAAAAACTCTTTGGCCTCCAAAAATATATATTAGTCACAAAGGAACATTATTAGAATTAATTGTATTATTTTTTAAAAAAATATTATACAACATTTCTAGTTATTTTTTTGTGTTTATAAAATTATAGGTAAAATGTTTTTCTATAGATGTCTAACAAGGACAAAATTGGCTTTTCAACTACTCTGCATCCCTTTCTCCCCCTGAAAAATGAAATGCTACCAACAAAACATGCCTTTTATTGTCCTTTCCTTTAGTATTAACTCAAGATCATGTTTGTATTTTAAATTACCTACCTATGTATTTTTTTTCAGAATTATAAATGAAATAGAACAAAAAATGAATTTGCATGAGGATTATGAAAATGGTAAGTAATAATAAATCTTAAAAAATGATAGTAACTTTCATACTCAGAACAAATAAAGGAATACTTCATGTATAAAAGTGCGGTTTAATACAGTAAAACATTTTTATTTTATGTTGATCAGTAGGTATTATTACAGTTTTTTTTATACTGAAGATAACATTTTTAAAACGAGTTCTCATTTATTGCAATTCAGACTTAAACAAGGCATTTGATCATAACAGAAAAATATCCGTAAAATAGCCAATAATTTTATAACATGCATGGCCTTTGTCTGCAGGGTAGGAAAAAAACAGGTTTTTTTTTAAGAGTTAAATGTTCTAAAAATGTTTTTTATTTGATTCAAAATGATACTCCTAATAAGTCAAAATAGAGTGAAAATTAATTAAAAAGATATAGGTATTTTAAAACCTTTTTTTAAATTTCAAAACCCTCTAAAAAGGCAGTTGTGTTTGTTGGGATGTATTAATTATACAAACCCTGATTGTCGGAAGGCTCAAAATTTTATGCTAATGAGTTGCATCTGTAAGTAGTTGCAACTCTCTCAAATTCATGAAGAGCATGACACTAAAGCCAACACAACATTCACACTATTAAATTTAGACTTGTTTGATGATAAGAATGGCATTGAAGAATTGTTGCTTGAAAATATGTTGATACATGCGCCTTCAGGTTTATTTTACAATACACCTTAAATTTCAACAATAACTTTTCAATATATATTTTGCCTTTTCTTTTGAGGAATCAAAAATTTAAATCAAATTAATAGGATAACCTTTCAAAAAGTGTACCAATAAATAGTTTGACTCAGTTAAACATTTAAATTTTGACGGTCAAGAATTGAAAATAAATATACATTTCAACTGGTCTTTTGGTACCTTTTTCTAGAAAGTTCTACATATGAATATATTTATTGTTTGTAATTATTATATTCTGTTTGTTTTTCATACCTTGTGATTAATATAACTTACTACATTTATAAAGGGGGGGGGGTTTTAATGCAACCATCTCGTAATCAGTGATTAAATGGCACTTAGAATTCGAATTTCGATCTGAAATTTTTCATGAGTAATCCTTGGTAGGTCTATTTTCCCTAAATCGAACAAAAAGTTGGAAAAGTAACGGCTGGCGGCTGGCAGCTCAGCCGTTTAGCCGTTTTTTGCCTATTTTCAGGGCAAATTCATCATTAATTACGTAGGAATCAACTTTTAAAAACATATTTTGGATTTAATTAATGGTAAATGATAGATATAACCATTTTTTAAATTTCTAGTATCAGCTGCTAAACGGCTAGAATCGGCTGAAAACGGCTGGGAGCTGCCAAGAGTATGAAGGTTAGATATGGCTTGTGACGTATCTAGGGGTAGGTTTTTATGGCTGCTGAGCTCAAAAATACTACCAAAAATAGTGGCCGCCCATCCATATGGCAGCTGGGTAACAGCTGCAGCTCAGCTGGGAGCGGCCAAGAGTAGAATGAGTAGATAGGGCTTGTGACGTGTCTAGGGTTAGGTTTTTATGGGTGCTGAGCTCAAAAATACTACCAAAAATAATGGCAGCCCATCCATTGATATGGCAGCTGGGTAACAGCTGCAGCTCAGCTAGGAGCGGCCAAGAGTAGAATGAGTAGATTGGGCTTGTGACGTGTCTAGGGGTAGGTTTTTATGGGTTTTAAGCTCAATAATACTACCAAAAATAGTGGCGGCCCATCCAATTGGCGGCTGGGTAACAGCTGCAGCTCAGCTGAAAGCGGCCAAGAATAGAATGAGTACATAGGGCTTGTGACGTGTCTAGGGGTAGGTTTTCATGGGTGCTGAGCTCAATAATGCTACCAAAATTAGTAATGGCCTTCCATATGGCAGCTGGGTAACAGCTGCAGCTCAGCTGGGAGCGGTCAAGGGTAGAATGAGTAGATAGGGATTGTGATGTGTCTAGGGGTAGGTTTTTAACTACCAAAAATAGAGGCGGCCCATCCATATGGCAGCCGGGTAACAGCTGCAGCTCAGCTGGGAGTGGCCAAGGGTAGAATGAGAAGATAGGGCTTGTGATGTGTCTAGGGGTAGGTTTTTATGAATGCTGAGCTCAAATTTACTACCAAAAATAGTGGTGGTCCATCCATATGGTTGCTGGGTAACAGGGGTAGGTCTGTGAGCTCAAAAATACTACCAAAAATAGTGGCGGCCCATCCATATTATTGCAGTTTTGTAACAGCTGCAGCTCAGCTGGAAGCAGCCAAGGGTAAACTGGGTACATAGGGCTTGTGACGTGTCAAGGGGTAGGTTTAAATGGGTGCTAAGCTCTAAAAAAACCACCAAAAATAGTGGATGCCCATCCATATGGTTGCTGGGTAACAGCTGCAGCTGGGCAGTAAGCTGTTGTTTAAGCTGTAAGCACTTTTTGGGACTATTGAAGGTCTTGAAGGATAACTAAATATTGAATATTTCAGTATTGATTTAGTTGTTAAACAGCTGAAATTGGCTGAGAACATTTACCAACAGATAAAGGTAAAAGTTTAAGACAAAGCTTGTGATGTGTGGGGTAAATATTTATAGGTGCCAAGCTTATTAATACTCCCCAAAAATAGAAAGGCCCATCCATATGGCATCAAGGTAACGGCTGCTGCTCAGCTGTAGCTGTTACCCAGCGGCCATATGGATGGGCCCCAACTATTATTGGTAGTGTTTTTGAGCTCAACACCCCCATAAAAAGTTAAAAACCTACCCCTAGAAATGTTACATGCTATATCTACAACATATACTTTTGGCTGTTGAAAACTGTTTTCAGACGTTATTGGTAGTTTTCAGTGAAATCTAGAAATTAAAAAACTGTTACTTGTAATATGTCCATGAAATGAAGTTATAATGTTAATTGGGAGAAGTTTAATTCTACTGAATTAATAAATTTTGTGATATGCTTCACACTTCACAAGCCCTATATACTCATTTTACTCTTGGCTGCTCCCAGCTGAGCTGCAGCTGTTACCAAGCTGCAATATGGATGGGCCGCCACTATTTTTGGTAGTATTTTTGAGCTTAGACCTACCCCTGTTACCCACCATTTTACTCTTGGCTGCTCCCAGCTGAGATGCAGCTGTTACCAAGCTGCAATATGGATGGACCACCACTATTTTTGGTAGTAATTTTGAGCTCAGCATTCATAAAAACCTACCCCTAGACACATCACAAGCCCTATCTTCTCATTCTACTCTTGGCCACTCCCAGCTGCCATATGGATTGGCCGCCACTATTTTTGGTAGTATTATTGTGGTCAGCACCCATAAAAACCTACCTCTAGACACGTCACACGCCCTATGTACTCATTCTACTCTTGGTCTCACAGCTGAGCTGCAGCTGTTACCCAGCTGCCATATGGATGGGCTGCCACTATTTTAGGTAGCATTTTTGAGCTCAGCACCCATAATAACCTAACCCTAGACATATCACAAGCCCTATGTACTCATTCTACTCTTGGCCACTCCCAGCTGAGCTGCATCTGTTACCCAGCTGCCATATGGATGAGCCGCCACTATTTTTGGTAGTATTTTTGAGTTCAGCACCCATAAAAACCTACCCCTAGACACGTCACAAGCCCTATGTACTCATTCTACTCTTGTCCGCTCCCAGCTGAGCTGCAGCTGTTACCCAGCTGCCATATGGATGGGCTGCCATTATTTTTGGTAGTAATTTTGAGCTCAGAACCCATAAAAACCTAACCCTAGACACGTCACAAGCCTTATCTATTTATTCTACTCTTGGCCGCTCCAGGTGAGCTGCAGCTGTTACCCAGCTGCCATATGGATGGGCGGCCACTATTTTTGAGCTCAGCAGCCATAAAAACCTACCCCTAGACACGTCACAAGCCATATCTACCCTTCATACTCTTTGCAGCTCACAGCCGTTTTCAGCCGGTTCTAGCCGTTTGCAAAGTTGATTCCTACGTAATTAATGATGAATTTGCCCTGAAAATAGTCAAAAAACGGCTAAACGGCTGAGCTGCCAGCCGCCAGCCGCTACTTTTCCAACTTTTTGTTCGATTTAGGGAAAATAGACCTACCAAGGATTACTCATGCAAAATTTCAGATCGAAATTCGAATTCGAAGTACCATTTAATCACTGATTACGAGATGGTTGCATTAAAAACCCCCCCCCTTAATAGTTGTATTGTAAAATAAACCTTTTAAGACCTTTTCACCAATGCAGAAATATTTACCTAGTTCTTCAGTCTTGAAATGTTTCATTCGTTGGCCGAGGATATCAAAGAGAGAATTAATGTAAGTATCATTTATAAGTTGTCCTCAAGTGCCTTGTGAAATAAGAAAACCCTACATACCCTTTTTTTGAAAAAAAGATAAAGTGGAAATATTTTTTCTTTTTACCTTGGGTTAAGTTAGGTTATATTGGATAGCCCTGTAGGGTTAGGGCACCATAGGTAGATACTAGAGGCCCTACATGGTATGGGCCGTCCGCTCAGGAAAATAATACCTACCACCCCTTTATAATGTTTTCAATTTATTTCAAAATAAAAGGGGGGGGGGGGGTGAAAGGTTAAAATATATTTGTACTCGTATCTAACTATTGCCATTAGAAAAATAATAATTCTTAAAAATAATCATATGGATACGGTATACCTCGTTAGGGCGGGATTCTACTTCTATTTTAAGTGATAATCTAGAGAATCTAGAAAAACAAATAGGAAATTTCTTACTTTCTATGTATATTTTGTTCAGGCTATGTTGCCAAACTTCCCTGAAAATAACGCGGAACAAAAGTTGGTTACCCTGGAAATGTTGTTTGGTGGAGAAAATTTTGCATTCGGCAACCCTATTCTAGATTTCAGGTATAAAATCGAATTTGTTTGATTAACCAGGATAATCTCAAGAGGACAGGATACAGTATAAGCTCTTAGTTTTAAGTTTAGTTTAATCTTTAAACCAAATCTTGAAAGTAAAGTGCACAGAATCTTCTTTATTGCACGACCTTTGTCTGAAAATCCCAAATGTATATTTGATACGATGCACTTGTTGTGTTCTGTGGGGTGCCAAGGTTTTTTCCCATACTTTAACTATTAATGTCAGGTATCTGACATATTAGCAGTATGATGAACTATTTCTCAACGTCTTTATGGTGTCTGGCCGAGATCTGTGTCTAGGACCTTCTCGCCAACGAGAAGAATCGCTACGTGTTAGGCCACCGTTGCGGGTCAAACTGTTTGGTTTAGTATCTTAACAAGGTACACAAATTAGCGTAAGTGACCTCTATAAATTCAATTTGCAATTAAAATAATTTCAATGAATTTTAGAGAACAAGTTCTGCGAGGAAAATTTCAGCCTGACTCTCTTCTAGTCAATAAATATGTCAGGTCAGTTGATTACCTGATCTTACTTTTATAAGCGAAGCTACATTATTATTACCAGTCCGTCAGTCCATCCTACATGATAGATTTTGTCAAATTACCTCTTACTAAAGAGCATCCAGTATACCATTTAAGAACTCCGTTGATCTGTAAGTCTACAAATGCAAACATTTATCTATTTCTAAAGATTTCGTGTTTTTGTATTATTTATCATATCTACTGAACATCTTTCTTATGAATCATTTTGTCTGTTCGTCCATCAAAGATTTTTTTGTGCACGTATGTATATGGGGCGTTATCCTCTTAGAAATATTTTTTCAACTTTTGAAGTTTTAAAACAGGGGTGTATATTCTGCATAATTGACCCTGCTATAGGGGGGTAAAAAAAATGTAGTTTGGGGGAAAAAATGTAAAAATAAGAGAAATGAAAACATTTTTTCCATTCTCCCCCCTTCCTTGGTGAGTAGGAGGGGGATAAAATGAATTAGATATAGAGTTGAGTTCATTTAATATTTTTCCACTCCCCCCCCCCCCTCCTCCCTGTTGGGAAAAACTAGGGGGGGGGGGGGTAAATAAAAAAAATTTTAGCAGGGGAAAAAATTAATCTTGTACAGAAAATACACCCCTGGCAGAAAATAAACACAAACAAATAAGTCTATACTTTTCAGGAATGCATTCAAAAGAGATAGAAACCTAATGCAAGAAGAATATCAATTTAAGTAAGTATTTCAATACCTACCTAGTTTATTTTATACATATTTTAATCAGATTGACTTTAAGTAACATTTAATATACCTAGTCATATTCAAGGAGGTAGTTGACATTGGATATTAAATTAAAGTTTTATAAACTATATTTTTCATTGGTTGGCTAAAAAACTTTGGGTACTTTTAATAAACAAAATCTTGATTGGACTGTAAAAACCATTAGTGTCAAATAAAAAAAGTAATTTTGTTTATCTTAATAGGAAATTATGTCAAGTTATCAACCATTGTCTTATCCCTAAAAATCCTAAAAAAGTGTATCTTAACTAGGCTTATGCATGACATGTTAATATCTCGGAAACAGCTGTTGGAATCAACAACTGGGCACCCTGTTCCCTTACCCCTGGCTGTTCAGAAGCTAGATGCTCAAACTTTTATCCTTGGTCGCAGTGTCAAACAAAGGTAAGCGTTTATTATTGAGAGATATAGCAACTGAAGGAAAACAATTTTTCCTCAGCTTTTTAGACAGTGAAAATTAGGGTTGGCAATCCGAATCCGGAATCCGTTTTTTACAGCGGATTCGGATTCTTAATTTTTAGGCTAAAATAAGCGTCTTGAGTTTTTTTGGTCCGAATGTATATTTTAATTTTTAACAAAGTTATTTTGGCCGCTGTAGGATCTAGAAATAGGAGAAAAGCTACTGTGACAATATGAAAAAAACGCAGCTTTAGATTCTTCTCAGTACCCGGTAAAATTTAATCCCTAATTTATTTTTTTTAAAACCTTTTTAAAATATTGCTAGAATTAGGAATCCATAATCGGGAATCCGTCAAAAAAAAAATAATAATCCGGAATCCGCGGAGAATCCGTTTTATTTTTGGGCGGATTCTTTAAAGAATCCGAATCCGGTCCAAAAATTAGACGGATTGCCAACCCTAGAAGAAATATCATTATTAGTGAGTAAAAGTTTCTTTCGGGGGAGATACTCACCCCCCCCCCCCCCCCCAAAAAAAAACATATTACATCTTTCTTTCAAAGTTGAATTAATTTAGATTCTCCTCCTAAAGCAAATAAAAAGCTTGGACATCATACCCCTTATCTTTTTTAAAAGTCATAGTTTAAATAGTTTTTCTATAGGTATAAATTAGGATAGTTTTATACCAATTAAATTAAATATCTAGGACGAAACGAAGATATTTAGAAGAGTTGCAATTAATGAATTCTGAACTGGAGGAATACGACCTTAGCTCTGATGATGAATCTATACTTCAAGATTGTCAGGTACACTTTTGTTCAAGATAACCAGTGCAGAATAATCTTATTTAGAATTATGGGTAATCTTTTAGTTGTGGAGGGAGAATATAGTGATCTAATAATATTTTCTTGAAGGTGTGATCTTTAAAGCTTCACTACCCTCATTACAGGGACATTTAAGGGTGATTAATGGGTGATTAACATCTCCCCCTCTCCCTTAAAACTGAACCCTTTCAAATATCTCAAAAAAATAATTCAAGCGCTTCATA
Source organism: Acartia tonsa (assembly GCF_053477335.1). Taxonomy (NCBI): domain Eukaryota; kingdom Metazoa; phylum Arthropoda; class Copepoda; order Calanoida; family Acartiidae; genus Acartia; species Acartia tonsa. The sequence goes on from NC_137272.1 coordinate 43,405,066, forward strand.
AAATTGTTTAAAGCCCATGGTTTTTTTTTGCAAATCATATAAAAAAAATAGAGATTTTTACCCCTCTTCCCCTCAAAAAATTGCTCGTACGTCCTATACCTATTTGATTATAAAACTCTGGTTTATTTGCAGACAGATGGGACCCTGATGCGATTAAGTTCAGAATACACAGGACATCAAAAATCAGGAATTAAAGAATTTCAGTTTAATAATGAGTGTCTTATGAGTGAACAGCACTGATATACTAATGCCCTTATTTTCAAATAAATTAGGGGTAGAGGAGTTTTTCGTTTATTACTTTAGGTCAGGTTAGGCTTCTTTTTATTGGGTTCTAGGTAGAACCATAGGGTTTAAACACAACATGTATGTATAGATCCATCAGGATTGGACCACCCTATGGGGTAAGGCATAGGAATAAAGTCCCCATGTCTTTCATTTTTTATGAAATAAGGGGGATGGAGGATGTCACTGCTTAACAGGAACTTCTGGTAAAAGCACAGAAAATTTTATCCCTAGGTATACATTAGAAAACCATAAAACAGCAATATAATAGAATCTTTTTAATCCTGCAGAACAAATTCTTCCCGAACGACAAAACCTACAGCAAAATGTTCCACTATTAAATATACAGTCACAAGCACCTCAAGCTGTTGATTTCAATGCAAGCCAAGAACACAGAAAAGAATTGAAGCAGGTTTGTAACTTTGTACCTTAGATTATTATAAAAGTGTAACTTGTAAAGCTTCTCTAATCTAGAGGACGGTCTATACCACATATTTTTGGCGTATCTCTAGGGATGGCAATCCGGATCCGGAATCTGCCCAATTTTTAGGCCAATTTTGGAATCCGGATCCGGAATCCGTTTTTTAATAGCGGATTCCGGATTCATAATTGGTAGGTATGCTAAAATTAGCGTCTTGAGTTTTTTCTTTCAACTCTCGCTTTTTTGAAGGCAAAGATTATAATCATTATATATAAAAAATTTTAAAATCTGGTTCGAGTCTTGGAAGTGAATTATAGAGAAGACCAAGAACATTAATTTTTAGGACATACGTAGTACTTTATTTTTTTAATTTTCTTTAAAAAAACTTTAAAATATTGCTAGAATCCGGAATCCGCCAAAAATAAGAATCCAGAATCCGCAAGGAATCCGCCACTGTTTTTGACGGATTATTTTAAGAATCCGGAATCCGAATCCGGCCCAAAAATTCGACGGATTGCCATCACTACATATCTCTGAACCAAATCTTGCTAATGAAGTGCGTAATTAAATTACAACCAACCCTTTTGTTGCTCGACCTTTGCCTTGAACTCTTGATATTAAGTTGCGCCTGTTTTTGGCCCAGGTATTCCCACATTCTGTTACTATCTATTTCGCAAAGGTGACATAGGAGCAGTACGGTAAAAAAATTATGACCATAGAATGAGATTCAAAATTTTGACCTTCCGACAACTAGCGGATGCTTCCGACAACTAGCGGATGCGCTACGTGTTATGCTACACTACAGTCGTAGATTTTGTAGAAATTTTTGTAGCTTCTTTAAAAATTGTGTTTTACTCTTATCTTTATTATTTTTCTACATACACTAAAATTAAATTAAAAGATTTAATTTTGTAACTAATTTAGGAGACCCATGCTTCCTTTTTTAATCTTCTCAGTGATCTCTTTGAATGTTCTGCTAATAGAAGGTAAACTCAATTTTTTTGCTGTCTTTAAATATTATTAAAAATTCCCATAGATCAAGCCTTGTTTAAAATATTTCAGTGCACCTTCTCTTTTTCCCTTAAAGTGCCTTGTTGACCAATGCACTGAATTCCCCCCTTTGTAAAATAATTGAAAATAATGAGGGAAAAGGGGGTTTGTTTATTACCATTATTAAACCGCCCAATGTTAATTGTCCTTTTCCACTTTAGATGTACCTTACCAGAGCTGGAATCCTGTGTATCCTCCTGGCAGGACAGTCCTATAGCGGGTCTCAATTCTTGGTACTCATTATCCTTCCCCCATCACGGTTGGGTTAGGTTGCTTGACAGTGCCCTGGCCTTTCTAGCAGGTTTTATACTATTTTGATGATTTATATGTAATTTTATCATTTTCTTGTTGTTTACTGAATTAAAATTAATGTTGGATTAAATATAACATAAAACATACCTAAAAAAAACGTGATATTAATCAAATAAACTTTTTTATTGTGACATCATGGAAGGCGGTTCCAGTGGTTAATAATTAAATTGATTTGAGAGAAAGCATCGTCAGACGGACGGACAACCCCTTATTTTCAAGAGAAATGTCTTTTTTTAAAACTTAATTATGCATAAAAAACAATCATATAAAATATTTTATAAAACCTGTTATGGTAAATTGGTAATTCATACTGCGCAGCTTGTGTTAATAAGAATCGTTATAAACTCTAGTTTTTTCGAAATATAAGTACCATTTTTGTGTTGTTTGTAGTTTAGGAGCTACGTTGAAAAATGTCAGATAAAGCTTAAACAGTTTTAAGTAAGTTAGAACATTTTACCATGTATCTCCTCTACTATACTTAGCACAATATAATTCACTTGAACCACTCTGTAGAAGCTTTGAAAATTTTACTTACTCCTAGGACAATGCCCAGATCAGCTACCAGCTAATTTCTCACCGTTTGTCACAATATCCAACAATCAATATCAGGTGAACAGTTTAATTTGTTTTTTTTTAGTAGTTTTGCAACTCGATATATCAAAATGTAAGGAGAAAAAATGATTTATTACTTGCTGCTTCTTTTAATTAACTTATGGAACTTTTTTGGCTTCTAAAATTTCTTATAAATATGCTTTGCTGATGCGCTTTATGTATTCTTATACCTTTTTGAATTTTTTATTTATTATTGTGCTCTTGACTTCAATAAAACATTTAACAATGTGAATATTATGTAAATTCTAAAGGTCCCGTGCAGGTTTTTTCTATTTTAATCCTAAATCATAAGTGCACTTAGGCAACGGCTAATATAAAATACTAGAGTTGGCTCGATATAATTATCTCCCTATTGGCTAGTTTTCTATATCCATATCTATTTCTCAATAAATCTATTTTCCTCACCCGGCATTACTATCTAAAAGAAAGTAAATATTTAATAATTTAAATGATTTAAAAGATTTTTTTAAATTATATTTTTTTCTTTACATTACCATCACCAAAGGGTTAATGATGATGATTACAATTTTAGTTTAATATTTGAACACACAAAATGTCGCCACAATCGAATTCTTTTAAAACATTTTTTTCTTAAATTTATCATATTATAAATTTAAATTTTCTTTTTTTATGATTAGAAATTAAATACATCAATATAAGGTAAATAGCAACATGAAATGAAAAAAATGAATTTTTTTTTAATAAAGTAAAATAATGGGTCTTATCGTTCTGGGCAATGAGAGTTTATTATGGATTATTGGAGCACTATGAGTTTTAATCATATATTCCTTGGAAAACTTGAGCTCGTTTATAGACATTTATTTCCTATATAGATCTGACATGGATCTTGAAGCAATTAAGCAGGCCGTTTTGTACATGTTAAAAATTGGAAGATTTCATTAAATAAAAGTAATCGCAAATATACTTAGTAAATAATATAATAATTTGGTGACAATATTTTCATTTATTAATTTAAAAACCTGTATCATATAATGCAATGCTTAGTACTCAATCATCCTTGTTTAAGTGGGAAGGTTCCGGCAGAGAGAGCCAACTACCTTTTCTATTTGACTGGTGGTGGCAAAGAATACAACCCTTGAATGGTAAGTCATTAGTTTATAATCAGTCACACCCCATCAAGCTATGACATTAAAAATGTTTACTTCTGTTGCGTGAAATTTACGGTTCTATTAAGGGGAATGCCATAGCCTAAAAGAGACGCAACTGATTATCATATCACAAGGGTCGGGAAATTTAAGGCTGTTTTTTCTTGTAGACATTTAGCCGCATAATCGTGCACTAGCAAGATTTGGTCTTGGGATGATTCCAAATAACACAAAGTGTTGTTCATTATTTTTATCAGTTTTTAAACTCTGTTAGTTCTGTCGTTGTATTTTCTTTGAAACTAATGTTGCTTTTAGTAAATCGAGGAGTGTCAAAAGTGCAACCATCATCTCTTCATAGCAGGCTGGAATTTCAACGTCAAGAGGCTAAAAGGTACAAAGAGGGTCATTTTTCCCGTATTTTTGGTAAAATTGTGTGTTAGCATTTTACTCAAATGAGCTTATTAAGTCAAACTGTTCTTAAATTTGACCATTTCATAAAAATACATTTGGTCAAAAATAAGAAAAGTTTGACTTAGTAAGCGCATTTGACTAGACACTTACACACAACTTTATGGAAAATACGCGAAAAAAAATTCTTTTTTTTTATCAATACATGTTAGAAATAGTTAGGTATCGCATCGTTTTATAGACAGCTCCCCTCGGATAACAAATTGAAATATCATGAGAATAATTCCAGTTTTGTACAAGATTAATTCGAGGAGATTTGTTGTATAAAAACTATTAGAGACTTAGCACTTGTTCAAACTTGGCACCAGGGCAAGTATAACAGGTTATATTATAATTTAGTTGTTTACATTAAAATGAAATTGAAAATTAATTTGCAGGTATTCGAGCCCGTCCAAGGCATTCCGCTGGGTGATGGAAGACTATAGTGTTTGTGTCGGTCCTGTCAAGTCTGTTGGGGTCAAGCTTAAAAATCATCCATTACTCAAAATATCAAGGAATATATTTTATTTATAATACTATTTAAGGATATACTCACAATTTTAGGACTCGATTAAAGAGGTGCTTCGCTTATAACATTGTACTTTGTTGTAATAGGAATCAGTTTTCCAAAAATCAGATTAATCGGATATTTTTTTAATACAAAAATTTGTTTTAAATGGACGTATGGACTTTCTAGTAACGATTATAGAGTTGTTGCGCTTTCTAAGTCTTACTATAATGTTATAGGAATAATTATGCAAAGTTTAAAATCGATAGGACATTTCTAAATTGTTTAAACTAACGAAAAGAGCTAACCGTTACGGACAAACGGACCAACCCTAATTATAGAAAAGAACAATAAGACCTCACTTTAGGTTAGAGGGTGTACTTGGAAAGAAACAAAATCTTGGACTGCTAGATTTTCATTTTAAGTCAGTTCGATCATTGTGGCTAAGAAACCATCTAAAGTAATAAACCTTTTTGTTAAAAAGATAAAAAATATATGTATGCAGACCTGCTTATGTAACAGTATTATCCTTGGTCAAAGATGCAGTTTCCAGACTTCCTAACGGTGAGGGAACAAGGTAAGTTTTCAGACTTCCTAACGGCGAAGGAACAAGGTAAGTTTCCAGACTTCCTAACGGTGAAGGAACAAGGTAAGTTTCCAGACTTCCTAACGGTGAAGGAACAAGTTAAGTTTCCAGACTTCCTAACGGTGAGGGAACAAGGTAAGTTTCCAGACTTCCTAACGGCGAAGGAACAAGGTAAGTTTTCAGAATTCCTAACGGTGAGGGAACAAGGTAAGTTTCCAGACTTCCTAACGGTGAGGGAACAAGGTAAGTTTCCAGACTTCCTAACGGTGAGGGAACAAGGTAAGTTTCCAGACTTACTAGCGGTGAAGGAACAAGGTAAGTTTCCAGACTTCCTAACGGCGAAGGAACAAGGTAAGTTTCCAGACTTCCTAACGGCGAAGGAACAAGGTAAGTTTCCAGACTTCCTAACGGCGAAGGAACAAGGTAAGTTTCCAGACTTCCTAACGGTGAGGGAACAAAAAGTTTCCAGACTTCCTAACGGCGAAGGAACAAGGTAAGTTTCCAGACTTCCTAACGGCGAAGGAACAAGGTAAGTTTCCAGACTTCCTAACGGCGAAGGAACAAGGTAAGTTTCCAGACTTCCTAACGGTGAGGGAACAAAAAGTTTCCAGACTTCCTAACGGCGAAGGAACAAGGTAAGTTTCCAGACTTCCTGACGGTGAGGGAACAAGGTAAGTTTCCAGACTTCCTAACGGCGAAGGAACAAGGTAAGTTTTCAGAATTCCTAACGGTGAGGGAACAAGGTAAGTTTCCAGACTTCCTAACGGTGAGGGAACAAGGTAAGTTTCCAGACTTCTTAACGGTGAAGGAACAAGGTAAGGTCAAATATATCCGCTAGTTGTCGGGGATAACTTATGTTGTGTTGACTATATTGTTCTCCTGTATTTCCTTTACCCAGCGTTGTGGAGCCGTAGCCGAAGAGCCGCCATTCCTATTAAATAAGGTACAATATTATAAGCGAAGCATCTCTATAGTCAAGTCCTAAAAATGTCTGTATGTCCTTAAACAGTTCTGACACTCTACAAGAGTTAATGTTCGTTTGTAATACCATTTCAGAGCTTCGCTTTTATGACGGATGTTGTCATCCTTGTTTAATATATACCCTTTTATATTTAAGGTTGGATATTTTGGAACTGTTAAAGGATTCTCAGTTTCTAGTGCCGGAACCTGATCTGAATGCTTTGAGCTCTACTATGAGTACGGCGTTAGATAGGTATCTTTTTGTACTTTTAAAAGCGAAGCCTTTCTATACTAGAGTATGTTCGTCTGTCTTAAACAGGTGTTTTTTTTATTTAGGCATGTTATAATTGTCCTATTCATTGTTACGTGTCCAAACTTTTCAACCAATAATTTCAATACTGAAGGGGTAACTATGTTTTTTACCATTAGAAATGTACAAACAATGAATTGTTTACTGTCTTATCCCTTAAGATCCATGAGAAATCGAATAATGAATTATTATATGCTAGCGGAAGCGCCCCTATATTCTTTGGACCATGTTTTTAAAAATAGTCTAAAACCATATCGGGAGGTATGTGAAGCATCCACAGAAGGGAGAACAAAATCAGTTCTTTAGTAATCGAAATAGGATTGTAGTCCTTCATAATTTAAACCCATATTTTATTTTATTAGGTTGCAGAGTGAAAGTAGTGACCCGTGTGTAGCTTTTGATCCGAACAAAAAATTATGGATTTATAGACATAGGTAACTGTTTAAAGAATTATACCCTAACGGGATTGAACCTAATAACTTAAATACCTTGTGGGGGTCAAACTCTTACAATTTATTGGGGCTATCCTAGCTAACCATACTTAAATAATGTGAAACGTTTCTTTTCGTCCATTTTATGAAATGAGTGCTAGTCCGCGTTAGTTCAACTCTTAAGTTAACCATTTCAAAAACAGCACCAGAAAAAATGTTGTTTTTCCTTTTAGGTTTTTTGCAGCCATAAATCTGTTTTGTGCTTGCTGTATAGCTTTGCAATGTGTTTGCGTGTACTGTAAAGAATAATCTAATAACGAAAAGAATGCATTGAAATGTTATTTTTTTTTCTCAAATAGCCATACCTATTTTTTTTTTTTTTTTCAGAGATAAGTCAATGGAAGAGCTGGAAATTTTAGCCCAGCAAGTTACTGTGTCAAAAAAGAAGAAATTTAAGTTTAAGCCAATCTAACTGTTTAGTTATTTCAAAGAATTCTATTTCTATTTTAAAAATGTATTCTACAACAATAATAATTTCTGTAATACTGACGTCATTTAAAGGGAATTGTTTACTTTTCAAATATTTTCAGATTTAGAATAATTAAATGATATTGCAGTTAATATAAAATTGAGCTCAGAATAAAAGTGAATTGTTAATGTGTAAATATTATACACAGGAAAAGAGAGGACATTGCTACCTATTGATGTTGTCATTCTTGTTAAACGCGAAGCTTTTATATAATTAGGGTCGGTCCGTCCGTCCTTAACGGTTAGCTCTTTTCGTTAATCTAGAATCTTAGAATTGTCCTATCGGTTTCAAATTTTGCATGATGATTCTAATTTTGCTTTGACTCTTATGTTATACATTTATGTTCTTATTATTCAGTTTTGACACTATAAGTTTTAATGTCCATTTGTCCTACCGTTTCAGAGCTTCGCTTACATGGATGTTTTTGTATAATTCGATAATTTCATGTCAATTTAATCAACATTTGTGCTTAGAACAGATGTTCTGTAAAAGTATTAGATTTCTTTATGTGTAATTTTATATGTACTTTTTAGAAAGCGATGCCTTTTCTACATTAAGAGTCAATCCATACGTCTGTATATTCAAAACGGTTAGCTCTGAGCGAAAATATAAACATAGTGATGTTTTAATCTACGATACATAATTACCTTGTAAACCGAGTTTTTAAATGGTGATTCTTAAGACGATTATAACAAATGTTAAAACCTTGAAATTATATAACTTTTAAAGTTATTAGCACGTCCTCATTTGTGAAGTAATTTTACCAAAGAGAGGGGTAGGTTTCTGGTAAAATCCGTAAAGGTTATGTGTTATAAGTTAAAAACAGTAGTAGAACGATGAAAATTTATGTTAACTTTCTAAAACAAATTTTTGTCAATAGTATTTTCAATAAGAAATATACATATTTAGTGAATATTATCGTTCTACTACTATTTTTAAGCCTTAAAACACACACCTTTACGGATTCTACCAGAAACCTACCCCTCTCTTTGTATGATCATTGACTTTATGTTTTGATTTCTCTATTTAATGTTTGTTTGTCTAATTTCCTGAGCATGGATGTTGTCAACCTTGTTTTTTTTTAGTTATATATATTATTACTGTTTATTAAATTTTTATTTCATATTTATTTAGTTTTTTACCTAGTTAGAAAATACATTTATATAAAAAAAAATATTTTAGTTTAATTTTCTTTCAGACTGAAAATTTTAAAAATGCGTTAATAAGTGAATGAAAACAATGCTTGAATCGTTGAAAATGGATGATCTTAATCTAAGGTTTGTAAAAATTATTTTTTTTATTGTCAATTAAATATCAACGAGAATAATTATGACCATGATTGGCGCTGTATTAACAAGAACAGAATACTTTGAAGTTAAAGGAAGCCTGCAAGAAATGCACCAAATCTAACTGCTGTTAGAATGCCACAAGTAGACCCAATACCCCAAAATTTCTATCATGGGCAGGCAGGCACTGGAAAACTTTTAAAATTGTCATATACCTAAAATGTCCTTTTGAAATGCCTATAACTTTTTGTTATTGAAGCTAAAGATTTAACATTTGGGGTGTTAGGACTACTGATGACAGTCTTTCAGCAGATAAAGCGATTTATTTCTTGCAGGCTCCTTTAATATTAATGTCGATTGTTCAGTAATAAAGGCAAATATATGGTACATTAGGTAATTATCTTACAGTACAAAATATCTCCGGACTTTAATCATCAGGGATCTAAAGGGATAAGACAATGGCCGATAAATTGATGTTAATCCTCAATGATGATAAAAATTAGGAGTTGAACTGTTGGAACACTCAATTAACCAACCAATCAAAGTACTAAGGCCCCCAAAGTTGTTAAGTCAACGAATAAGAAAACGTTATTATTAAACTTTGGGGACTAGTGTAATATACAGCTATTGTCCCCTTCTCTCCCTCTCTCTCTCTCTCTGTCTCTGATTACACAACACATCCTGAAACATATGGACCTGAGAAAAATATTACACAACCTGCACTATGGGGATAAGATTCATGTTAATATGAAATCATGATATACAATAAAAAATTATTTTAACATATTCTAATCTACACTATTTATGTATGTTGTCATCCTTGTTTAAAAGATAAGCTTATGCATTTCCTGATATTTGTAAATATAATCTACATACATTGACTTTTTTTGTCTGACTCTGAGTTAACTTAATAAAAATAAGATTTAACCGCATAGTTTATGATTTTGCAATCATACACCCTTATTCATCCCATATTTTCTATCATTGTTGGGGGTGGGGTGGGGTTGTATCCTGGAACCTATAATTTCATTCTTATAAAGGGGGGGGGGGGGCAAAGTGACACTTTTTGAAACCAAAACTAAAAGTCAACAAAGGAACTCAACTAAAAAAAGAGTTACAGGTCTGAGATTTTGCATGGCAGTTGCTTTATAGGGGTACAATATGGAACTGTGAAGAAACGGCGGCGCAACCGCCGAAAACCGCCGTTTTCCGCCGAATTTTTTTTTGCCTTTTCTCGGCGGTTTTCGGCGGTTGCACCGCCGTTTCTTCACAGTTCCATATTGTACCCCTATATAGCAACTGCCATGCAACATCTCAGACCTGTAACTCTTTTTTTAGTTGAGTTCCTTTGACTTTTAGTTTTGGTTTCAAAAAGTGTCACTTTCGCCCTTCCCCCCTTTACTTAGGGGGAGGGGGGGGGGGGTAGGGAGTAGTCCAATGGCAATACTTTAAATTCTTTTCAGGGAGGATGGGGACATTGGACTGTAAATTACAATGATATCAAAAGTTTTTTGAACAATATATCTTATTGGTTGACTTAAAAACTTTGTTTAATTTTATTATTCCTTTATCAAACTTTTAGTGTCAAAATTTTGCTACCAATAGTTTGAATATGCACAAGGGATAATTTTGTTCATTGTATTGGGAATGTACTTTCATTATTCTATAGGTCATTGTCTTATCTCTTAAGATCCCTTAACTGTGGCACAAGATTTAACCGACTCGTGTCAACTATCTAGTACTTATCGTATTTAAAGTATTAGTCAGAAGGAGCGAAGCTGCTCGCTCTGTACATTGATTTGTAATTTTGACCTTATAGGATTAACATTAATATGAGATGATGTTTTGTCCACTTATTGTTTACTATTGGCTACGTCCCTGGAGGCTATCGAGGGAACTTTCAATCTTAGTTTTTTAAAGGTAAATTTGTATATTGATTTAGGTTAGGTTAGGTCTTATTGGATACTGGGTAGACCCTCGGGGTTAGGGCACCGCAGGAGTTAGAAATATGAAAAACTTACCCCAACTTATTTTCAATTTATTAGAAAAAAATGTGAGAGGGGAAGGGGTTTTCAGTGCTCTGCAGGAACTTTGAGGAAAAATATCCATTATTATTATTAGTTCAAAGCTTCTCTATTTATGGATGTATTCATCCTGTTCAAATTCCTAAAAGAACGCGATGTTAGATATTCACATACTTTTACTATAAGAAATAAAGAATTCAAATTATTTTTTTTTAATAGAAAACTTTAAATGAATGTTTTAAAGTACCATGATTTCTGTCTGCCTTGTTAACATTCGAATTGATTAATTCCCAATATTAGGGAAAGTTTAGTATTTGTCCTGGGCAGGTTTATTGCTATTTTGTTAGAGGTGGTAAGTCTTCACTAAACCCATTTAAGAATAATTAGCATAAACAAGGGGTTACATAAAAAGGTCGTCATTACTACTAAAAAAAATGGCAAAAATCACAAAAAAAAAATTTTATTTTATTTTGTTGTTGGTTACAGCAATTCTAAAGAATTATTTTGCATGGAAAATACTTTGTTAGACATTTAATTGCGTAGTTGGCTCAAGAAAAAAAACTTTAAATTTGGTCAAAGAAAGCTAACTTTTTTTTAATGAAATACACCCAAATATTTTGCCCTTTTTAGATAAACATGAAAATAATATATCTCAAAAAGCAAATATATTAATAACAACACTAAAGAATATACTTTCTAGTAATCATTCGAAAATTCCCGGTGCATTAGAGCCGGTTCTTATCCATACGATAAAATTATGTCTAATATTGTATTATATACAGTTTTCTACGAATTTTAAAAATTGTTTCATTAATGTAATTGTACATTTTTATATCCGCGGAAAGCTGTTTATAATACGATGCAAGAAATAACTATTCTCATTTTTATACATCGAAACAGTAAAAATAACAAAAATAGAAAGAAAATTTTGCATTATATTATCTTTGTATTTAAAGATCAGCAAATGGCTTCGTGAAAAAATTGTATCAGTATTTTAAGGGTCATTATATCCATTGAGACTCCGGGAGAAAGAGTCCCCAAAGTCTTATAATAACGTTTTCTTACTCGTTTGCTTAACAACCTTTGGATCTTTTATTAAATTTTGATTGGTTGGTTCATTTAGTTAAGTGTCTAAACGGTTCTTTATTTTATTATTATTTTTTAATTTTACTTAGTCATTGAAATGTCGATTTCTAGGACTATTAAAAATACTTTTTTAGCGTGGGAAGCATCTCTACAATTATGCCTCAAAATGTATGTACGTCTATATTAAGCTACTAGTGGCTACGCCCCTAGAGGCTTTTAGGGGCACTTGAGGAGGGTAGGGTCGAATTTGATAACCCAATTTCTTATTTCAGATTTTAAAAGAAATAGTTAAAAAAAAAAAAATTGGGGGGGGGAGGGGCGATTTCTCTTTGGAGGGTGGTGTTACCCTCCCCCAAAATAGTTATAAACCTTCCTGAGACCTATGAGAAGCTACCCTGTTAAGGAGAGCCCGATCGGTTCAGCGGTTAGCGAGATCCCTCGGTACACACAAACAGACATCCTAACACTTTATTATAAGGATTATAAGGATAGTCTAATCTAAGTTAATGTCTATTATTTTCTATTTTTCTTTTAAATTAATGAGTATTTTTGTATGAAATTGTTGTCTGGGTTTCTTAAGGTTTATTTTTGATGAAACAAACTATTTTGTTTTATCTATTAGCCAAAAAAAACAAAGACGTCCAAAATTTTTTTTATGTCAGTGGGTAAATATTGCTCGAATCGTGCCAAAATTTGGTATATGAAATATTAAAAATTCACCTGATTTTTAAAAACTAAGAGCTTTAAACCATTTTTTGTATTGTTCATTTAGAGAGGTTATAAAAAATATACTTGATAATTATGTCAGTGCGGCCAGGAGGACATAGTGACTTACATTAAAGCGGTATAGTCCCTTTCGTGGCAACGCTTCTTAAGGGGCGATTCGTCGTATTTTTAAAATGATTCTTAATATGTTATTTTAGGTTAGGTTATGTTGGGTTAGGTGATTAAACCGCAGGGTTAGATCCCCCCGCAGGGTCTAGAAATTGGAGAAAAGCTACTGTGAAAATACGAAGGAATCGCCCCTTAAAGGGAGTTGCAAAATAAGGGATAGTGTAACAGCGCTACTAAGGCAATCCTCTATTTTTGCTGTAAGAAATAAACACTTTTTAGTTGTGTAAAGAATTAAACGGGAAATTAAGAACGGAACTGTACAGGATATACAAAATAAGGACAGAAAATTGAAACAAACAGCGTTTATGTATTTCAGCTAATTTTTATTAAACATTAAAAGCTAGGTATTTGTTAATATCATGTCTGTATGGGCAAGTGGCAAAGCCGCTGTTATTAAAAAGTGATGAGAGGGATAAGACAAGGGAAGTAAAATTATTGTAATACATTTTTGTTGTAAAAATTGCTTTGATGCCATAAAGAATATCAGTTTTGATATACGATAGAGTTGCTGCTACGTTACAAAGTACTCTGCGAACCAAAAAAAATAGGCAAATTCGAATTAGAAACTTGTAACAAAAAGATGCATCAAAATTTTGTATTTTTTGTAGTAAAATCGTCCAAAATGAATACATAATGAAGCTGCTATTCTGAAAATCCGAATTTGCAGTATATATACTATCGGCTACGACCCTAGAGGCCTATAGGGGGTTGGGGGGTCAACTCTCACTTCAAATATTTGTAAACTTTTCCAGGACCTACGAGATGCTATAATGCAATGGAGAATCATATCGGTTCAGCGGACAGCTAGATCCCTCGGAACAAACAGACACACTGATAGACATCCTGTTACACTTATATAAGGATAAAGATACTTTTTTTCCTATGGGGTCAAGCAGGACTTTTATTATATGATGAAATACTAATCAAGTTATTCGTCAGACAGTTATGTTTCTATATAGTTGTTCAATATTGTGTGTAACAGTAGATTTGTGTACTATATATCTTACTACTCTGCTGTAATTCTACTAGCAATCAATAACAGGAGAAATTACTTAGTTTTACTGAATTAAGCCCAATCTCAACTTTTGTTTTATCTTAAGAAAATTGGTGATTTCCAAGAAAGTGGCTAGTGGAGCACAGAAAGCTACCCCCCGCCTTATTTACAAATAGGTTGAAACTTTTGGGGGTTGGGTGTAAGTTTTTTTTGTGTTTTACACTAGATTAGGTTAAGTTAGGTTATATTTGTCCCCGCAGGCTATACAGGACCAGCTTTTTTCCATTTTTTAAAAACAATTAGGTGGGGGAGATTTTCAAGTTTTTTTGAGGAAAAACACCTGATATGAATATTCTGTTAATTTGAAATAATATATTAGTACAAATATTCTATTCAAAAAGGACGGTTCTATTCCATGGAATGGAGAACATAATGTATGTAAAGCAAATAATAGGTTACAGACAGACCGAATAACATACTTATGAAGTAGCTATGTCAGATCAAAAAAAAATATTTTATTAATATTAATACTACATAATTTATATTGGAGGCAAATATATTATTTCTAGTATTGATAAATATTCCATTAAATTGAGACTTGTTTATTTCCGAGACCGTATAATCTTTTTAGGCCCATGCAATACAGTTTTTAAAATAATTTTACCTTATTTTTCCAAATAAAAACAGATTTATCTGGAACAAAATAGAAGGATGTTTTTTCGTCTGTATGTCCATTTAAAGAAAGTTTAGGAACTATCTATCACTAAGGCAAATTTTCAGGTAATATTTCTTATGATTGTACCATGGTCTAGGCTTATTCTGGGTGATGGGACACTCTCGTCAGAAAACAACCCCCCCTTTACCCCCATCTTGGGGCTAATATGTACCTAAAGAACTAGTACTGATATACCCAAGATATTAAGTATCTGCTACAAACAGACACAAAATTATCGATTACGCAAAATAGGCAGAATTGACACATAGCCTATACAATTTTTGAAAATTATTAAAAATATCAAGTAATTACGCTCTTTTTATAGCTACCCTGCAACTTAGTTTATCTATTGCCTATTAGTCCGCTGTGTACGCATTCTAGATTATACAGAATCTACGCAGTCCTTATTATTAAAGTTTTAAATTCTTAATATTATATTACTGTCTGTTTTTTCTTCTATGCAGTAGTAGAAAACTTCTCTTTTTAGGTGCTCTAATTTATGGCATCTATGCATACAAACTGTTACTTTTTTGCTGTTTCTGCGAATAGAATTGTCCTTGTTATTAATACTAGATCAAAAATATTGAACTGTGTTAAGATATATTATGATATTATAAGTTGTTAATATCCTTAAAACCGCGACAGAAAATTCCCCCCTTCCCCATTTCTCTTTCGAAAAACATCCATAGATTACGGGGAGGCATTTTTTCTGTAACACCCTTCAGACAGCCAACCCTTTGATTGCACAGTTTTTGTTTTGAATTTCTTGGAGTTGTGCCTGTTTATCGGCCAAGGCTTTCCACATACCAGGGTTAGAAGGGTTATTAACATAAGATTTTATTTAATTTTCGTAGATTTTTAATGTGATTTTGGAGAATTTTTCACGATAACAATTTTGCCCCACTAAGCGATTAGTGGGGCAATTTTTTTAAACAATCCACCTCAGATCTCCTTAAATGTAGTCGAACATTTCAAAACTTTGCTGTTGGAAAAGCAAAACGTACCATTGTTATGCCCATTACCCCCTTATTGTTTTTAATTTTCTTAGGGGCGGGGTTCACTCTCTTCCAAAAATATTTTGATAATAAGTTTAATATTCCTCTTTGATATTGAAATCAGTTTGATCTAGTGTAAACTATTTAATTCAAGATAATTTCTTGCCATCGCAGGTGTGCATTCCCTTCCGCATGTCAATTTAATTTTTTAATAATCAGAACTGCATACTATTACAATATCCTAAACAGCCTAATCCACATTGTTTAGCAAAATAAACGTTCTTTGTTGCTATTGTAGCGTCTCTTTTTGCGGCCAGCATTTCTGCTATGTAGGTAGATATGATAATAAGCAAGCGGCAGTAAATGCATACTCTTGCCAATACTTTTTTTTGCGATTTTCAAGCATATTTAGGAAAACAGGGATTTGCCAATGGAAGAAAACTTGTCTGTATTGCATCGTTTGTCATTAATAATACACATTTTAAAATGGCTTTTTATAGGTTATTTTAGGTTAGGTTAGGTTATATTGGGTTAGGTGATTGCCCCACATGGTTAGGTAATTGGCCCCGCAGGGTTAGAGCCCCCCGCAGGGTCTGGAAATAGGAGAAAAGCTCCTATGAAAAATACGAAGAATCGCCCCATAAGGTGCGATGTTACTAAAGGGACTATACACGATAGTTTTTATACAGATGCCATATATTGGATAATATTCTGTTAGATCATGTTAAAAATATATTAAAAATAATAAAACAAGGATGTCAATCTTATTGTCTAGCATAGCAACAAATGCTTGGACTTGGACTATAAAAAATTACAATTGGGCTATTGTCTTATCCCTTAAAATCCCTGAGATTACCTTCTCATTAAACATAATAAAGCAGTAGTTTAAGTTTGGCCTGCCCTATTACTGTATTATGATTTACTCTTATGCTTTTAAAAAAATGTTGCTTTAAAATATAGAAAAGTACCTACTTCTTTTAATTCTTCCTTGTTACTGTTTACAATTTTTTTTCATTTAAAAATCTTGCTGTAGCTGTGCTCCTTATGGCAAAAATTATTCTTGTTTTTTCACAACAGAGAAAAAAATTATCATACGGACTAAATAAACTATAGACTAATAACTCAACTAAACATTAAAAACTGATAGAAAAAAATGCGTCAAGAAAATAGCAAATAAATCCGCCCAAGTATTTTTAAAGTCTGTCCTCTCCTTCTGGTGGTGTTGTACAACAGGAAAGCAAGCGAAACTAAATAATCTAAATAACATGTTTAAATGTTCCGTCTCTTGTATGGCGCTTAGTTTAGCAGTTGCTTTCATATTAACAACATTCATGTTATACAGTGAGAATAATTAAATTAAATATTTTTGTTTTTCCTTTACTTGACGGTAAGTTTTATTGAATTTTTAAGGCATCTTATTAAAAAAACATTTATATTAATAAGAGCAAAGCATTTAAATAATACTTTCTCGTATATATTCGAAACCCGATTAATATCCGGTGGATGAGAACCGGTTCTCGTCCATACGAAAAAATTATGTCTAGCATCGTATCATGTACAGTTTTCTACGAATTTAAAAATTGGTTTTAATCTTATAATTGTAAATTTTATATCCGCGGAAAGCTGTTTATAATACGGTGCGAGAAATAACTATTAACTTGTAATAAAGTACAAAGAAAGAACAATATCTTTGTGTTTAAATTATTTCCAAGATCAAGGACAGATTGATTTATTATTGATAAGTGTTGCTTTCACATTTCTTTGTACATTAGCATGCTGTAAATGCAGTTTTTGGAAACAAACTTTTATGAGTGTCGGAAAAGTTTTTTCAAGTGCAAGTCTATTACCTAGTCTTTTTGTTTTTATTATTTTTAAAAGCAAAGCTTTTCTGTAATTAGGGTCGGTCCGCCCGTCTGTTCGTAACAGACTCTTTTCGTTAATTTAGGTATGTTAAAATTGTCCTATCGATTATAAACTTTGCATGATGATTCCTAAAACAGTTAATCAAGTTCTGACACACTAATGTTAAAGTGTTAATGTTCGTTTGTCCTTCCATTTAAGAGCTTCGCTTTTATGCTTTTATGGATGTTGTCATCCTTGTTATTTTTTATTTAATCAACTAATTGCAAATCACAACAGGCGCCAGTGGCAGTTGATTTTCAAAATATTTTAAATTATAAATTACTTTTTTTAAAGTTTTGCTTAACACCCCTGTTTGTTTAAATCAACACCTGTTTGAAATTTCTAGATAAACTTCAATATATTTTTAATATTTACAATCCGATGTTTTTTATAAGTAATATGAATTTAGTTTTTATATGCTAAACTTAATTTACAAAGGAAAACATTTTTTGCGTGGTCTGAATATATAAATACTTATTCTTATCTCTAAAACAAAGTAGTTTGATGTCTGTCCGTCCGTCCGTCCGTCTGTCTGTCCCTTAAGATCTCGGTAACCGCTGAACCGATTGGATTCTACTCTTTAGGGAATATATCTACTGGCCCTGTGGTGGTTTTAAGCTATCTTCTTGAATCTTGGGGGTGGGACAATCCAAAAAACAAAAAATCTCCCCCAATTTTTTAGACAGCTAATTAAAACTTTGGTGGTCGCACCACCACAGGTACTTCATTTTTTTAAATTACCTCTTTGGGCAAAGCCCCCAGGGGCTAGGGGCAAAGCAGCTAGTGCAGTGGTGGTATAAAGTTATTGTTTTTTCAATAACTTTTGCATAGACCTTTGTAATTGGGTCTGTCTACCTTTTAGGATAACAAAGACAATTGTTTACACATTTGCAAGTAACTTTTGAAAAAAACATTTAAAGAAAAGATCAGTAGGTACATTGTATTAAAGAAACAATTTAGATAATCGTGTATTTTGGTTGCTGTTATTTTCCAAAATTGAAAATTTTAATCTAAAAAAATGATAATTTAGTTGATTAACATTGAGGATGTATATCAATTTATCGTCCATTGTCTTA